>NC_140987.1:369793864-370138019 GCF_052327205.1 Somniosus microcephalus
TTTTCCAATAGTTCCAGGCTGCCATTTCTCAGTACGGTAGTCCCGGGCCAAAACTTGTTGACCGATCTGGAAAGATCTAGTGGCCCTTTCATTCATGCCCTGGAATTGCCGATTCTCTACGTCCCTTCTGACGTTTGGTTTGAGCAAATCCAGCCGGCATCTTAGGCGTCTATTACAAAACATCATTGCGGGAGTTTGATTTGTGACCGCATGTGTTGCATTTCGGTATGCCAACAAAAAGCTATCCACCTTATGCTGTAGACTTATGTCTTCATTACTCATGGCCTTTACGGCCTTCTTGAAGGTCTGGACAAACCTTTCAGCCAATCCATTGGAGGCGGGATGGTATGGGGCTGACGTGTAATTCTTAACCCCATTGCTCTTTAAGAATTTCTTAAATTCCTCGGACACAAATTGCGGTCCATTATCAGAACAGATCTGTTCTGGCAGGCCATTCCGAGCAAACATAGTTCTTAACACTGTGATGGTTTTTTCCGTCGTGGTGGTGGTCATCTTAATTACTTCCGGCCACTTGGAGTGGGCATCTACCGCTATTAGGAACATCGAGTCCATAAATGGACCAGCAAAGTCGATGTGTACTCTTTGCCAAGGAGATGAGGGCCACTCCCATGGATGCAGAGGAGCCTGTGGTGGCGCGTTCTGAACCCTCTGACATCCTAGGCAATTCTTCGTGATCTCCTCTATGTCCCCATCGATGTCTGGCCACCACACAAACGCTCTTGCTAGATTCTTCATCTTTACTCCACCCAGATGTCCTTCGTGCAGCTCCTTGAGTACTTTCTTTTGGAGTTTGGGCGGAATCGCCACTCTAGACCCACACATCAGGGTTCCTCGACACACTGACAGTTGTTCTTTCCTCTGTGAGAATGCTTGCAGTGTTGGTTCGCTCTGTGCTGGCCATCCCTCCACCGTTAAATCATAGACTCGTGAAAGAGTTGGGTCATTCATTGTCTCGTTCTCGATCATTGAGTTTGTTATCGGCAGACACTCCACTATGGATGAGTGGAACAACTCTACTGGGTCCACTGTACTCGTTTCTTCTACCATTGGCAATGGCAAGCGTGGTAACCCATCAGCATTTCCATGCTGTTTGGACCTTTTGTACTCAATGTCATATTGGTGTGCCCCAAGTAAAACTGACCATCTTTGTAACCTTTGTGCTGTCATGGTGGAAACGGCCTTGTTTGGGTTGAATATGGACACCAACGGCTGGTGGTCTGTCAGCAATGTGAACCTCTTACATTGCAGGTAATGGTTGAATTTCTTCACACCCCACACAAGACTGAGGGCCTCCCTGTCTATCTGGGCGTAATTTCGCTCCGCGGGTGTCAATGATCGGGACGCAAATGCCACTGGCCTTTCCGAGCCATTTGGTAGCCTGTGCGAAAGTACTGCCCCAATTCCGTACGGGGAAGCATCACAAGCCAGCCGAAGGGGTAATGCTGGGTTGAAGTGAGCCAACACTTCTTCAGAGGTAATCAACTCCTTGCTTCTGCGAAAAGCCTTTTTGCATTCTTCACTCCACCTCCATGGTGTTTCTTTTCGCAACAGCTCATTCAGCGGATGCAGCACCGTGGATAAATTTGGCAGAAACTTGTGATAGTAATTAATCAACCCCAAGAATGATCTTAACTGTGACACGTTTCCTGGAGCGGGGGCCTTCACGACCGCTTCTATCTTTTCAGGTGACTTATGTAGTCCCTCTCGGTCAATGACATGACCGCAGTAGGAGATCCGTTTTTGGAAGAACTCACACTTCTTGCGATTAACCCGAAGGCTATACTCCTTCAACCTGGTGAGTACCAGTTTCAAATTCGTGAGGTGTTCTTCCTCATCTTTTCCCGTGATTAGAATATCATCTAAGTAGCACTGCGTGCTTGGAACTCCTTGTAACACCTGTTCCATGGCCCTCTGCCAAATTGCTGGCGCCGAAGCTACCCCAAAGACCAGTCTATTATAGCGGTACAAGCCTCTGTGAGTGTTGATGGTGAGGTATTGGCGTGACTCTTCCTCAACTTCCATCTGTAAATATGCCTGAGCCAGGTCTATCTTCGTGAAGTGCTTCCCTCCAGCCAACGAAGCAAAAATATCTTCAATCCTCGGAAGCGGGTATTGTACCGTGTGAAGTACCGGATTCACTGTGATCTTGAAATCTCCGCAGATACGGACCTTCCCCAGTTTCCCTGGCTTATTACTTGGTGAGGATTTCATGACGGGAACAATGGGTGTGGCCCACTCACTCCAGTCTACTTTCGACAGAACCCCTGATCGTTCAAGTTCTTCTAGTTCTGCCTCCACTGCTGGTCGTATTGCGTACGGTACCGATCTGGCCTTAAAAAACTTTGGGCTTGCATGTTCTGCAATCTTAACCTTTGCTTTAATACCTCTCAGCGTTCTCAGTCCTTGCTGGAATACCTCTTGAGCTTCGTCTAATATTCTGGACAACCGTTCAGGTTTGACATCCTCTTTTTCGGACTCCACCGTCATGGTGTTTAATGCATGCCAGTCCATCTTTATTTTTCGGATCCACTCCCGTCCCAGAAGTGGTGGACCTCCTTCAGGCAACACATACAGATCCAACCGGTGGTGATCTTTATCCTTGTATCTCACCTTAACTTCTATCTTTCCGATGGGGAATACTTTGTGCCCCGTGTATGTCTGTAGTACTAGTTCCGTATTCCGTAGTGGAATATGCTTGAAAAACTTTTTATAGTCATGCTTATTCATGACCGTCAACGCTGATCCGGTGTCTACTTCCATTTTTACTTGGGCCTTTTCAATCTGTAGCGTTATCCAAATAGCTTGTCGGTCAGCTTCATTGCTCACGTTGTGAATTCTTAGACTGTCCAGTCCTTTGTATTTGGAGTGTGAGTCCGACTTCTGTTCCTTCAGACTCTTCCTAGTCACCTCTTGTACCTTCCTGTACCATTTTTGTGCGGACTCCTTATTGTTGTCCGTCGTTCCTGACCGGCACACTTTAGCTATGTGCCTGATCTTGCCACATTTCCTGCATTCTTGGTTTTTTCCCCAGCATTGCTTCTGGTCGTGTGTTGTATTCCCACAACGATAGCATATTGTTGTCCTCGAGGTGATGTGGTCCACCCCTAGTGCCACCGCCTTCCGCTGCATTACCGCCATTCCTTTCGCTACGGCTTCGTGTGATGCGGCTATAAGGACAGCCCTGTCAAGTGTGAGGTCGTTCTCTTCCAGTAGTCGTTTTTGCGTCCCTTCTTTGGACAATCCACATACGAACTTGTCTCGCAGTGCCTCTGTCAGATTCCCTCCGAACTGGCAGTGTTTCGCTAGCCTCCGCAGTTCGACCAAGTATTCCGCGTTGCTTTCGTCTTTCTTCTGCGTTCTTGCATAGAATCTGAATCGTTCAGCCAGCTTCAACGGTGTGGGGTTCAAGTGATCCTTCAGTACTGCTACAATATCATCGAAAGTCTGATCCGCCGGTTTAGCTGGAGAGAGAAGATGTTTTAACAACCCGAATGTTTTCGCACCCATCATGTTAAGTAAGGTTACAGCTTTTTCCTCCTTAGCTATTTTGTTAGCCTTACAATGTATCTCAATATGTTCCACGTACGTGGGCCAGTCTTCTATCTCGGAGTTAAAATCGTTGATGTCCCCACTCTTAGGCATCTTCCTTTCCTTGGGTACAACACAAGTATTTCTTTAAGTTCTTATGTATTATTTATTTTTTTTTTCTCTAAAATGGCGGCTTTTCCCGTGAAAATGGCGGTTTCCCGCTTCTGTCGTCTTCTCCGCCTAATGGCGGCTTCCTGCGTTTCTTCCTGGTGGAAGGGGTGTGCTTTCCCCACAGCGGACAGGTTCAGCCACTGGGCTGGCTCTCGCCCAGCTCCCCTTACTCGGCTCTGTCTTTTCCTCCCGCCCGCACGGCTCTCCCGGCGCTGGGTACATCCCGTTAACGGAGGACAGTTCAGCCGTTGGACTGACTCTCGCGCAGTCTCTCTCCCCTCGCTCGGCTCTGTCTCTCCCTCTCCCGCACGTTCGGTTCTACCGGCTCTGGGTACCCCGTTGGTGGAGAACAGCTCAGCCGCTGGACTGGCTCTCGCGCAGTCTCTCTCCCCTTGCTCGGCTCTTGTTCGCCTCCCCACCCTCTCGCAGACCGGTGTTTCCCTCCCCCGGCTGCGGTCGGGTTTCTCTTCCCGCGCCTACTCCCAGTCTCAGCGCTTCGTGGCTGCGGTCGCTGCCCGGCTTTCCCCGCCGATCGCGGTCCGACTGTCTCACGACGCCGTTGGGCCCGACTTTCTGACCGGCTCCGTTCCCCCTCGACCGTGGTCGAGTGCACAGCCCTTATCCTCCGGATGTTCTCTACCCCTTCCCCTACTCACAGTCTCCGCGGTCGCCTTGTTTCCTGCTGATCGGCTCACTCCGCACCGTGGTAAAAGGGTAGTCAGTGCCTGTTGTTGATGAAAACTTTTGTTGCTAGTCTGCTTCCTTTCTGTTGCTGCAGCCTCGTGTTTTCTTCCAGCAGCACGACGAGGGCGGTTGCCTCTCTTTGACGCTCTTCGTTGCTTTGGTAGTCTTGCCGCAGGGTACGATCGGACTCGTCGCCACTGTAAAGTCTGTGAGTTGTACAGTTAATAACGATACAGACTTCAGAAGTAACAAACAAACAGGTCTTTACTATTCGAAGGTCAGGGCAAATCTGCCCGAGTAATCCTGTCACAACCCTTATATACTGGTGTGGTCACTGTCGGTATTACCGTATACAGAAGCCAAACAAGTAGTGCCACACTTAAAGTAGTTCCCTTAAAGGTGAACGGTTACATACAATAATTTCCTTAAAGTTAGACGGGTACATACACTACAAAAATGAAATTTTATTGCACAAAGGAACAAAATTGAATGTAAGCCAATAAGGTACATGGGAGGGAAAAACAAATCATAATACAGGACTAACCAACATATATACAGGCATGTTATACTTTACAAAAGTCATCTCGAAATGGGGAAACACACGGAGCATCGAGGGATAACAACTCATAATTAATTGCCCCTTTAAATGCCCACCCCGTAAGCCTAGCTAGATCAGATTGTGAGGGGCCAGAAACATGCTCACCAATCCCGTTGGAAAGTATAAGATTTTGAAAGGCCTGCATTTTGATCCCCTCAGGCGTCCTGTCTCCACGTGGTCAACTCTGCGGACTGCGACTCTCTCTCTCTTCTTCCTCGAGGTGAAGGTCATGGACAGGTTGGATGCTAGCGGGCCTGGATGGCGGCGTGGACGGAGACCACCTATCTGATCATGTTCAAATAGGTTTCTTCGCAGAGCCCAGCTGGTTTACCATTTTCAGATAGGTTTCTTCTGAAGGGCTGCTGTCCTTCGTCTCGTCAACGGCCCGGGGTTAGTCGATGATCTCCCGATAGTTACCCCGGGGCGGGACGCAGACTCGAATCACCTTCTTGGCTGGTCTCCGGATCGACATTCCTCCACGGCTCTCGAAAAAAACAAGCTAGCTCAAAAGCTACCAGCTACAGGCTTCAGGCTGAACAGCTACAAGCAAAAGCAAAGCTACCGATGGCTACCCCGGGACTCCAGTTATACTTTTCCGTGGAGGCCCTTATCTCCCGCCAAATCAAGGTTAGTCTTTGTTTAACTTTTGGCGGGCTTGTAGCACAGCGGGGTAGTTATTATGTTTTAAACTACTTTGGGATGGCCGATAACGGCCATCTCTGGTCTGGAATGACCCTGTATTGTTTTTAATGTCCTCTTGATGTCTTAAACGGTTCTTGATGTTCTCCCTATGAATATGAAACTGTTTCCCTTTGTCTGGGTAAACATTTAGATGGCCTTTATCTACAGGCCGATCTGCCTGGATCTGCATCCAATACATATGTATGTGGCTCTCTCTGGTTTCGTTTTCTCCGAAACGGCCTTCCAGAACTTACTGTGGGCTGAATCCACAAAAGCTGTCTGGTGACTGCAGGAACCATTTTAAAGTGTCCCAAAAGCTGGTCACGGGGTCTGGTGGCCATTTTGTGTGCCCCTTTTTTTGGGCTTCTTTTAAAACAGTCTTTAAAATTAAGGCCTTTTCTGCCAATAGACCCTTATAGGACAATGTTCAAATTTTGCAAATCTTACAGTCCCCCCTGATGATACTATAACTTGCTTGAAGTATCATAATTCTGGGTGAGCAAAATTTTCTGACTCTCCACAATCAAACCATCCCCTGTATTTACCTATCTACGACCCCACGACACATGCATTTCCCATTTTAGAAAACCCGCAGTGTACATTAAGCATCTATAGATGGCAACACATTGGAATTTAAATCTGACACACCCATTTCCAGGTGTGGAGGGGGGCCTAATATGCCTACACCACCTGGTTCATACATATTCTCTTTTATTAATGGCAACACATATAATAAAAATCAATAAAAATACCATAAAGAAAGAAACATACACACAAAATCATGCATGAATACTATCAAAAATAGAGGAGGGAGGGAAACTTTAACTTTATACATAGCAGCAAAAATCTAAACGGGTGTCTCCTCTTCAACCCACACATAATGCTCTCTCCATTCTCCTCTGTTCTCATACTTCTGGACATGCTTGTCCCTCTTACAATGTACAAACAGTAAATGAATCACAATAAAAACCTGACACACTACAAGGATGTGAGAGGCTATCCTAATCCATGAAGGGACTTCTATATTAGTGAACAGGTCCCACCACTGTGGGGCCACTATATCTAATATGTCTGCCCTTATTTCTAATGTCTTCTGCTCCAGCGTGTAAAAATGTTTCTGTGAAACGGCAACGGCTTTTAGTATCTAGGTGAGGTGTTCAGGGAGAGGGGGAATGATATACCCAAAATGTGCAACGAATCGTTGCAGATCAGTGAAATTTTCTTTGACAGTGATGTGAACAGTGGAAGGTTCAGGAATGGGACAATTCGCTCTTGGGCCACTTGAACTTCTGCCTTGGGTTTAAAGCAGAAACTGCTGTCACTGACCAGACACCAGCCGTGCTGTCCATGTTGGTAGTGGGGCGCTGCAGTGGTGACACAGTATGTCCCACCTCCTATATATGCCACCTGCGGGGGCACATGGCCTTGTGCCATTGCCTCCATGGTGCAATTTATAGGCTTTGCGCCAGCAGTTCTGAACCCACACTGTGGTTTTGAATAGGCATTCAAGTGCTGGTGACACAGGATGATGTGTGCTCCCCAGCTCCGGCACCCCAAGAGGTCGGTACCCGTCATTGCATTCTCCCATCGAATGAAGTACGGTGGGACCGCTGTATAGCGAATGTGTGCACCCCCTTGAATGACTCGAATGTTCTCCACCCTGTATACCGGGGCAGGTTTAGCTGTCTTTCCCATAACCGGCATTCTTACCACTATACCCATAATGGCGTGATTAGACCGCCCACTGTCCACTGGGACTGGGTAGGCCTCTGAAGCTAGTCTGAGCTGGCATGGACTCAATGCGTTCTCAAAAGGGTGGAGGGCTGCGGGGTGCTTATTGCTGATCCAGGAGGGGACCAAACCTTGTTTTAAATCCTCCAGATTACTGCGGCCCTCGCCCAGTAACCACGCCCCATACAGCACGCATGCTTTGTTCTGCGCAGCCCGATCTGACGCATTCCGATCCTCTCTGATGAGAGCATTTACCATTTTTGGGTGTTTCTCCAGCTCAGCTATAATTTCCTTTAAGTGTAGTGTCATGGCCTGGTCCTCATTTAACTCAGAACCCACTACCTTATTCTCATCCGTCAGTATCTTTCTTAACTGCCCTTTTAAGCCATTAATCTGGGTCTGCAGCTCCACGTCATCCAGAGTGTTGATGACGGAAGTCCTTGTGTTAAAGGCTGTAAAAATATCATTTACTGTACCCCTTCCTTGTCTCCCTACCCTGTCCAAGACCTCATGTGGTGTGGTGTACTGTCCGGCTCTGTCGACATCGGCAAAGTCGAACTCATAAAATTGTCTGCACATGTATGTTAACAGGACCTGGTACAATTGCTCCGTTTCCTTGGGGCACCACTCCGGCAATCGCACCTCAGTGAGGTTTAAAATCACCGAGGCCACCGCGTAGTGCACCCCTTGGTACAGCACCTGACCTGTGGGCACTAATACCAATCCGTTCCCGGGTCCCTTGGTAGTGGTGGGGCACCCTTCCTTGCGGGTTTTGGCTACCAGAATCGTGGGCGGGGGCTTACGGGGGCGGGTGATGAGCTCAGTGGCATTCACTGGGATCTGAGAGTACGGGACTCTGCACGCCTGTGTGTTAACGTCCCACCTCATCCCTTTCCCAGCATCCTGCCACTGTCTTTGGAAAAAGATGGCGACGCCTGTGGGGCAGATGCGTTCTGAACCTCACATGCAGATGTAAATCCCCTCATCTGGTTCCCACCATTTGCCCCAGCAGACACTCAATCCCCCATGAGTCCCCATAATAGCCCGATGGGTATTGTTACCCAGTCGCTCCCACTCGACCGTGGAGTTCTTCATGGTCTTGCTCAGCTTCCTGAGCCACCACCATCGGTCCAAAGGAACATGTCCAGTGCAGACCAAACAAATCTTCTTCCCGACGGTAATGCTGACTCTGGGTGTGATGATCCTCACCCTGGGACACATTAGAGAAGTCTCTCTGTAAGCAAATCCTGACTAGCTGGAGTGTTCCATAGAGTTCGACCCCAGCCATCCTGGCCATCTCCCTTCGTGGAAGTAGGTGGCTGTTTCCTCAACGTCCCGTTCACCTGTCCCATCAGTCGCGATGGGGGCTGTGTCCCAGGAACAACCATAGACTATGGAGTCCTTGGTGTAGCCCCGATAGGCCCAGCTACACCTGATCACCGCGAGCGCGATGAGAATCTTTTCCATGGTACTTTTGGTTCCTGCAACAGATTAAACGATACAGCCAGGCTCCCGAGAGATTCTGGCCTAGGTGAAGGCATGATCGGGTCTTTCGACCTCGATCCAAAACAAACACACATGCTGGGCAGATTCCAAAACTCCTACTTATACATACTATCGCCTTAAATTACACACCTCAAACTTAACCAATCTTAAAATTAACTAAACTTATGTACAGCGCCGTCCATCCCCGGGCGGCCTACCTAATCCCTGTTTGGACTGCAGCTCACCGCTCCCTGTGGCGGGGCTGCACTGACCTGTAGCTTGGGTCCCCCGCAGCCTTTATCTGCCAATTGGGGACAGCATTTTTCCAGGGGTTTCCCAAGTCGGTGTCTGCCGACGTAGGGGGAATCTGGCTAGGGTTTTCTTGGTGGAGGTGTTCGAGACGACCTGCGAAGGGGTGTCTTGGGCGAGGCTCCCTTAGCAAGTGGACCTGTAGTTGGGATTTAGCCCTCACAGCCCGTGGCTCCTCCACGACTGCCAGCTTCGGCTCCCTTCCCTCAGACTCTGCCCCTTTGGGATTTGGGTCTGTGGCAGACGACTCCTCCCTACCTGTCCCTACAGGTGGAGAATCTCCGCCCCCAAGTTCTACCTCCCCTAAGCTTGAGCCGAGGGCGGGACCTCCGTCCTCCGACTCCACCTCCTCTAGAATCGTGTCAGGGGCGGGGCCTAGCTGTTCAGGCTCCCCCCCGATGGCGTTCGGATCAGGGGGAGGGCCCTGGTCTTCGGGCTCTTCCCCGTCCGAGTCCCAGGCCAATGGGGAAACCTCCCAGGTGGGCGGGATAGCTTCTTCCCTCAAGCAGGCTGCGGTTCCAGCCTGTGTGGTCTGTGACTCTTTGCCCGCCTCAGGCTGAGGATTTTTGCCCTCAGACCTGGCTTCAGTTGTTGGCTCTTTTGCACCTGGCTTAAACAGTTTGCACTGATTGATGTGAAACCATTTAGTGCGTCCGGGCAACTTCATTGCGTATACCATGGGGCTGGCTTTATCCACAATACTGTAGGGCCCCATGTACAGTGGTTCTAAACCCCCCCTCGGGCATAGTTTCTCACCATGACCTGATCTCCTACTTCCCACTCCTGTGTCTTACGGGTTTCGAGCAGCAACCGGTTGCCCCGATGCTGCTTTCCCATATTCCCAGCCGCTTGCCCATAAACCTGTTTCAGGCGCTCAGAAAGGGTCCGGGCAAACTTGTCCCGATTTACCTCTCGGAGCTGACCCTCAGTGAGCACCGGGGCTAGTACATGGGTGGGGGTTCACATGACTCTCCCAGTCATTAATTCGTGTGGGGAGTACCCCGTACTTTTAGACTGGCTAGCCTGGATCCCCATGAGGACTAAAGGCAGGACCTCCGCCCATTTCTGGGGCGAGTCCATCGTCTCTTTCCTCAGTTTTCCTTTGAGGGTGCGGTTCATGCGTTCCACAATCCCAGATGACTGTGGATTGTGGGCCACGTGCCACTTCCCTTCAATGCCTAAGAGCATGAGGGTGTTCTGCATCACTTGGCTGGTGAAATGACTCCCTTGATCGGACTCCACGAATCGTGGTAGTCCCCACCGCGAGAACACTTCCCGGACCAAGATCCTGGCAGTGCTAAGTGCCGTGGCTATTTTGCAAGGGAAGGCTACTACCCATTTGGTGAACACATCCACCAGGAAAAGGCAATACTTATAGCCTCCCTGGGCGGTGGGCAGGGGCCCGATGCAGTCGACCTGTATCGACTGCCATGGTCCCTCTACTCTCCTGATGTGTCCCATGGGCACTTTCCTTTTCTGAGGGTCTGGGTTGTTTGCAGCGCACACAAGACAATTAGCACAGAACTCGCGGACATCGTCCCGAAGTCCCGGCCACCATCCTGCCTGTTCTACCCATTGCCAGTTGACCTCAGGCCCGGGCTGTCCCGCTCCTGGACCCTCATGGGCCAGTTGAAGGAATTCCCTCCAGTGCTGCTGCGGCACAACCCACTGTTCCTCTCAGAACAGCATGCCTTCCTTGATGGAGAGGGCTGCTGTACCGTACAGACCTTCTACTTCATTGCCCTCAGTGATGGCCTTGAGGACTGTTTTTAAGGCGGGATCTAGGGTTTGGACGGTCTTGAGGTCTGGGGGCAGTGTTACCCCTGTGGTCCCCTGAGTCCCATCCCTGCTTTGGATTACTGCCATGGGTTTGGACCCATAGGGATCCCAGAAAGTGCCGGTGCGGGCACCTTCCCTGGCTAGCGTATCCGCTTGCTGGTTATCCTGGTTGCGGGGTTCCGTGGAGGAATGGGCCTTCACCTTATGGATAAAGACTTCCCCTTCCTCCCCCAATGCGGCCAGGATCTTTTCTAACAGGGGCTTTACGGTCAAGGGTCGCCCGTCCGCAGAGGTATATCCGCGGCGAGACCAGATGGCCAGGTATTCCGTACATGAATTGCATGTGAACATGCTGTCTGAGCAAATCGTGTATGGGGTGGGGAAGATTTCGGAGTGTGTAACGACGTACACTACCGCGGACAGTTCAGCCTGCTGGGCGCTCATAGTGCTGGGGAGCCTAATTGCCAGGGCAATGTCTGCTATGGGGTCATAAACTCCACACCCTGTGAGTCGTTCTCCAGCAGATACCGTGCTGGAACCGTCTACATAGATCTCGCGGCCCGTGGGATGTATCCCGGCCCGCAAACCTACGTTCACTTCCCATACCCCTTCTACAGAACATCGATGGGCTGTTCCGGGATATACCATGTTGGCCGCGAGCTTGGGCTCGCAGAGACCCTTCACCTTCAGATCCATCTGGGAAAGGAGGAGGGTTCAGCGTGCAATGCGGGCACTGCTTACTGTCCCATCCTTAATCCTTCCATCCAGAAGCATCCGGGTGGGTGCGTGATGGGTGTGGAGAGTGATGGGAGAGGTGCCTGTGAAGATCAACAACCTTTTCACAGCCCAATGCGTGGCCAAAAGATGCTGCTCGCAATTGGAAAAACTCCTTTCCACATCTGTGAGCACCCTGGAGGAGTAATCCACCGGCCTTAGCTTGCTGTGTCGCTCTTGAAGCAGTACAGCGCTCAGGTTATCCCCGCTAGCCGCTACCTCCAGGAAAAACTCTTCTCCTCCATCTATGGCCCCCAGAGCTGGCGCAGTCTGCAAGTCCCCCTTGAGTTTTTCAAGTGCTGCCTGGCAACCCTCATTCCAGGACCACTCCACTCCCTTGTGTAGGAGTCGGAGCAGCGGGGCCGCTGTAACTGCATAATCCTCAATGAAGTCTCTGCAGTACCCGGTCAGTCCCAGAAAGGACCTCACACCCGTTACGGTGGTGGGGATCGGTAGATCTTGCACTGATTCCCGTCTAGCCTTGTCTATGACTCTCTCTCCAGCGCGGATGGTCAGACCCAGGAATTTTACCTCCTGCTGGTCGATCCATGCCTTCTTTGGGTTTATCTTGAAACCCTTTCTGCCTAACAGCTCCAATAGTTCGGCCAATAGTGGACCGTGCTCCCCCCTGGAATCTGTGAACAGGAGAAGGTCGTCCACATACTGTGTAGGATTCGCAAAATTGAACTTTATATTATAAAGGGTCGAATGGCAGAAGAGGCCATGATTTTAAAGACTGTTTTAAAAGAAGCCCAGGAAAAAGGGGCATTCAAAATGGCCACCAGACCCCGTGATCAACTTATTGGGACACTTTGAAATGGTTCCTGCAGTCCTCAGACAGCTTTGTGGATTCAGCCCAAAGTAAGTTCTGGAAGCCGTTCCTGAGAGAACGAAACCAGACACCCACATATACATATAGATTGGATACAGATCCAGTCGAGATTGGCCTGTAGATAAAGACCATCTAAATGTTGAACAGACAAAAGGGAACAGTATCATATTCATGAGAAGAGCATCAAGGGCCCATTAAGGACATCACCAGGACATTAAAAACAATGAAGGTCATTCCAGACCAGAGATGGGCCGTTACCGGGCATCCAAGAATAGTTTAAAATATAATAACTACCCCGTTGCGCAACAAGCCCGCCAAAAGTTAAACAAAGACTAACCTGATTTGGCGCGAGATAAGGGCTTCTGGAAAAGAAGTATAATTGTGAGAACACACGGGTAAGGGTTACGGTCAGACACAGACAACACTCGTCAGCTTTCCAGCTTGCAGGCCTGTCCAGCTTTTGAGCTGGGTGAAGAGGAGTCGCTTCGGGAGAATATCAGCAGGACTCCTCTCCATCGACGGAGAGGAAGGAGAAGAAGACCAAACCGCCATCAAGAAGACCGTTCGAGCTGGCGTCCCGCCCCGGGGTAAAACATCGGGAGATCATCGACCAACCCCGGACCGTTGACGAAATGAAAGGCCCTCTCCAGGCTCGGGCGAAGAGACAAAATAAAACGACAGAAGCAGCCGGTGTCCAGCCGCCCCCGACCCCCACCTCAGGAGAGAGGTGAGGCGCAGCTCGCTGGGGCTCCATGATCCACGTGGAGACGGGACGCCTGAAAGGACCAAACGCAGACTGGTTCAAAACCTTGCACTTCCTAGTTGGATTGGTGAGCATGTTTCTGGCCCTCCATAATCAGATCTAGATAGGTTTAAGGGGGTGGATATTTAAGGGTATAATTAACATGAGTTGTTATCCCTCAATGTTCCGTGTGTTTCCCTATTGCATGATGATCTTTGTAGAGTATAATATGCCTGTGTTTGCCTTAGTTAGTATTGTGTCGTTATGATTTGTCTGTGTTTTTCCCTCCTATGTATTCTCTTATCTGCTTGCATTTGAGTTGTGTTACCATATGCAATAAAATGTCATTTTGTTTCATCAAACTTGGTCTATAAGAGTTTTCTCTACATTGTAGTTCCTGCCCCAAAGTCCAGAGTATAGAATCTAAGGGGCGAGTGGGTCGAACCACTCAAGGTTTTACTGTGCAAGAGAGAGAGGCCTCTAGAGAGAGAAACCTTTGCGATCTAAAACCCCTTACAACTGCACTAGCTGATTGGGCTGGCTGAACTCTTTTAAGCTTCCTGCCATACATTGGTGTAAGATGCTGGGGCTGTTATGGAAACCCTGTGGCAAGCAGTTCCAGGTGTACTGTTGCCCTTTAAAAGTAAAGGCAAATTTTTACTGATCCTCCCTCCTTAAAGGGATGGACCAAAACCCATTGGAAATATCCAGCACCGTGAACGTGGTCGCGGATTCTGGAATACTCCCTATCAGGTCGGCAACTGCTGCTACCATCGGCGCGCAGGCTGGGATGTTGCTATTGAGGACTCTGTAGTCTACCGTGGCTTTCCAAGAATTGTCCGTCTTCTTCACTGGCCACAAAGGAGAGTTTACATGGGTGACTATCGGTCTCAACACGCCCTGCTGCGCCAGTGAAGACATTGCTGTCTCCATGTCGGGCTCCGCTTCCCTGGGGAAGTTGTACTGTTTTTGGGGTCGGGTGACCCTCCCGCAATCGTGTTTGTGAGTGGCAAACGTAGCCAGGTGGTCTGACAAAATATGCCTGCAGATCTTGTGGGGCACTGGCGACCATGAGCTCGAGGTCGTAGCCCTCTTTTGGCTTCACTGTACACAGGGTCCCCCTTTCTCCCTTCCCTGGGATGATGACTACCTCGCCCTTCTTACCCTTACATGCTCCCCAAAGACAATGATTTCTTAGATCCACGAGGATCCCGTGTTCTGCTAAGAAATCGGACCCAAGGATCCCTTTTCCACCCCCCACCTCCCACTTCATCAGTATACACTTCCACTTGGTGCGGAGTGGTCCTAAACGAATGGAGAGAGGGATGGAAAATGCGCCAGCCTCTTCTTTGCCTGTGAAGCAAGACAGAATGTATGGGACCCCGGTGGACAGAGGTGAGGTGGTCGGGTTGTCTGTGTGGATCACGGTGCACGATGCCCCCGTATCCAACAGATAGGTTCCCTTTTCCTGCTCTACCTCTATCTCCACGAGGGGTCGCCTCCATACATCATATCGCAGCACACACAGGTAAACGGGCTGCGCTGGCTCTAGTCATTGGGGTGAAACGGTCGGGTTTGCGAGAACGACAGGACCGGTGGTGGCTGCTACCCTCCCCTGCGAGATCATAAGAGACTGCATTGTCTCTATAATTGACTCTATTGCCGCGGGATCCATAGCTGCACCGGTTCCTCTTTCTGGGACAGGGGCTGCGGTTTGGACATAGACTCGTGCTGGGGCGGTGGTCTGGGCTGCGGGAGATTTTCCCTTATTATCCTTCCACGGATTTTTACAGTCCTTGTGCCAATGTCCATCCTTCCCACACCCGTAGCAATTGAGCTTGGCTTGGGTAGGGCGATTCCCTTCCTGATGCCACTCCTTTTTACTTGGGGCTGCAGGTCTTGCCTCATGCACTTTTCCCTTAGAGGGAGGTGTCTCCTGACTCCTACAATTCTTGTATGCGATGGTGAGCTGTCGGAGCACCGTCTCCTCCGTGACACCGGGACCTTGGGGGTCAAACCAAGATTTGGCTTGGGCCTTTATCTGCGGCAGGCTGTTGGCAACCAGACAACGGAGCCAATGAACCCGCTGAACATCGTTCATTGCAGCCCGTTCAGGCATGCCCGGACAGCTGCGCCGATACACTGGCCACAGCCTTTCTGCGAAATCCCGTGGGAGTTCTCCAGTTAACTGCACAGTCCCTTCCACACAGAGGAACGGATTACCTTCGTCCACTCCCAGAACTTCCAGAACATCATCCCTGAGTTCCACATACCCTTTCTGTCCCCTCTTGCTCCCTGCTGAGAGGCACTGAAGGATTGTGCTATCCAGGGAGAATAGCAACATCTTCGCCTGCTCAGGATCATCACAATCATTGACAGTGGCTGTGTCCTCTATCTCCCTGAAATGGACTGAGGGATCTCCCTTCTCGGTCAGTTTTGGGAGGTGGCTCACCATCGCCCTGAGTTGTTGGGCACCGCGGGGCAGCACAATCTGGTTCATGTGGGGTCCGTCCGCGCCATTGGCGTCAGTGGGACCGAACCTCTGGTGCCGAGTGGGACACATTGGTGCCGGCTCCGGCTTTACTACCAGGGGTTGTTCCTCCTCCTGTTCCACCTCGGCTTCCTTTTCTTCCACCACCACCCCCCTTCGGGCCAAACCTCACTATAGCTCGGCGGCGCTGAGGGCTCAGTGGCTGGCGCCACAACTACTTTGCATGGAATCGGGTTTTTGGATTCCTTCAAAAAGTCTATGTGACTCGCTTTTGGTCTTACGAGGCATCCCATGCCTTTTGCCTTAACCAAGGCCGTTCTTAGGTCTTCTATTGTCTTTTGGCAGGGGCCATGGTCTGCGCTCTCAAACCTGTGCTCGAGGGCCAGCTTGTAAGCTGCCTTAACCTCTACTACTCTCTCCTCCTGCACTCTTAGCTGTTGTGCGAGGCGGGTGTTTTTCTCCCGTATCCTCGCTTCATGAATCTTTGCCTCAGTAACCTGGCATTCCAGGTACTCTATTCTAGCCTGATGTTGGCTGGCTACAACTTGGCGTTCCTGATTCAGCGCGTGAAGCGCTGTGATGAGTTTTTCCCCATCCATGGCCTTTTCCTCTATTTCTGCTGCCTGGGTTGTGATCTTGGCTGCCTGCACTGCAACAACTCTGTCCAAAATCTGGACTTGTTTCTTGTAGCACATCAGCCACACTGCCTTCTCGACTGACTTCTTATGTTCTTTGCTCTCTGTCCACCTGATGGCTGCATCTACCGAACGCCCATCCCGTAAGAGATCGGAAATCCACTGCTAAGTGAGATTTACCTTACCAAAAACATAATCCGCTATCCTCTCATCCATAACATTTCGTCCATTCAAACCTGGGTCTAATATATTGCAATCCTGCTGCCAGTGTTCTGCCACGGTCGCCATTTTCTGTAAGGGTTTTCGATCGCAAAGGTTTCTCTCTCTGGAGGCCTCTCTCTCTTGCACAGTATAACCTTGAGTGGTTCAACCTTAGGTTCTATACACTGGGCTCTGAGGCAGGAACTACAATGCAGAGAATACTCTATAGACCAAGTTTAATGAAAACAAAATGAAATTTTATTGCACAAAGGAACAAAATTGAATGTAAGCCAATAAGGTACATGGGAGGGAAAAACAAATCATAATACAGGACTAACCAACATATATACAGGCATGTTATACTTTACAAAAGTCATCTCGAAATGGGGAAACACACGGAACATCGAGGGATAACAACTCATAATTAATTACCCCTTTAAATTCCCACCCCCTGAGCCAAGCTAGATCAGATTGTGAGGGGCCAGAAACATGCTCACCAATCCCGTTGGAAAGTATAAGATTTTGAAAGGTCTGCGTTTTGATCCTCTCAGGCGTCCTGTCTCCACGTGGTCAACGCTGCGGACTGCGACTCTCTCTCTCTTCTTCCACGAGGTGAAGGTCACGGACAGGCTGGATGCTGGCGGGCCTGGATGGCGGCGTGGACAGAGACCACCTATCTGATCATGTTCAAATAGGTTTCTTCGCAGAGCCCAGCTGGTTTACCATTTTCAGGTAGGTTTCTTCTGAAGGGCTGCTGTCCTTCACCTCGTCAATGGCCCGGGGTTTGTTGATGATCTCCCGATGGTTACCCCGGGGCAGGACGCAGACTCGAATCACCTTCTTGGCTGGTCTCCGGATCGACGTTCCTCCACGGCTCTCGAAAAAAACAAGCTAGCTCAAAAGCTACCAGCTACAGGCTCCAGGCTGAACAGCTACAAGCAAAAGCAAAGCTACTGATGACTACCCCGGGACTCCAGTTATACTTTTCCGTGGAGGCCCTTATCTCCCGCCAAATCAAGGTTAGTCTTTGTTTAACTTTTGGCGGGCTTGTAGCACAGCGGGGTAGTTATTATGTTTTAAACTACTTTGGGATGGCCGGTAACGGCCATCTCTGGTCTGGAATGACCCTGTATTGTTTTTAATGTCCTCTTGATGTCTTAAACGGTTCTTGATGTTCCCCCTATGAATATGAAACTGTTTCCCTTTGTCTGGGTAAATATTTAGATGGCCTTTATCTACAGGCCAATCTGCCTGGATCTGCATCCAATCCATATGTATGTGGCTCTATCTGGTTTCGTTTTCTCCGAAACGGCCTTCCAGAACTTACTGTGGGCTGAATCCACAAAGGCTGTCTGGGGACTGCAGGAACCATTTTAAAGTGTCCAAAAAGCTGGCCACGGGGTCTGGTAGCCATTTTATGTGCCCCTTTTTTTGGGCTTCTTTTAAAACAGTCTTTAATATTAAGGCCTTTTCTGCCAATAGACCCTTATAGGACAATGTTCAAATTTTGCGAATCTTACAAACTGCCCTCTCAGGTGGACATAAAAGATCCCATGGCACAATTTCGAAGAAGAGCAGGGGAGTTCCCAAAATGGCTTTGCCAACATTTATCTCTCAACCAATATCACTAAAACAGATTATCTGGTCATTATCACATCACTGTTTGTGGGACTTTTTTCTACATAACCACAGTGACTACAATTCAAAAGTACTTCATTGCCTGTAAAGTGCTTCAGGACATCTTGAGGTCATGAATGATGCTATATAAGTGCAAGTGTTTCTTCTTTGTAAAATCAAGCCTGTGCCAGTTTAGCAGAGAAAACTCAGCTATGTTGTGGCTACATCAAGTATGTCTCTGTTTTAAGGTCATGCATGTAGAGAAAGTAAGTAGTATCCTTGCTTTATATATTGAGGTGTGTAGAGAAATATATATTGTACTGTGTTATACTGTTCCAATCATCTACCTTAAATAAATAAAAACACTTGCTGGTTCAAAGGCCTGATTGCGCAGTTTAGTGGGAGTGACTATCCAGTCTGTTTTTGAGAAGAGGATTATCACTTGGGGTTGAAATGACAGCTAACTCCTGAGATGGACCTGCATGATACATTCCAGTAATTGGTGTAAAGTGAAAAGGTCCTCTGCTATGATCCCTGGATCTTACTATCATTTACATAGATATTGGACTGAAAAAGGGCCGTTTTAACTCTAGGGCCTCATTTAAATACACCAGCACTGGAATCCAGGGGCAAGGAATGTCCAAGGAGTCCTTGTGGAGTCTGGAGGAATGCCCCTTCTCCTTATGCCTCACAAGGAAACCTTAAAAAAATGTAAAGATTACTTACCTGGGCCTCTTTTGGTGCTGGATCCACTTCCCCATATCTTCCCTGTGTACGGTCGGCACTGAGCGCGACCCACGTGGCCCAGGATTAAAATTGATTCGCAGTCCGAGTGACATCTGCAGGGACTTGGTGAGAGTCTCGCTGTCTCTAATTTAAAAGCAGGACTTAAGGCTTTAGACTGATGACACATTAGCACTTGCCCCGAAGTCCAGCTGAGCAACGCTGCAGTGAGGTCCATTCAACCACCAGAATAACCATTGTGCAGACTATAAGTATTCTGATGTCATGCATCAAAGGTATGGTAGCATCATGGTTATGTTACTAGATTAGTAGTTCAGAAGCCTGGGCTAATGTTCCAGAGATGTGAGTTCAAATCTTCACCACAGCAACTGGGAAATTTAAATTCAGTTAAAAAATAAATCTTGAATAAAAAGCTAGTATCAGTAATGGTGACCATGAAACTATCGGATTGTCATAAAAGCCCATCTGGTTCACTAATGCCCTTTAGGGAAGGAAATGCCATCCTTACCTGGTCTGGCCTATATGTGACTCCAGACCCACAGCAATGTGGTTGACTCTTAACTGCCTTCTGAAATCGCTTAGCAAGCCACTCAGTTGTAACAAACTCCTACGAGAAACAAGCATAAGAATAGAACCGGATGGACCAACCGGCATCAAACTAGACACCGGCTTCAAACACAACAACGGCACTCCCAGTCCAGTCAAATTTCTCCTGCAAAGTTCTCCTCACTAACATCTGGGGACTTGTGCCAATATTGGGAGAGTTGTCCCACAGACGAGTCAAGTCTGACATTGTCATACTCATAGAATCATACCTTTCAGCCAATGTCCCAGACTCCTCCATCACCATCTCCTGCCAGTGGGACAGGGCATACCCACCAGAGGTAGTGGTATAGAGGCAGAGGGAATGGCCCTGGGAGTCTTCAACATTGACGCTGGACCCCATGAAGTCTCATAGATTCAAGTCAAACATGGGAAGGAAACCTCCTGTTCATTAACACCTATCGTCCTCCCTCAGCTGATGAATCAGTACTCCTCCACTTGGAAGAAACACTGAGGGTAGCAAGGGCACAGAATGTACTCTGGGTGGGGAACTTCAATGTGACCACCACACAGTCCTTGTGGAGACGAAGTCCCGTCTTCACACTGAGGACACCTTCCATCGTGTTACATGGCACTACCACCATGCTAAATGGGATAGTACTTCACTACAAGGACTGCAGCGGTTGAAGAAGGCAGCTCACCACCACCTTCTCAAGGGGAATTAGTGATGGGCAATAAATGCTGGCCTTGACAGCAACGCCCACATCCCAGTAAAGAATATAAAGAAAACTTGAGGGACAATTCAACCAATCTCAGCCCAAATACATAGTTCAACTGAGGAAAAAATCATAAGTATGCCTTAGTTCTAACATTTCAATTACAATTTCAATTAATGGTATGAACCACTAACTAAGTGAATTAAAAGAAAATTGTCAAATTTCCATCAGTTACAAGTTGGTATGCTGCTGTGGAAGAGCGACACTGCCACACATAAAGGATTTGGAAAATTTAGTTTTTTTTAAAGCCCAATATATTCACATAAGTTCACATAAAATACTAAGGTAAATGGTAGTAAAAATACTAATGGCTTGAGCATTAAGTTGGATCTCCAGAGATCAAAAACAGGAAGTAATTTCTTAGTCTGGCTCGGTCATCAATAAGCACCTCACACCCATTGTTTTTGGAAGTCCTTGGTCCCAGGCACTTGGCAGGTGTTGTCTGGTATAGGTCATCCCCACTAGTGAAGAGAAGAAGATAAAATAGGGAGAGAAACATTTTAACTGCAATTTTAACTCACCTTACCCCTCCACCCCACCCTCTGCACCGCCCCCCCCCCACCCCTCACCTCAGCCACACCCTCCCGATTCCCACTCCTGGTTAAAGTCAGGCCATGAGTCAGGTTTTTAGACAGAAGTTGCCAGGGAAAATTTGGCTGGCCTCAGAAGAATAGGATGCCGGAAGATAATTAGAGGTTATTTTACTTAAATCAAGCAAGATGAGTCACTGATCTGGGAAAGTGTTCATTATTTTATATTATTATGCGAAGGCAAGTTGTACTGATTGCATTAAGTGAGTCTGATTAGAACTATAGCTCTGTGTGTTCAATTGTTGCCTGAGAAATAAAACAACAATTCTTTGTTCTGGCCTCATCTCATTAAAGTGTAATGATTGGAGAAGCAGACGTGAGTATAGGTGTACAAGAGACAATATCCAATTTGTATGTTAAGGGGAACACATTGTTATATCCCCAGGTTACACTGTGATGTAAGTAAATACTGGGAAGTGTAAGTCAACTTTGGAGTGTAAAATATGTACGATGTGCTTACGGAAGCGACTGACACTACTGAACCTTAGAAGATGTCTCTGGCAGACTCAAATTTGTATCAGAAACCAAACAACATGTTTCTCTGCTTTTAGGTTTTCTCTCAGTTACAAGAACACATAACTAACTGTCCTCACTGACCTGCATGGGTCAGTACGCCAAATTTAAAATTCTCATCCTCATTTTTAAATGCCTTCATGGCCTCACTCCTCCCTATCTCTGTAATCTCTGACAGCCCGAAAACCTCCTATCAAACCCTGCGTCACTCTGACTCTGGCCTCTATTGAATCTTCCCTCACTTTGCCCCACTATCAATGGTCATACCATCAGTCACCTGGGCCCCATACTCTGGACTGCCTTGCAAATCTTTCTGCCATTCTATCGCTGGACCTCTGACTCCTCCTTTAAGACCCTCCTTAAAACCCACGCATTTGAGAAATCCTGAGGGTCGAAATCGAATTTTGTACCTGTTTTACGAGCATTAAATGAGCACAACAAGGCCCAATTTCAGGGAATTTCAGATCATAACCTCGGCCCCTATTACATTTTTATATATTTTTTATCCACACCTTTGGTTTGTGCCTTTTCCCTTTTTTTCTCTCCCACATGGCAGCTGTCTCTCATTCTGCCAGCGCATTTCACACTTCACCTAGAGCCATCTTTTGTCTCTTTACTTGTCCTATTATTATCTCGTCTCATCTTGAATACCTCTTAATGTCTCTTCACTTCCCTTTTGTTCTTTCATCCCCTCCCCCATTTCCTAGTCCCCAAACTGGCCTTTTAATCTGTTTCATTTCCTGCCTTTTTTCTCAGTTCTGATGAAGGGTCATCGACCTGAAACGTTAACTCTATTTCTCTCTCCATGGATGTTGCCTGGCCTGCTGAGTTTTTCCAGCATTTTCTGTTGTTATCCTGTACCAGAGGCATGCCTGAAAGATGTTCAACACAATATTGGGTTAAGCTGAATCCTAATTTAGTGCCTGTCTCAGGCCGTCTGCTTAGGTAGCACAATTTCAGGTACCAAAACAGGCCTAAAGCAATTCCCACCCCTTAATATCTCCTTCTTTGGCTCGGCTTTCATTTCTTTGATTATATATTCTGTGAAGTGCCTTGGGGTTGTTGTTGTTGTAAATTGTAGTCCAAAGATTTGCTCTGTGCTGTTTGTGGTGAACTCCTACAGCTTTGTAAAGAATTAATTTACAATTTTGCTAACAATAGTAAACAGGAAATCCTTCCTGGTGACTCCAAGCTAGGGAATCTCTATCTGCATTATATGCCTCTCACTTATGTAGGTGGAGGAGCGAGAGAAGGGAAACCAAGTCTATCTAGTTGGGTGACAAATAGAAAGCAATATGCAGCATGAATTTTAATATTTTGACGAACTGATCTTATCTTCATTGCCAGACATAATCTTCATCAAGGCTAGAAAATAAAAGCAACCTGCTGTTTAATAGCCGCACACATGAAACAATTTCGACAACCTCAAACGGAACAAAACAAAATGACTAATAAAAGAGAGAAAATGCATGATTGAACCATAGGGGAGAATCCCAGCAGCAGCTGGAACCCACCAGCTTGAGTGGAATAGTACATTCCTTTGCATCTGAATAGTTTTATCTCTTACTGTACCTCAATTGAAGTGACAGAAAAGGATGTAATAAAAATAATGGCCTGTATTTTCCGATGCCTACTGGTGGGTGAGCGCTGTGTGAAGCATATGAAGCGCATGCGCTGAAAATCGGCATTTCTGATCTGTCAAGTGCAAGAATGCTCTTGACCAATCGGACGCCTGCCCTGGAGCAGGGACTCTGCGGGTGGAGAGTTCCACTTTCTGCAGAACCTCCGCCCGCTGAAAACACTTAAAAATCTTACGCCTGCTTTTACCAGCATAAGAGTTGAAAAAAGTTTTAAAAATCATTTTTTTCACTCATTTATAATTTAAAAATACTTTTAAAAAAGGTATGTTTATTGTTTAAAATATTTAATTTAATGTAATTTTAACTCATTTAAAAAATGTGATGGTTTTTTAAAAATGTAATTAATGTTTTAATGTGTTTTTGGGGTGATCCCCATTCATACTTTTGACGGGTCTATCTGTCAAAAGTATGAAGGGAGCTTCCCTTCTCCTATTGGCTGGCCTGGCCCACATGATCCCAGGGACGTTTGCGAACTGCCTGCTCACCTGGGATACGTGGGCCCTGCGCATTTCAACTGTGGAGAGGCCCAGGAGTGGAAGTGTCCGGACCTCAGGGTCCCTCAGGTAAGTGCGTCCGCACGCAGGAAGCCTCCTTTCGGAAATTACGGGCCAATAAGTTCCAATCAATTTGTGCAGAAATTAGGGCCAAGTGTTGGGCGAATGAGGTGAATGAAACTCCTTGTTTTATAACGAGAGCGAGTGAAACTACAATACATATGAAAAAAATGGTATATCAGCAAAATGTTTTAAAGCAAGATAGCAAATGAAAGGTGTACTGTATCTGCACAATGATCACCAATGCATGCTGAACAAAATGCTAGAGATGCAATGTTTCTCAAAATGGATGAAAAGGGTGAAAAAAACACTAAATTATGATTAAGTTGCAGTTCTTTTGAGTAAGCTATATAATATCAAATGAGCAATAAGATGTTAAACAACTGATGGGATGTAAAATAAATATATATACTACAAATAAAGGCAGTCTTTTACAGAGAGCTGTGCTGTGGTTTAGTGAATTTCTACTTGTGACCTTCAACTGTCATCAAAAGCACAGTTTTCAATGTTCATCCCAGTGCTAGGTTTAAAGCTAAGTCTCCAGAGGTGCAAAGTGACTGCTTCAGAATAGTGTTTCAATGCATAATGACACGATATTCACCAATCATTCTGAATTCTTTTTATGATGTGTTACACAGAACCTTTTCCTTTTTATAAACGTCTCTGCTACCTTGTACTATACACCTGGTCCTTGAGAGACTTGGCGTCCCTTGGTGCTGAATTTGTACATGACGGCAAAAGAGTTCTAACTGTCCTTTGTGATGTGTGTAAGATGTTAAAAGTTCCATAAGGTTATGCTCCAACAGCGGAAATCTATTCTCAGTTCTATTTAAACCCTAAAGGTTTCCTCAGGCTGTTTGCTACCGTTGGTAAACTGCTGTACGTCTCTACCAGCTCTGTGTATCAATATTCATTTAAAAAATAACAGAGGGATCCATAATGTTTGTAGTTAGAAATGTTCTTATGTTTCTGGTTTCATTTAAACTGTACTGAGGCCAGGATTCTTGTGATTTTTTCTTAAAACAGCAGCCCTGGCTGTTGCTTCTACCATGTTTACATTTATCCTCTAAGGCTCTAGGAAAAAAGAATACATGCCTTCATCTGGAAGCACCATGGCCTGGAGCTGGGTTGCGCTGGTTTTTTCAGCCTAATTTGCTTGAAATTGGCCAAACTAGCGCAAAAGATCGAGGAATTTTAAGCACAAATTACGTCCAGCGCCAATCGAGTTTCCGCGATCTTCTGCGCCAGTTTACAAAAACATTGCACAAGAAACTGCCCCCGCCCACAAATCTGGCCACGCCCCCGATCAAATTAATCAGCATGACGAGTTTCCACTAATTGCGTCCATTAGCAGCCCTTCGAGGAGGTTCTTAAATTTAAGCCATTCTTTTTAGGCACAAGGATGCGAATAGACACTTTTAAAAGCTTTTAAATATTTAAAAAATTACTAAGAAACTGACTATGATACACCAATGAAACGAATAAATTGTTCTGTATGCTTTTTTAAAGTAATTTTCAGTTATTTAAATTGGGTTACAGGTGGTGGACTAGACACTCTGATTAAAAATGCTTATTTTTGGTGCTAAACGCATTTGCAGCTGCATTAATAAAACTGCACCAGGTTACCACTCTTAAATACATCAAGGAATATTTTTTAACGCAAGGGGAAAAAAATAAACAATTACATTCTAAGACGCTGCCCAATTGCGCTGGTTCATAGAAGATATAACGTTTGTGTTTATATAAATGAGTTTGAGCGAAAAAAGATCACTTTTGAAAACCAGCGTAATTTTGAACGCAATTTGCGCCCGGATTGCCGATTGTGCCCAAAGCGGAAACTCTACCCCTATACATTTATGACATATTTAAGCACGTTTCTGCTTATTGCTTTCAGCTTTCAGGATAGGATTTCTGCTCTGTGTGAGCCCATGTGTGAGGCAAATACATAGGCCCTTTCCGGGGTACAGGCCTTAGCATCAAAGGATGGCCTGCCTCTGTTTGCATAAATTACTTGCAGACAGATCTTACCGGGACAAAATTAGTTTGATTAATTCTTCACACACGCTATACAATTTGTCACTGTGAGAAAGGGAGAGCCATTATCTGTAATGTCGGTCCCATAAGCAGTATCCTACTGAAAAGTCGATTGTTGTCTCCAAGTAAGCACATGTGATATGAAAAGCTTCTTTTGGCATGAAAACCCTTGAGACATCTATTTATCTTTAGTTACTGTGGTAGGTCAAAACCTGAGAGTGCCAAGATGTGAACTTGCGTAAAAAGTTCATCAATGGATTCCGATTAAAGGACTCTTTAAAAAAAAAAAAAAAGTCCCTAATGGTCTGTTAACTGATCTCAGATGAAAGTATATGGTGGATATCCTTTATTATGTTTGGTGTAGCCCAGCAGTGACAGGGTCAATTGGTTGAGGCCCATTACATCCCGTTTACTACATACACAAGTTTCTGTTCTAAAGAGGAGTGGAGAATCTGCCTTTTGCGATGTGAACAACTAAAACAATGTTGCATAGATGGGCCTGAATTGCAATTGGCTACATCTGTAGATTTGACATAATTCCATATGCACTGAAAGGATATCACGAAAGAGTAATTGGTCAAAAAAGTCACTTAACTTGTAGCTTAACATGCTCCGCAAAACCTACCTCTTTGACCATGCTCTTGGTCATCTGTCCTTTTTCTTATGTGGCTCAGTGTCAATTTATTTTGATAACGCTCCTGTGATGCCCTTTGGGACGCTTTACTTTTTCGAGGGGGTGACTAGGTGTGTGGATGAGGGAAATGCTGTGGATGTGGTTTACATGGACTTCAGTAAAGCTTTTGACAAAGTCCCGCATAGGAGACTGGTCAAGAAGGTAAGAGCCCATGGGATCCAGGGGGCCTTGGCGCGTTGGATCCTAAACTGGCTGAGTGGCAGGAGGCAGAGGGTGATGGTCGAAGGTTGCTTTTGTGACTGGAAGCCTGTGTCCAGTGGGGTACCTCAGGGATCGGTGCTGGGTCCCTTGCTGTTTGTGATCTACATTAATGATTTGGATGAGAATGTAAAGGGTATGATCAGTAAGTTCGCGGATGACACGAAAATTGGTGGGGTGGTAAATTGCGAGGAGGAAAGCCTCAGGCTACAGGACGATATTAACGGGTTGGTCAGATGGGCGGAAAAGTGGCAAATGGAATTTAACCCAGAAAAGTGCGAGGTGATGCATTTTGGACGGACAAATAAGGCAAGGGAATACACAATGAGTGGTAGGACCCTAGGAAGTACAGAGGGTCAGAGGGACCTTGGTGTACATGTACATAGATCCCTGAAGGCAGCGGAACAGGTAGATAAGGTGGTTAAAAAGGCATATGGGATACTTGCCTTCATTAGCTTTGTGCATTGAGTGCTGTTGGAGTTTTGCTAAGTGGGAGAGTTCGGATAAGTGGGAGGTGAGGGTGTGTTTTTTGCTCTGTTTTATTCCCCACTCCCAGGCTTAGACAGCGCTGCGGAGGCGGAGCAGCGAGACGAGTCAACCAAACAGGCTCCACAGACAGTATTCAAGGAGGAGGTTGGTGATCAGCTGGTTGGTTGGTTTTCTTCCTTCTCTTCTCTTTCATACCTTTAAGTTGGTAAGTCCTATTGAATAGTGGTGTGATATTATCATATATATCCGGGCAGGGTCTTCATAACTAATAATAAGAAATTAAATTAATTATATAGAATGGAGCAGGTGATGTGTTACTGTTGCGAGATGTGGGAGCCGTTGAACCCCATTGAGGCTAACGGTGATTACATCTGCGACAAGTGTTTGCTGCTAGAGGAACTCAAGTTCCATGTTATGTTCTATGTTCTATGTTTCAGGAGATGGTCACACCTATGAAGTTAATTACTGCAGATGTAGTCCGTGGTCAGGGACAGGACGGTGTGACTACGAGTGAGGAAGGTACAGGGATCCAGGATGTAGTGTTGAAGGAGACGCAGCCCTTGTTCTTGTCCAGCAGGATCGAGGTTCTTACTCCCTGTGAGGGCGGGAGCGGGGACTGCAGGGAGGATGAGCAACCTGGCCACAGCACCGTGGTACAGGGGGCCATTCAAGTGGAGGGAGTAAAAAGAAATGTTGTAGTGGTAGGGGATAGTATCATTAGGGGGATAGATAGGGTTCTCTGCAGTCAAGAGCGGGAGTCCCGAAGGCTGTGTTGCCTGCCTGGTGCCAGGGTTAAGGACATCTCTTCTGGGCTGGAAAGAAACTTGCAGTGGGAGGGGGAGGATCCAGTTGTCGTGGTCCATGTTGGTACAAACGACGTAGATAGGACAAGGAAGACGGTTCTGTTAAAGGAGTATGAGCAGCTAGGGGTCAAATTAAAAAACAGAACCTCAAGGGTAATAATCTCTGGGTTATTACCTGAGCCACGAGCGAATTTGGCTAGGATAAATAAAATTAAAGAGTTAAATGCGTGGCTCAAAGACTGGTGTGGGAGAAATGGGTTTTGCTTCTTGGGACACTGGCACCAGTACTGGGACAGGAGGGAGCTGTTCTGTTGGGATGGACTCCACTTGGCCAGTGCTGGGACTAGAGCCCTGGCGAATCATATAACTAGGGCTGTAGAGAGGGCTTTAAACTAATTAGTGGGGGGGAGGTTTCTAGAGAGCAAATAATAGAAATGACAACAGAGAAGGTCATAGACTTAGGTAGCAGTGGGGGAATTAAAAAACAGAATGTGTCAGGAAGGGACAGAAGGTATGGAGTAAAAAGTAAAGTACTAAAAAGGGAAAAAACAGGAACTAAGTGTTACAAAACATATTTGAAAGTTCTTTATCTGAATGCACGTAGCATTCGTAACAAAATGAATGAGTTAACGGCACAAATAATGACATATGGGTATGATCTTGTGGCCATTACAGAAACATGGCTGCAGGGTGACCATGACTGGGAATTAAACATACCAGGTTATTTAACAATCAGGAAGGACAGGCAGGAAGGGAGAGGAGGTGGGGTGGCTATGTTAATAAAGGAAGGAATCACTATAATACAGAGAAATGATATTGGGTCAAAGGAGCAGGATAGTGAAACAGTTTGGGTGGAGGTAAGGAATAATAAGGGGGAAAAAAACACTAGTGGGTGTAGTCTATAGGCCTCCGAACAGTTGCAACTCTGTTGGACGGAGTATTAATCAGGAAATAGTTGAGGCTTGTAATAAGGGAACAGCTATAATTATGGGGGATTTTAATTATCATATTAACTGGACAAATCAAATTGGGCAGAGCAGCCTTGAGGAAGAGTTCATTGAGTGTATTAGGGATGGGTTTCTTGAGCAGCATGTAACTGAACCGACCAGGGGGCAAGCAACCTTAGATTTGGTCCTGTGTAATGAGACAGGATTAATTAAAAATGTCCTAGTAAAGGATCCCCTTGGAATGAGTGACCATAACATGGTTGAGTTCCATATTCAATTAGAGGGTGAGAAGGTTGGATCTCAAACAAGCGTGCTGAGCTTGAATAAAGGAGACTATGAAGGTATGAGAGCGGAATTAATTAGAGTGGACTGGGAAAATAGATTAAAGGGTAAGACGGTACATGACCAGTGGTGTACATTTAAGGAGTTATTTTACAACTTCCAAAAAAAATATATTCCACTGAGGAAAAAAGGGTGTAAAAGAAAAGATAGCCATCCGTGGCTAAGTAAAGTAATTAAGGATAGTATCCGACTAAAAACAAGGGCATATAAGGTAGCCAAATCTAGTGGGAGGATGGAAGATTGGGAAGTCTTTAAAAGACAGCAAAAAATAACAAAAAGATTGATTAAGAAAGGGAAGATAGATTATGAAAGTAAATTAGCAAAAAATATAAAAACAGACAGTAAAAGTTTCTATAGTTATATAAAAAGAAAAAGGGTGGCTAAAGTAAATGTTGGTCCCTTAGAGGATGAGACCGGGAAATTAATGGTGGGAAACATGGAGATGGCAAAAACACTGAACAATTATTTTGTATCAGTCTTTACAGTAGAGGACACTAAGAATATCCCAACAGTGGACAAACAGGGGGGTCTAGGGGGGGAGGAACTAAATACAATTAAAATCACTAAGGAAGTGGTACTTGATAAAATAATGGGACTCAAGGCGGATAAATCCCCTGGACCTGATGGCTTGCATCCCAGGGTCTTGAGGGAAGTAACGGTAGGGATTGTGGATGCATTGGTAATAATTTTCCAAAACTCACTGGACTCAGCAAAGGTCCCGGCAGATTGGAAAACTGCTAATGTAACACCCTTATTTAAAAAGGGTAGTAGGCAGAAGGCTGGAAACTATAGACCTGTTAGCCTAACATCTGTGGTTGGTAAAATGTTAGAGTCCATTATTAAGGAGACAGTAACGGGACATTTGGATAAACATAATTTAATAGGGCAAACTCAGCATGGTTTCATGAAGGGGAAGTCATGTTTAACAAATTTGCTTGAGTTTTTTGAGGAAGTAACATACAGGGTGGATAAAGGGGAACCAGTGGACGTAGTGTATTTAGACTTCCAAAAGGCATTTGACAAGGTGCCACACAAAAGATTATTGCTCAAGATAAAAAATCACGGGATTGGGGGTAATATTCTGGCGTGGGTGGAGGATTGGCTCTCTAACAGAAAGCAGAGAGTTGGGATAAATGGTTCGTTCTCAGATTGGCAACCAGTAACTAGTGGTGTTCCGCAGGGGTCAGTGCTGGGTCCCCAACTCTTTACAATCTATATTAACGATTTGGAGGAGGGGACCGAGTGTAACATATCAAAGTTTGCAGATGATACAAAGATGGGACGGAAAGTAGTGAGTGAGGAGGACATAAAAAACCTGCAAAGGGACATAGACAGGCTAAGTAAGTGGGCAGAGATTTGTCAGATGGAATACAATACTGGAAAGTGTGAGGTTATGCACTTTGGCAGGAAAAATCATAGAGCAAGTTATTATCTTAATGGCAAGAAACTGGAAAGTACTGTAGTACAAAGGGATCTGGGGGTCCTGGTGCACGAAACTCAAAAAGTTAGTATGCAGGTGCAGCAAGTGATTAAGAAGGCCAATGGAATGTTGGCTTTTATTGCTAGGGGGTTGGAATATAAAAACAGGGAGGTATTGCTGCAGTTGTACAAGGTATTGGTGAGGCCGCACCTGGAATACTGCATACAGTTTTGGTGTCCATACTTAAGAAAAGACATACTTGCTCTCGAGTCAGTACAAAGAAGGTTCACTCGGTTAATCCCGGGGATGAGGGGGTGGTCATATGAGGAGAGGTTGAGTAGATTGGGACTCTACTCATTGGAGTTCAGAAGAATGAGAGGCGATCTTATTGAAACATATAAGATTGTGAAGGGGCTTGATCGGGTGGATGCGGTGAGGAAGTTCCCAATGATGGGTGAAACTAGAACTAGGGGGCATAATCTTAAAATAAGGGGCTGCTCATTCAAAACTGAGATGAGGAGAAACTTCTTCACTCAGAGGGTGGTAGGTTTGTGGAATTTGCTGCCCCAGAAAGCTGTGGAAGCTACATCATTAAATAAATTTAAAACAGAAATAGATAGTTTCCTAGAAGTAAAGGGAATTAAGGGTTACGGGGAGCGGGCAGGAAATTGGACATGAGTCTGGGTTCGGAATGGTCATGGCCCTTTGGGTAGTGGAGCGGGCCCAGGGGCCGTGTAGCCTTGTTCTGCTCCTACTGTGTTCTAATTCTGTTAGATTTCAGGAGATGGTTTTATTCCTGTTCCTGGCTGGGGTGGAGATCGCCTTTACAGAAGGTAAATACTGTAGAAAATATAGGGACAGAGTGATCTCCTGGAAGAATTTCGATCGCCTAGATGGGTCGGAGAGGAATTTCCCAGATTTTTTTCTCCCAAATTGGCCATTGGGTCTTTATCTGGTTTTTCGCCTCTCCCGGGAGATCACATGGGTTCGGGTGGATGCAGAGTGATAGAAGATTTGAGGTTAGGATCAGATCAGCCATGATCTTATTGAATGGTGGAGCAGGCTCGAGGGGCCGATTGGCCTACTCCTGCTCCTATTTCTTATGTTCTTATGTTTTTATGGCATAGAATATAAGAGCAGGGAGGTTATGATGGAGCTGTACAAAACGCTGGTGAGGCCACAGCTGGAGTACTGTGTGCAGTTCTGGTCGCCTCACTATAGGAAGGATGTGATTGCTTTGGAGAGGGTGCAGAGAAGATTCACCAGGATGTTACCTGGGATGGAGTGCCTCAGCTATGAAGAAAGACTCAACAGGCTGGGGTTGTTTTCCTTGGAGCAAAGGAGGCTGAGGGGGGACCTGATTGAGGTATACAAAATGATGAGGGGCATAGATAGGGTAGATAAAGAGGAACTTTTCCCCTTAGTAGGGGGGTCAATAACAAGGGGGCATAGATTCAGGGTAAGGGGCAGGAGATTTAGGGGGGATTTGAGGAGGAACTTTTTCACCCAGAGGGTGGTTGGAAGCTGGAACTCACTGCCTGAAAGGGTGGTAGAGGCAGGAACCCTCACAACATTCAAGAAGCATTTGGATGGGCACTTGAAATGCCATTGCATACAAGGCTATGGACCAAATGCTGGAAAATGGGATTAGACTGGACAGGGATTGATGGATGGCGCAGACACGATGGGCTGAAGGGCCTCTTTCTGCGCTGTAAAACTCTATGACTCTATGACTACGTTAAAAGCACTATATAAATACAAGTTATTGTTTTTAACAGAAAGACCATAAAACACATAGGCCTAGAAATTCAGTTGTTTGCGCCAGCCGCTAGCGCCTTAGGAGGAGAAGAAGTGGGGCGCTAAGCGGCTAGCGCCCGGGTGCGGCGCGATCTGCGCCTCTCGCGAGCTTCAGTTAAGATTTAGCGGCGGCACAAAACCTTTGCACGCGCGCAGATCCTGTCGTCATTTCATGGTGCAACACCCTTTGTACGCCCCGAACCGGAAATTCAGTGGCGCCGGCCTATTGTGCGCCTGGCGCCCCTAGTGACTGGTAGAGGGGAACGGTTCCCAGCCGCTGCGGGGCGCGGGGGCGCTAATTAAAGGGGACTCCTCCTGCAGTATAAATGGCAGCCATTTTGCACCACTCCTTCTTTGTGAGAGACGGATCTTTGGAGAGAGACAAAGGTAGAGAGCTTTCTGGTTTGGCTCAACACTCGCACAGGTACTTGTGGCTTCAGGCCACAGCTTTGCACTTGTCTTTAACTTCAGTGTCATAGCATTGATTGGAAACATATAATGGAGGCTGCAATGGGTGGAAACGTTGGGCTTCTCCATTGCATTCAAAGGGCTCAGAGACGCCGTGAGAGAGTGCCAGTCATGGCCAGATGGAGATGGGCCAACAGGCGTCGGCAAAGGAGGCCTTACCCACCCAGGGTATACCGCCAGCAGTTCTCATATCTGAACATGTCTGAGGAGCAGTGTGTTCGGAGGCTGCGATTCAGAAGGGCGGTGGTCACTGAGATCTGCCACCTGCTTCGCGGAGATCTGCAGCCACAGCTGAGGAGCAGGGCGTCTCTGTCAGTGGCAGTGAAGGTGATGGTGGCTCTCAACTTCTATGCCACCGGCTCCTTCCAATCCACTACTGGGGACATTTCCAACATCTCCCAGTTCGGGGTACATTGCTGCATCCGCCAGGTGACCAATGCCCTTTTCAGAAGGAGACGTCAGTTCATCTCCTTCCCCATGACCGTTGACAAGCAGCAAGAGCATGCAATGGACTTTGCAGCATTAGCGGGCTTTCCCATGGTGCAGGGCACCATTGACTGCACGCATGTGGCTTTGCGGGCACCTCTAGAGAATGCCGAGGATTACCGCAACCGGAAGGGCTACCATTCACTCAACGTGCAGTTGGTGTGTGACCACAGGCAGCTCATCCTAGCTGTCAATGCCCGCTTTCCAGGCAGCAGCCACGATGCCTTCATCCTGCGCCAGACATGTTCAAGGCCCAGCCTCACCCACGAGGATGGCTTCTCAGGGACAAAGGCTATCCTTTGTGCACCTGGCTGATGACCCCGCTCCGTGCGCCCAGCACCCCTGCTGAAGAGTGATACAATGACAGCCATCAAGCAACCAGGAACATCATTGAGCAAACAATCTGCGTGCTGAAGCAACGGTTCCACTGTCTGGATCGTTCCAGGGAGCCCTACAGTACTCGCCTGAGCAAGTCTCCTATTTCGTTGTCCTGTGCTGCATGCTGCACAACCTGGCTATCCGCAGGACTCAGCCACTGCCAGCAGACATAGGAGGACCACCAGAGGAGGAGGAGGAGGAGGAGGAGGACCAGCACAGGAGGGAGGCAGAAAGTGCAAGGACCGCCCGTCGCCGGCTTATTGCAAGTCGGTTCTAGGCCCCCTCTCAGGGAATGGCTTGTGCCAATGGCAGAAGATGAATGTAGCCACTCCACAAGCCCTCAGCCAAGCAGGGCAACTAGGACTTCCAAAAGAAAGCATGGACAGTGCGATTTAGGAACATTTTTTACTGTGATACCTCTGTGCCCTTCCCACATGACAAACTAATGGAGAGAAACCCCCCTAAAAAACACAAATACATCAGACTCGGCCTTTATAGGTAAAACAAATATACCAGTCTCGTCCTTTATATATGAAACAAATACACCAGTCTCGGCCTTTAAATATGAAACAAATACACCAGTCTCGGCCTTTATATATGAAACAAATACACCAGTCTCGGCCTTTAAATATGAAACAAATACACCAGTCTCGGCCTTTATATATGAAACAAATACACCAGTCTCGGCCTTTAAATATGAAACAAATACACCAGTCTCAGCCTTTATATATAAAACAAAACATTTGGCCACACCTTCTACTTTTTCCCCTGCGAGGGTGATCTGTTTCGCTTCCGTGACTGGCCCCTACCCGCCCTGCAGCTCCTCCTCAATGGGACCCCAGTGGCTGCAGCAAGGCTGGGGGAAGACTGCTGAGGGTCAGATGGTGAGACGGCAGATGCCCTTGGGGGTCGGCCTGGACCAGCTCTGGGCCTGGAGGAGCCGGCTGCTGACTGCTCCAACTCTGCTTGGGCGGCAGCAGTCTGTCCAACAGCTGGTGGCAGCTGCAATGGAGGAGTGACAGTGTTGGCTGCAGGAATGCTGCCAACCTGAAAGATCACAGGCACTCCCTGGTCGGCTGATACATTGGCACGCGCACGGGCCAGCACTGCAGCATGCGCAGTAATCTGCTGAGGCACAGACTGTTGGGCTGCTGCGGCACGGCGATTGCCCCAGCGATGCCTGGCCAATCCAGCGAGTGTGGCAGCAGTTAGTGCCCGTGTGGCCCTGGTCTGTGTCTGCATGACAGCAGCCAGTGAATGCACGGCACGACTGAGCGCTTGGCTAGAAGCCGCCTGTGAAGCAGCGAAGTCCTGCTGACTCCTAGCCTGTGCTGCCGCGATGTCCTGCAGACTCCTGGCCTGTGCTGCGCTGAATTGTTGCAGACTCCTGGCCTGTGCTGCACTGAATTGTTTCAGACTCCTGGCCTGTGCTGCACTGAATTGTTGCAGACTCCTGGCCTGTGCTGCCCCGAATTCCTGCACACTCCTTGCCAGTGACTCTATGGAGTCAGGCATCCTTGCCACTGCAGCCATGAGCTCAGTGTGCCTGCGCTCAGCCTGGGCGCCCATTTCTGCTCGGAGCCGCACCTCCTCTATGCTCACCGTAACAGGAATGGAGGCCGCACTCACCCTCAGGGGAGAAGGCCGCCGAGCTTCCCCACCCCTCCTGCATTGCTGCAGCCCGCTGGTCCCCAGAGCTTCACTATCCTCCGACCCTTCCCCCCTGCTCCCCTCCAGGGAAGACGTGTCACCATCATGGCCATGGGCTGCCTCGGCTGAGGGTTTCCCTGATGGGCTGGCTTCCTCTTCCTCCTCCTCTATGTCTGACTCGAACACAGTGCCAGCTTGAGGGGCCGCCTCCTCACCTGGCGAGTCACCATCTGAAAGCAGGGAGGCACAAGAGTTGCTTTAGAGTGAAGACAGGGCGGCAGCGAGGGAGGCATGAGTGCTGCTATGCACTGCATTGGCCCGACAGTGGCAAAGGATGCTGGTGTGAGGTGCAAGTGGAAAGAGAGAGGTCAAAAAGGTGATGACCTTACCATTGCTGTCCAGAACAGGGCCGGCATCTCCACTGGCGATGGGGCCACTCAGCCAGCCTGCCATGATCCGCTCCACTCGCTGCTCGAGGTCGCTCAGCTGTTTCAGGTCAGGGCGGCCTCCCCCGGTCTGTCGCTGCCGTCTTCTGTTATGCGCCAGCTTGGCCTGCAAGAGAAAGGACAGCCTCTAAGTACAGCGTCAAGCCCTGATCTTGCCCACACTGCCTCCCATGATCGAATAGCCCTGACAATGTCTAAAGTCCTGAATGCGCAAGTGCTTTTCATGACAGTCCCATAGCCGCTGGATGAGGGCTGGCCATTAGGGCTTTCAGGCCCCTTTGGCCATAAAGTGAGGTGCACATGCAGGGAAGAGGAGGATACTGAAAAGGGTACTCACCCTGACAACCCGAGTGAGGTCGTTGAATTTTTTCCGGCACTGGGTTGGTGTCCTGCCAACCACGCTGTTGGACGTGACCCTGTTTGCCACATCCCTCCATGCTTTCTGATATTCGGCGGGCAGCGGCATTCCTGCCACACTCAGGGAAGAGGATATGGCGCCTGCGGTCCACTGCGCCAACCAGCAGCCTCAGGTCACCCTCGCCAAAGCACTGCACTCTCTCCCTGGCCTTTTCCATTCTCCTGGGCGTGGAGCTGTTCCAGAAGCAGTGTTCAGGCCTTGCCTTAGGGCTGCAGTGTGCAGGGCGTGGCAGTCAAACAATTCCACCCGCCCCCTTTAAGTGCTGACCGGCGCCTGACTGTCTGCCCTCAATGAGCAACTCACCGCACCTGCGCTGCGCCCACCTTCGGTGTTTGCGCCCCGGATCGCTGGCTTAGCGCCTAATGATAGTCGTGCATCGCCTGCTTTAGCGCAGCAGCAACCTCTTGGGGCGATGCAACTGAATATCGGCGAAGGTGGCGCTAAGTTGCGCCGGGCGCAAAAGTTAGCGAACGCCTTGCTGTAGCACCCCAAACGTGGCTATACTGAATTTCTAGGCCATATACTGTAAAGTTGATGGATATATATATATATCACTATGGTCCCCAAAGAAAGAAGAAAAGGCTCTTAAAAGCATCTGTTACATGAGTTTGGTGAGATGAAATCTGTAACCAAAGCAAGACCACTAAGATGCATCGAATGTACATTGGCATTAATGAGTTTAACATAAATTAATCAGTTAGGTCGATCTGCTTTGTGGAAGGTTTATTCTCTTGGGTTGTTGCTTTAAGATTCATTTATCCTAGGGGTGCTGTTGCAGATTTGATGAGTTCTGACTGATTGTAAACAAAGTCCTTTGGACTTGTATACATGAAACATCGCAGAATGCAATTCTATTATTCTTGTTTTGCTGTAAATTAATGGGGAAGAATCTCTTTTTTAAAAAAAACAGTTAATTAGCTGAAAAATACTGCCCATGTTTATCTTAGTTGTCCTTTCATCATGAAGAAATCTGGGCTGATTTCTTACTTGAAAGCCAAGAGATTGCGGGTCATATAGCGACCAGTTCCACTTATCATTGTTTACTTATTGACTTTTACCAGTGAAGTCAATGAAAGGTTGAATGGGCTGCTCAGTCATTACTTTTCAATATGGATTTTCTGACCAAGCTTGCATAATTGCACCTTAATCCTCTTCTTTAGTAATTTAGAACAACAATCACATTTTATTTGGTATTCCTGTGTTATGTTGTCCTACATACAAAAGTTGTATGATGCACATTTTAAACATCACTCTAAATTAATACTGCAGTTGGATATGGATTTTTTTTTAAATCAACATTTATAATAAAAATGAGTAGCTCAAAATGACATCATTGTAATTTGAGTAATATTATTGGTGTGCTTTATATTCTGCAGAAGTGTGATGCTTAACCTTACTGTTAAATAAGGCAATCGCTTTGAAAGTTTTGTGTAAAGGCAATCATGTTAGTGCAACAAGATGATGTGCTCTACTATTCCATACTGCACACTGCAATTGGAGACTCAGGAGGTTAATTTTAACCCCCAAAAACGGGTGGGTTTGGGTCGGATGGGAGGTTAAAAAGTTAAAAATCTGAAACAGGAACTGAACTGTCTCAAACACGCCTGCTGTATCCGTGTGTTAATGAAGACACGGAATGCAGGAGTTGGTTTACAGGTGTTTACTGGACAAAGTCTGGAGGTGAACTAAAAGGTACAAAACACTATACAGGCTTATATAGCCCGAGTGGCCATTACCGGCATTACAGTACACAGGGGCTCTTAAAGGCACATACATCACAATTCCTCCCCTTTTAGACAACCAGTACATAACATTTTAAGCAATTGTTATTTAACATGTTTACAAGAACAATACTATACATATTGCTGCAGTTAATCAATTATAAGTCAGTCTCTCTGGAGGCTTCCTGACTCGGTCCGGATAACGCCTCGGTGGTGTAGTAGTTTTCGGTGGTGTAGTAGGTTCTTTTGGCAAGGTCGATTCGGCTGGAATGCCAGTGTCGGGTTCATCTGGTTCTAGCATCACCGGATCAGAGGTAGATACTATGGGTATCTCTGCTTCATCATCCGGTGTATAGAGTTGTGGTGTAGGTTGCCCCTTTTCGGATGACTCTATGATCTGGTCAGCATGGCGCCTTATTATGCTTTGCCAATGTCCACGGTATACATCAGCGGTCCTAGTTGTGTGCAAATAGTTCCAGGCTGCCATTTCTCGGTACAGTAGTCCCGGGCCAAAACTTGTTGACCTATCTGGAAGGTTCTAGTTGGCCTTTCGTTCATGCCTTGAAATTGCCGGTTCTCTACGTCCCTTCTGATGTTTGGCTTGATCAAATCCAGCCGGCATCTTAGTCTTCTATTGAAAAACATCATGGCGGGAGTCTGGTTTGTAACCATATGTGTTGAATTCCTGTATGCAAACAAGAAGTTATCTACCTTATGCTGTAGATTTATGTCTTCATTACCCATGGCTTTTATGGCCTTCTTGAAGGTCTGGACAAACCTTTCAGCCAATCCATTGGTGGCGGGATGGTATGGGGCGGACGTGTAGTGCTTAACCCCATTGTTTTTTAAGAACTTCCTGAATTCTTCGGACACAAATTGCGGTCCATTATCAGAACAGATCTGTTCAGGCAGCCCATTCTTGGCAAATATGGTCCTTAATACTGTGATGGTTTTTTCCGTGGTGGTGGAGGACATCTTTATTACCTCCGGCCACTTGGAGTGTGCATCAACCGCGATTAAGAACATTGAGTCCATAAATGGACCAGCAAAGTCGATGTGTACCCTTTGCCATGGAGATGAGGGCCACTCCCATGGATGTAGAGGGGCTTGTGGTGGGGCGTTTTGGACCTTCTGGCATCCTAGACAGCCCTTGGTCATTTCTTCGATGTCTCCATCGATACCTGGCCACCACACAAACGCTCTGGCTAGGTTCTTCATTTTCACTCCACCCAGATGCCCCTCGTGAAGCTCCTTTAGCACTTTATCCTGGAGTTTGGGTGCAATCACCACTCTGGATCCACACATCAAGGTTCCTCGGCACACTGACAGCTGTTCCCTTCTTTGCGAGAATGCTGGCAACAGTGGTTCGCCATGTGCTGGCCATCCCTTCACCGTTAAATCGTAGACTCGTGAGAGAGTCGGGTCATTTCTCGTTTCCTTTTCAATGGCAGAATTTGTTACTGGTAGACATTCTACTATGGTAGAGTGGAACATTTCCACTGGGTCCATTGTAGGTGCTTCTTCTACCGTTGGCAACGGTAGACGCGATAAACCGTCAGCATTTCCATGCTGTTTTGACCCTTTGTATTCTATGTCATATTGGTGTGCCCCTAGGAAAAGGGACCACCTCTGTAGCCTTTGTGCTGTCATAATGGGAACGCCCTTTTTAGGGTTGAATATGGAGACGAGGGGTTGATGGTCAGTCAACAACGTAAATTTTTGTCCGTGTAGGTAATGGTTGAATTTCTTCACTCCCCATACCAGGCTGAATGCTTCCCTGTCGATCTGGGCATAGTTATGCTCAGCTGAGTTCAATGAGCGTGACGCAAAAGCTATCGGCCGTTCTGAGCCATCAGGGAATCTATTTGATAATACCACTCCTACGCCGTAAGGGGATGCATCACACGCCAGTCTGATTGGCAGTGATGGGTTGTAATGAGCCAAAACTTCCTTGGACGTGATCAAGCCTTTACATTTATGGAAGGCACGTTTACAGTTCTCGCTCCACTCCCAAATTACTCCTGTTTGTAGCAGTTCGTTAAGAGGGTGCAGAACAGTTGACAAGTTCGGTAAAAATTTATGGTAGTAATTTATCAATCCCAGGAACGACCTTAATTGTGAGACATTTTCAGGTGCTGGTGCTTTTATGACCGCTTCAATTTTCTCAGGGGACTTATGCAACCCTTCTTCATTAATTATGTGGCCACAATATGATATTTGTTTCTGGAAAAATTCGCACTTGGGGCGGTTTGCTCGTAGGCCCCGTTCTCTCAGCCTAGTGAGCACCTTCTCCAAATTGGCAAGGTGTTCGTTGTCGTTTTCTCCTGTTACAAGGATGTCATCTAGGTAGCATTGAGTCCCAGGAATCCCTTGCAGGACTTGTTCCAAAGCTCTTTGCCAGATAGCTGGAGCTGATGCTATTCCGAAAACCAGTCGATTGTACTGGTACAGGCCTTTGTGTGTGTTTATTGTGAGATACTTTTTAGAGGCCTCCTCAACCTCCATCTGTAGATATGCCTGTGCCAAGTCAGTTTTTGTGAAACATTTCCCTCCGGATAGTGAGGTGAAAATATCTTCTAACCTCGGAAGAGGATACTGTACCGTGTGAAGGACTGGGTTTACAGTCACCTTGAAGTCCCCACAGATGCGAATTTTTCTCTGTTCTTCAGATTTATCAATATTTAACGTTTTCTTCATGACCGGGACGATGGGTGTTGCCCACTCACTCCAATCTATCTTGGATAACACGCCTGTCTTTTCCAAATTCTCCAGCTCTGCCTCGACTGCTGGATGAATTGCGTATGGCACCGGCATTGCCTTAAAAAACTTGGGAATTGCCGCATCTTCCACCTTTATTGAGGCGGTGACGCCTTTCAAGGTTCCTAGTTCCTGTTGGAACACTTCTTTGGCATTGGCCAAGATGTCTTTTAATCATTCAGGTATGATGTCATCATCATTTTTTTTCTTACTGGTCACCGTCAGTGCCTGTATGGAGTGCCAGTCCAAACGTATCTTCCTGATCCATTCACGTCCCAACAGCGGTGGACTACCATCTTGCAGAACGTATAAATACAACTTCTGTATTTCCTTGCCGTTGTATTCAACAGGCACCTTTATTTTCCCTTTGGGGTATACTTACTTCCGTATATGTTTTCAAGATAATGGATGTGTCTTTCAAAGGTATATGCGCAAATAGCCGCTCGTAATCCCATCTACTTATGACGGTCAGAGCTGATCCTGTATCTAGCTCCATTTTAACTGGGGACCCTGCTATCGTGAGGGTAACCCAAATGGTCTGGTAATCTTCTTTGGCAATTACATTATGTAATTTGAGAGAGCTTAGTCTCTTGTTTCCGGAGTCGCTATCGCTCTTCTGGTCTTCGGAGCTACTGTCCGTCATCATTTGTACCTTTCTGTACTTTTCCTTATTGATTTTCTTTCTGTCAGTGGATTTTTTGTTTCCAGATCGGCATACACGTGTAATGTGTCCCATCTTTCTGCATTGCCTGCATGCTTTGTCCTTGAACCAGCAGTCCCTCTGGTCATGGTTGGATCTGCCGCAGCGATAACATCTCTCGAAACCCCGTGTCATTTCATGGGTGCCGAAGTCCTGTGGCTTTTGCGGTATCTCTGCAGCTCCTCTTGCTGCTGCTTCGTATGATACAGCTACACCGAAAGCCTTGTCCAGTGTCAAATCTTTCTCAGAAAGTAACCTTTTTTGTGTTCCTTCACTTAGGAGACCGCAGACGAATTTGTCTGGTAGAGAATCTGCCAGTCCTGCCCCGAATTGGCAGTGTAGGGTATCAACAATCTCCTTAAAATTCTTGTCCATCGGTTTGGCTGGAGTGATTAAGTTTCGTAACAGCCTGTATGTCCTTGCGCCTATTAGATTTAGAAGTACTGACGCCTTTTTATCATTTTCTATTCCATTTGCTGTGCAATATACCTCCACTCTTTCCACATATGTGGTCCAACCCTCTATATCATTATCAAAAGCATCAATATTGCCAACCTTAGGCATCCTGGAAAAAAAATGGCGCTTCCCGTGCTTTTCTTTCTTTCCTGCAGAAAAGACATGGCGCTTCCCACGCTTTCCCACCGCTTCTGCTGCTGACAACGCTGTTTTCCGCGTTTTAAAAATGTTTTTATTTACATGTGGAGACTCGTTGCTGTCGGACTCTCTGGGACTTTTCCCCCCCGCTGCTAGGTCCGAACGCCGACCTGCTTTGCAGCGTCGGCCGTCTCCTGAGTTCTCCCCCCCGTCTGTTTCTGCTTGCCTCCGCCTTCGCTGCTTGGCCTCGCTGCAGAGCCAGCCGATGGAGCCCCAGCCCGCCGCCCAGGAAGGATTATTGCAGTACCTGCCACCAGCTCGGCTAGCTGGTGAAACCACATCTTTTTTCTTTTTCTTGCTTTTCTTCGACTTTGGACGTCTGAGGAATCGATGTCCTTGAGGTGCTGCCAAATTGCAGGTAAGTCCGTTTCCAATTCATCGCCACTGTTGTATCCATGTGTTAATGAAGACACGGAATGCAGGAGTTGGTTTACAGGTGTTTACTGGACAAAGTCTGGAGGTGAACTAAAAGATACAAAACACTATACAGGCTTATATAGCCCGAGTGGCCATTACCGGCATTACAGTGCACAGGGGCTCTTAAAGGCACATACACCACAACGCCCCCGACGACCATCTCCCCCATCCCGTGATCAGATCCCTCCTCTGACCACCACCTTTCCCACCTGTGATCGGATCCCCCCACACCACCATCTTACCCTCCCCCAACCACGATCTACCCTCTGATCATGATCTACCCCCTGACCACATCCTACCGCTGACCACCATCTCTCCCTTGCTATCTCACACCTCTTCCACTAGACCTCCCAACCGTAATATCTTTGCCCCCCTAAATTCCAGAATTTTGAGCCTAGGCAGCTGAAGGCACGGCCGATAATGGTGGGGCAATGGAAATTGGGGATGCGCAAGAGGCCAGAATTGGAAAAGTACAGAGATTTCTGAAGGTTGCAGGTCTGGAAGAGGTTACAGAGATAGGGAGAGCCGAGATCATGGAGGGATTTGAAAACATGGATAAGAATTTTAAAATTCATGGCTGATCTGTACCTCAATTAGAAGTGGAATTTCAAGAAAACACAGAGCGAGAGGCAAAAGAGTACAGGAAGACATAAAGAAGCAAAGCAAATTGAATCGGTTTAAAAAGCTTCAAAATAAAAAGATAACATTGAAGAAATTATGTGACAGGCATAGAGATTGGCAAACATATAGAAAGAAAGAAAACGAGAAAAAGTCCAGACACAGACATATACACAGAGAGGTTCAAACTGTGCCATAGCTATGCTATCAGCTGTGGCTCAGTTGGTAGCACTCTCATCTCTGAGTCAGAAGATTGTGGGTTCGCAGCCCCACTCCAGAGGCTTGAGCACATAATCTTGGCTGACAATCCAGTGCAGTACTAAGGATGTCAGCGATGTCGTCTTATGGCCGGTGGCCCCATCTGCCCTCTCAGGTGGATGTAAAAGATCCCTTGGCACTTTTGCATAAAGAGCAGGAGAGTTTTCCTGGTGTTCTGGCCAATATTTATCCTTCAGCCAAAACCACTAAAACAGATTATATGATCATTGCAGTTTCTGGGAGCTTGCTGTGTGCAAGTTGGCTACCACATTCCCTGCACTACAACAATGCCTACACTTCAAAAAGTACTTCATTAGGGGTGTTGTGAAAAGCACTATATAAATGCAAGTTATTTCTTTCTACAGATAGTGGAAGGTGTACCCTGGGGTGTGGGCAAGAGGAGCAAGACCGAGGCCTTTTTAACTCCTGGGTCTCATTTTAATATTTGAGATCTGTCTCCCACCCAAAACCAACAGGAATAACTCCAAGGCCAGTGGGTGGGAGCGTGAACTGTGCTGGAAACCAGATGCCACTGGTGACCCAAGGGAATGATCCCTGGCAGAAGGTAAGTGCTGGGGGGGAGTGGGGGGGGTGGTGGTTTGCAGAGCTGATGCCAATCAGGGAGGAGGACAGGCAAGGTCACTACAGGGGAGGCCCAAAGTTTCCTTGTGGATCCTGGAGAAAAAAATTCAACTCAGCTTGCCCTCTTCTGGCCACACTGCTGCCTCAGGATAATTTTCACTGGCGGCTTTGATGTCGTGCCGGCCTCCTGTGATACGGTTAAAATCGTGTTACAGCATTGATGACATCATCGTGCCGCGACTTTCACATTTTACTTCGGTCCCCACGCTGCTGAAGTCCTGGGAGTCAAAAATGGCAGCGGGCGTGAAGGCGTTAGGAGCACGGCATGAATCCCCTCAACTGCCTGCCTCGTTCATGCCTGCAAGCTAAAATCAGGCCTAAACAGTGAGAGGCTTGGAGACAGAAAGTAACTGTGACAGGAAGAGAAACGAGCCAAAAAGACGAAGACAGGATAGAGGACAGACAGAGGTCTGCAGAGAGACCGTTACATAATGAGAGTGAGAAACACTCATACAATTTTCTTATTTTTATCTGTGAGCAAGGTCACGGGAAATTAATGAGTAAATATATTTAATCTGTAAAACATGATTTTGTATTGGTTTTCCAGTGGCAGAACATTAAGTGAAATGGGAAATTAAATCAATAAAACAGGAAAGTCCGAGGGTCCAATCAAAATGTGTAGTTGATAATGTTTATGATAGCTATCATTCACTTTTCAAAAATACTTGAATCATGCGCCCACAGATAGATGTGCACTCTATTATTTGATTATTTGGCCGGAATTTTCTTTACCTTGGCGGGTCCGGTGTGAGCGGTGGCCATGTTGGGTCGTGACCCCGCTGCTGGCTTCATCCTGCTGTTGAAAATTATCTTACCTTAATGGGGCCTATTAAATCCACCCAGCGCGTTACCCGACCCAATTTGATGAAGTGGGTCTGGTGATGTCATTCATGACGCGTTTTCAGCTGGGATCTTTAAAGGGGCCATGGCCATATTATATTTGACGTTTAATATAACATAGCATTGGAGTGCTGCAAACACTGACAATGACTGCACAGAGACAGAGGGCTGCACCCAGGTTCTCCCATGACTCTCTCCATATGCTTATGGAGGGAGTCAGTGCACGTAGAGAGGTCCTCTTCCCTGCCGATGGGCGGAAGAGACCTCCACAGGAGACCAAGACAGCCTGGTTGCAGATTGTAGAGGAGGTCACAAGCAGGGATGTTGTCAGGAGGACCTGGGTGCAGTGCCATAAACGTTTCAATGACCTCATTAGATCAGGAAACGTTAGCACAAAGCTACACTCAAATGCATCCTGCTGTGCCTCTCATCACCTCCCGATCACTCTGCCCTCCCTACCCTACTCCTGCACATCCTTACACCAACATACCTTGCAAATCCACCCATCCCTCTCTATCTACATTATCACATCCCCATCTCACTAGCCACCCCTCACACTCACCTTCATCCTAGTACAATCACACCAACTAACAACACATGAGGGTAGACACTTGGATGTTTTATCCAATGTTTATGTAAAGTTTCTGTTAATGTGGTGTCAAACGTAAAAATAGTTTTTTTCAACACTTTCTAGTCTTGGGCAGATTAATGTGCACTTTGGAAGTGTTTTAATGAGTTGCATTGAACAGTGAGATATAACGGTACCCCCCGCAATGGTGATGAGTGTGAAAAGAATGGCCTGGGCATTGTAGGGATGCTTTATTGTGTTGGCGTGGGGTGGTGCCAACCTGGCGCATCATGTAGCAGCCATATGGGTGTACAGCATAACGTTAACTAAATCTGGCCATGATGAGACCATCCCTGCCTCCTGGGCAGCAATGTGCTAGCGTGCTGATGCCCTCTGTCCTGTGCAGCAACAGTTGATTGTGGAGAAGGTTGGTGGTGTTGTTGGTACTGCTGGTGTGCCTGGTGCTGCTGGTGTTGGAGCTGATCGTGGTGGGATTCTGAGGACCAAGGTGAGATAGTTTCAACGACACCGAAGCTGATATAATAGATGGCAGATGAACTTGAGATGACAGAAGCGATCTGTCAGTGGCGAGAGAGATTATTCCAAGGAGGCGACATTGGATAGAAACTTTGCTGGAAACACTTGCAGCCTGCAGAATCTGTTGTGGAAATGCAGTGAGGAACAACTTCTGCCTGAGGTAAGTGATCATCTGTCAAGTGGGAGCTTTTACTGTACATTTGATGCTGTCAAGTACTCAGCTGGAGCAATGGCCATGGAACTCCCGCCTCAGTTTGACAGACATGGTTCCCGAGCTGCGAGAATCCCATGGCCATGCAAGGAAATTTAAAAAGTAAGTGAAAAAAGGCTCTTAAGTGCCTGTAAATTACCTGATAATCATCTCAATTGGGTAGGTCGGCTCCACAATGACAGATGCACCGGGGGAACGGTCCGTGGGAGTGAGATGACAGAGGATTCCCGACCTGCTGTGAAAAATAACAACTTTCCCACCCGACCCACAACCGATCGCGTCCACTACCACCCTAGAAAATTCTGGCCTTTATCTTCCAACGGTTTTAGGTTTGAGGTTTGCAGTCTAAATTGTGATTAATTTTAATGATTCTTGAACCATGATCTAATGTTGTACTGATGTTTTTGACATTAGTAGAACACATATGAAAAGAAGGAGGGGTTAAGGCCTACAGCCTTATCTAGTTTGCCCATCCAGATTTGGTGCATCAGTTACCCTGCCCTTAACTGCAAACTCTCCTGGGAGAGGCCAGAAATTCCCCAGCGACAGTACAAAAAAGGACTCTGCTCATTGGTGCTTAAACAGCTGCTGGTGAGCCACTGTGCAACAGATCAAGCTGGCCTCTTTATAAAACTTTAAAATGTAAGCTTAAAAAGCTCCTAGATGCTAGTTACATAGAAACATAGAAACATAGAGATAGGAACAGGAGTAGGCCATTCGGCCCTTCGAGCCTGCTCCGCCATTCAATGAGATCATGGCTGATCTTCGTCTGAGATCATAGCTGATCTTACCAGTTCAGTACCCCGTCCCCGCCTTTTCTCCGTAACCCTTAATCCCCTTAGCCTTCAGAAATATATCCAATTCTCTCTTGAAAATATTTATTGAATTAGCCTTCACAGCCCTCTGTGGCAGGGAATTCCACAGGCTCACCACTCTTTGAGTGAAGAAATTCTTCCTCATCTCTGTTTTAAATGATTTGCCCGCTATTTTTAGACTGTGGCCCCTGGTTCTGTGCTCCCCGGCCATTGGAAACATTCTCTCTGAATTCAGCCTGTCCAGGCCTGCCATAATTTTATATGTTTCGATGAGATCCCCTCTCAATCTTCTAAACTCCAGTGAGTACAAGCCCAAACTATTTAATCTCTCTTCGTAGGTCATTCCCGCCATTCCAGGTATCAGCCTGGTGAATCGCCGTTGCACTCTTTCCATGGCAAGAACATCCTTCCGCAGATGGGGCTGGTGCAACCCTGAAGAAGCAAAATGATACTACCTCCAGGTGGTTGCATGTCTGATGTCAAATTGCACAACTTGCATTGCCGCAGAGCAAAGACTTCAATGCAGTGACCCAAAAGTACAGTAGATCTTGCCTTATTATATATAAAGAAGGAAAGAACTTGCACTTATAAAACGCTTTTCACAACCTCAGGACACCCCAACGCACTTTACAGCCAATGAAGTACTTTTTTGAAGTGTAGTCACTGTTGTAATGTAGGAAACGCGGCACATCAATTTACGTAAGCAAGGCCCCACAAACAGCAATGAAATAAATGACCAGATAATCTGTTTTAGTTGAGGGATAAATGTTGGTCAGGACACCTTCCTGCTCTTCTATCAAATAATGCCATGGAATCTTTTATGTCCACCTGAGAGAACTGACAAGGCCTCAGCTTAACATCTCATCTAAAATACTGCACCTTCGACAGTGCAGCACTCCCTCAGTACTGCACTGGAATGTCAGCCTGGATTATGTACTCAGGTGTCTGGAGTGAGACTTGCACCCACAGCATGATGGGGGAAAAATTCAATTGGATAGCGCCTCCCATTAGTGCCAGCAGCTGGCGCTGATGCAGTAGCATCAGGGCGAAGCGAATCCAGCGACGCACAGCAAACCCGGACACTCCATTGTGCCGCCGGTATGAGGTACCACTGGGGACTTCAATGCCAGGCAGATCGTGACGTCAATGAGCATGCAACTGGGCGCCCGATCTGCAAAATTCATTATCGCCACTTACCTTTGTGCCGCAACCAGACAACAACAGGGAGAGCAGGCACACAGCTGACAGAAGCTGGCTCCAGTGACGCTATTTGAAGGCATCAGCATTAATTACTCACAGCTTTCAGGGCAGGTTAGTTTCAGTGGCTTCTTGTCAGTTTCAGCCAGTGCAGCAGTTTGTATGAGTAATTTCAAGCTTCTTTTTTATCAACAGTCTTCTGGCAAGTGCAAAGTGGCTACAGTTATTGTTCAGAGATTCAAACTGCTACACTTGGCAACATTAATGGGGGCTGTACTGGCATGCCCCCTCACCCTCCAGGATCTACGATGGAGGGAGCATAGGCAGCAGAAATACAAGAACATATGCGCAGAGGGATGAGGAGGGATATCAGGGCTCTCACCAGGAGGCCTTAACCTCCAAGACTATCCCGACAGCACACCTCCTACATTTAATTAAGTGAGGAGCAGTGTATTAGACTGCTCTGCATCACCAAGGTGGTTGTCACAGAACTCTGCCACTTCCTCCAAAAAAACCTCCAGTCTCTCAGCAAGATGACTTAAACCCCAGATCCCTTTTGCTTACCACATGCCTATCATACCATCCCTGTTTTATGCCATATCACAGCGTCCTCCTGGGTGCAAAGGTGAAATGAGAAAGACCACAAAATATTGCAAACTCCATTAATAAATTTATGCATAAACATATCACACATATCACATTCATTCTAATAACTAATAACCCTTGTGTCTGCTATAGTTGAATAGCTGTCATTGTGTGCAAGGCATGAGGTGTGGGTGTGAGTGTTGGTAGGTAGAGATTGTTGGTGGGTGAGTGCTAGGCATGTCATGCATTGGGCAGTCTGTGAATCTTGTGGTACAGATGGTGGTATGCAGCATTTGTTGAAGCACTCAATCACCCTGACCCAGCACTGAGGTGGCCCTGCCATGAGCACACCTGCTTCAGTCCTCCGGCTCCTTCTCCTTGTTGTGCTTCTCCTTGATGAAGCAGCTGCACAGCCAGCAATGCTGAGAATGAGGTGCTGTAGTATCAATGAACCCCCCCTTTAAGTACTGGGAAAAGCCTGTGGCAATGATGAGTTAAGATTAGACTGCACCCGATATTGGTCCACCCTTTGAGTGTAACGCCACTGAGCTAGGCCTTTAAGACTTGATTTAGCACCCAATCATTTCTTTAAGCAATGAGAATGAATTTTACGTGCCATCTAAAGCATTAGCACCTGGTGCTAATTCTGAAACTTTTCTAAAGATACTGCTCGTTCCTGGGCTATATTGAATTTCTAGCCTTCTGAGTCAGAGGTAAGAGTGCTACCCACTGAGCCATAGCTGACACATATACATTGTGTTATGAGTGAAAACCTGAGGAGGATTAAAGAGGGCGAGTGAGAGGAGCTGTACTGCTACTTTCATCGTTATCTGAGACTCAATCATGGAACAATGAATGAGCAGTATGGAAGTATGCAACTTAAAGAAACCCAGTCTCAGAAATGCAGGAGTCAAATTGAGACAAATAGTCATTCGAGACAAGAAAAATTAAAAGGAAAATGCAAATAAACTAATAAGCCTTTTGTACTCTTGACTAAAACGCACATTGGAGTTAATTACTGGTGAATTAATTCCCAATTTTTTTTGTTTTCCATGCATTGTTTTTTTGGATCTTATTGCCAGTATGGCACATTAAGTGCTCTAAAAATGTACAGTGTTTGCAATTACTGTGGACTGTAAGGTCTCTACTTTGGAACATTTTTCTAAATATTCTGCTTATAAATACATGCATTTGAAAACACTTATCCTGGACACTTCATCGTTTAAATTGAAAAATTAATGCAGGCTGTCATAGCCCTCAATAAGAATTGCCGAATTTCTGCTGGCTGATAGCAAGCTTACATGAAACTCAGTGAAATTGCTGCACTAACAGTAAAATAAAATGATTACTGTCAGTGTTGAAAAGATAACCAATGAGTCAACTATTCATGCATGAAAATAAATCATTAAAAAATAATAAAAAACAGCTTTAAAAGCTGTGTGTTCATTCTCACTCTAAGTAGATGGTGGAATGGTTAAATACTGCAGTGTCCTGGGTCCATTGGTGTGAGCCCAGCTTAACTTCAGGCGTGCCTACATCCAAGAAATCCATGCATCTGCAGAAACATCGCAAACAGTAATGAATAATAAGGTATCCCTTAATGAGGACATTTATATAAATGGTATTTACTAATGCTACTAAGAAAAAATTGTTTTACTGCTGAGAAATGCCTTAATGTTAAGTGGCATGACAATTGGGTCATTGTCTGCATTCTGTTCTTTCATAATCAGTGCATTATATCGTGAAATACATTCAGTATATTAGCTATTAAAACTTAAACAGGAGGTAAAATAAACTGTACTCCCTATTTTGGATCACAATGAATTATTCAAGAAAAATAAAAGTTGAAACAGATATTGCGGCTCGGAGAGATTGAAGCGAACCAGTTTTAATCTAAGGGCTGTGATGATTTTTTAAGGACAAATATTGACTGATATATCTTCCTGCAATCATGGTAGTTACGTCTGGCGCCATAACGCCTGATATCTGTAAATATAGGTAACAGTCCTGAATGCTTCCTTATAAGCAGAATATTTAGAAAAATTAATATATAAACAATCTCAGGCATGGCCTTACATTACCATTACGATTACTAGTTTAGCACACCAGTATTTAAGCATTCCCATTATTAGGTTAACATACCACAGGTCATGCTTTCCTAATACTAGGTTTACCACAGGAATACTCATGCATTTACATTATTAAGTTAGTATATCAGAGGTTGTGATTGACATCTTACCTTCACAGTTGTGCAGACTTGTAACTCATCGGGGCTGAGGATAAACGAATTATCGAGGTCTCTCCAATAACTGCAATGTCCTGATGAACCATTGCTGCTTTTTTTTGTTTTATGAGCATAGCTATTCAGTTTTAAAATCATTCTAGAACAATAGATATGAAGTTGATGTTTACTAATTTGTGGGGAAAAAGCAACAATAGAAATATTATATATTGTTTCTATGTTCTGTAATATTTGCCACCACAAAAACAAATTCCACCTACATGTTATCTTTAATGTATGAAAACATCCCAAGAATTAACATATTGCTGCTGCATGTACAGACCGTGCTATATTTTGTGGAAGAGGCATACACTGTGTTAATCTACGGAACATCAGAATCATTGCCACAGAGATTACCATTGCACAAACCAGGAGCATTGTCACCTCTGCAAACTGCAGCATCCTTCAATCTATGATGTCCATGATGGTCTCCTGGTACTGCGTAAGGGATTTTATTCATGAAGTAGCATCACCAGTCCTCAGATGTTGTGTGTTGAAGATTACCTTCTTTTCTAAATATTGGGAACAGTAGCATACTGGTTAAGTTACTGGACTAGTAATTCAGAGGCCTGAACTAATGATCTGAAGAGGTCAGTTCAAATCCCACCATGGCAGCTGGGGAATTTAAATTCAGTTAATTAAATAAATCTGGAATAAAAAGCTAGTATCAGTAATGGTGACCATGAAACTATCGGATTGTCGTAAAAACGAAGAATGTCCTTTAGGAAAGAAAATCTGCCATCCTTACCTGGTCTGGCCTATATGTGACTCCAGACCCATGGCAATGTGGTTGACTCTTAACTGCGCTCTGAAACGTCCTAGCAAGCCACTCAGTTGCAAAAAGCCGCTACGATAAACAATAAAAATAAAACCGGATGGACCACCCGGCATTGACCTCAGCACCGGCTACGGACACGACAACAGCACACCCAGCCCAGTCAACCTGGAAAAATCCTCCCCAACATCAGGGGACTTGTGCCAAAATTGGGAGAGCTGTCCCACAGAGTAGTCAAGCAATAGCCTGACATAGTCATACTCACAGAAGCATACCTTTCAGACAATGTCCCAAATTCCTCCATCACCATCACTGGGTGGTAGACAGTCGGGAAGGATGGCCCTGGGAGTCCTCAACATTGACTCCGAACCCCATGAAGTCTCATGGATTTAAGGTCAAGCATGCTCATTACCACCTACTGCCCTCCCTCAGCTGATGAATCAGTACTCCTCCATGTTGAACACCACCTGGAAGAAGCACTGAGATTAGCAAGAGCACAGAATGTACTCTGGGTGGGGGACCATCACCAAGAGTGGCTCGGTAGCACCACTGCTGGCCGAGTCCTGAAGGAGATAGCTGCCAGTCTGGGCCTGTGATAGTTGCTGAGAGAATCAGCACGAGGAAAAAACCTACTTGACCTCGTCCTCACCAATCTAACTATCGCAGATGCATCTGTCTAAGACAGTATTGATAGCAGTTACCACCGCACAGTCATTGTGGCGACAAAGTCCCGTCTTCACACTGAGGACACCCTCCATCGGGTTGTTTGGCAGGACCACTGTGCTAAATGGGATAGATTCAGAACAGATCGAACAGCTCAAAAACTGTGGGCCATCAGTAGCAACAAATTGTATTTAACCTCATGGTCTGCCATATCCCTCACTCTACCATTACCATCAAGCCAGAGAACTGGCCCTGGTTCAATAAGGATGCAAAAGAGCATGCCAGGAACAGCACCAGGTGTACCTAAAAATGCGGTGCCAACCTGGGGAAGTTGCAACATAGGACTGCATACATGCTAAAAAGTGGAAGCAGCATGCTATAGGCAGAGCTAAGTGATCCCACAATCAACGGATCAGATCAAAGCTCTGTAGTCCTGCCAGATCCAATCGTGAATGGTGGTGGACCATTAAACAACTAACGGGAGCAGGAGGCTCCATGAATATCCCCATCCTCAATGATGGTAGAGCCCAGCACATAAGTGCAAACGACAAGGCTGAAGCGTTTTGCAACCATCTTCAGAAGTGCCGAGTGGATAATTCATATTGGCCTCCTCCTGAGGTCCCCACCACCACAGAAGCCAGTCTTCAGCCAATTCGATTCACTCCACGTGATAGCAAGAAACGGCTGAACGCTCAGGATACAACAAAGGCTGTGGGCCCCAACAGCATCCCGGCTGTTGTGCTGAAGACTTGTGCTCCAGCACTAGCCATGCCTCTAGCCAAGCTGTTCCAGTACAGCTATAACACTGGCATCGATCCAACAATGTGGAAAACTGCCCAGATATGTCCTGTCCACAAAAAGCAGGACAAAGCCAATCCAGCCAATTACCGCCCCATCAGTCTACTCTCAATCATCAGCAAACTGATGCAAGGTGTCATCGACAGTGCTATCAAGCAGCACCAACATCCACACCAACCTTCTCCGCAATCGACTGATGCTGCACAGGGCACAGGGTATCATCACCCATGCACATTGCTGCAAATGGAAGTCTCTTCTTTCTCTCTTTCTTTCTCTCTTCAATTCTTTCTTGCTTGTGCCCCAAAAGTGAGCATTTTGCTATTCCCACATGTGACCCACAATAATTTGCAGACTTTGGGCAGTAAAGCAGGCTTTTTGATCCATTAAATGTTCCAGTTTGTGCACTCTTCCACTGGATTGATCCACTATGCATTATTTAGACTGGCTGTATGCCTGTTTGGATGAATAATGGGTGAGTCAGCAGCATTATTGCAGGTGATCGGCTTTGGATTCTTTGTAATATATCCAACCTTAGAAAAGCACACTCAGTGAACTACAGGCAATTCACCCACAAGCATACAAGAATGTAGAAACATTTGGGTTAGGCAGCTAGCTTCATCATTGGCCATTTACTTCTTCGCAATTGATTCTACTGCATTTTCCAAGTGTCTTCATAAATAATGGCCCGTATTTTCCGATGCCTACGGGTGTGTACGAGCTGTGTACACGCCTGTAGGGACATCGGAAATGCCAGTTTCAGACATGCGAAGCACATGTGCTGAAAACCGGCATTTCCGATATGTCAAGAATTCTCCTGACAGATCGCACGCCTGCCCTGGAGAAGGGCCTCTGCGGGTGGAGAGTTCCGCTTTCTGCAGAACCTCCATCCGCTGAAAACACGTAAAATTATTAACGCCTGGTAAAAGCAGGCATAAGGCCTGCTTTTATCAGCATAAGAGTTTAAAAAAGTAAAAAAATAATTTTTTTTCACACATTTATAATTATTATAAATACTTTTTAAAAAAGGTAAGTTTATTTTTAGCCCCGTAAAAAACTTTAATTATTTTTTTCAAAAAATTAGATTTTTGTTTAAAATATTTAATTTAATGTAATTTTAACTCATTTTAAAAACGTGATTTAAAAAAAAAATGTATTTAATGTTTTTATGTGTTTTTGGAGTGAACTCCATTCATACTTTTGACAGGTCTATCTGTCAAAAGTATGAAGGGAGCTTCCCTTCTCCCATTGGCTGGCCTGGCCCACGTGATCCCAGGGACGTTTGCGAACTGCCTGCTCACCTGGGATACGTGGGCCCTGCACAATTCAACTGTGGAGAGGCCCAGGAGCAGAAGTGTCCGGACCTCGGGAGCCCTCAGGTAAGTTCGTAGATTTTTTTCCAATCAGAGGCATCCACACGCAGGAAGCCTCCTATCGGAAATTATGGGTTATTATTATCTAAAGCTTGTAAGTAGACGGTATTTATTTTTAAACAAGTGTCAGCATAAAATTTTAACCATATTCTTTTGATGGTTAAGTTAATGGCCCAGAAATTCGGGTCCCAACGCGTGAGTAGGCATGGGGTACTCACGCATAGGCCGAACGAAAGTGCCGGTTTCGTGCATGCACTGCGCATGCGCGGGAAACCGGCACTTCCGTTCCCCTGAAAGGAGGGGTTGACAGGTGGAACGCGTGCGCCGGAGAGGCAGCGTGTGCGCATCGAACTTACGTTTTTTTTGCAGGTTTCTCCAGGAGGGTAAGTCTCCAGCAGTTACACTTTTAAAAAGCAGATGCAAGGCCTGTTTTTAACAAGGTAAGTGGTGAATTAATTAAAATTAAAACATTTTTTCCACAGGTTTATTATTTTTAAATACTTTAAAGAAAGGTAAGTTTATTTTTAGCCCCGTTAGAAAATGTAATTAATTTTTTCCAAAATTTAAATTATTGTTTAAAATATTTATTTCATGTAATTTATAGTTATTTTAAAAATGTGATTTTTTTAAAATTTATTTTGAAGTTTTAGTGATGTTTTGGGGCTTATAGTATTTATAGGTTGGACAGCTCTTCCTGTCAAACTTATGAATGAAGCATTCCCTGCTACCATTGGCTCTCCATGGCCCACGTGATCCCAAGGGACGCATCGAACTAACTGCGCCCCTGGGATACGCAAGCACTGCATGCCGGCAGTTGGAGGAAGCCCAGGATCTGAATATCACGCGGGCCCACAGCTTAACAGCCGGCGCGCCAGGTAAGTGCAGGTTGGGGGCTTGCACCCGCGGGAAGCCCCCAACCCGAATTTCTGGGCCATAATATCTGAACAAATCCCCATAATATTTATTAAATAAAAAATTCAAATGATATGTTGTTCAAGACAAGTTAAGCAAAAATATTGTCAAGAGAGACTGATTTAGATTAATTTACTGCTCCATAAATCACTGTTAAAACAAACTGCAGGGATGTTGAAGAGCTATAAAGGGTAGATCTTCCGGTCAATGCAGAATGGGCATTCAAGGGATGGGAAATCAGGCCTCTTGCCAGATTGTTCCTCGATTCGGGCTGTGTGTGATCTTCTGGCAGGCCTCTTCAATTGTCCTAAAGTTCTCTTTGCAAGATATGTTGCATCAAAATCCTGATAGCTGATGAAGTAACTTCCTGAATCTGTCCTTTGAAATATGCTGTGCTCTCATGTTACTTATATAAAACTAGCTGGAGTACCCGGCGGTGCCGAGGCTTTTTCGAAGAGAGAGAGAGAGAGCGACTGGGGGGGGGGAGAGAGAGAGAGTGATGGGGGGGGAGAGAGAGAGCGACTGGGGGGAAGAGAGAGAGCGACTGGGGGGGAAGAGGGGGGGAGGAAGCGGGGGGGAGGGGAGGGAGGAGGGGGAGGAGGAGGGGGGGAGGAGGAGGAGGGGGGGAGGAGGAGGGGGGAGGAGAAAGAGGGGGGGAGGGGGATGGAGGGGGGGAGGGGGATGGAGGGGGGGAGTGGGGAAGAGGGGGGGGAGAGGGAAGAGGGGGGAGGGGGAGGGGAGGGAGAGAGGGGGGGAGGGAGAGGAAGGGGGGAGGGAGAGAGAGGGGGGGAGGGGAGAGGGAGGGAGGGGAGAAAGAGGGAGGGGAGAGAGAGGGAGGGAGGGGGAAGGAGAGAGGGAAGGAGGAAGAAACCGGGCAGCCCAGACTTAAGATGGCGCTGTTCAGGCCCACATTGAAGTTCTGCCATGATCAAAGATGGCGTCACGAGGAAAGTGTCGTACTGCCAGGATCAAATATGGCACTGTGGTGTCGCTGCATTGAACTGCTGCCAGGATGAAAGATGGCCGGGCCCAGTTGCCGGGGTAACCCTCCTCGGCTCCCGATCTCCAGAGCCGGTTGCCGGGTTAACCCTTGAGGGGGGGGCGGCGGGGCTGAGGAGAGGGGATAGGGGGCAGGGGCAGAAAGATAAAAAAAGCTGTCTGCCAGCCTTCAGGGCGGGTGCGGCCAGCCTTGAAGGTGCATGAAGAAGCCGGCGGCCATTTTCTCATGTCGGTTGGAAGCATGGAAAAAAAAAATTTCTTAATATAAACTGCAAAATTTCTTTACTTTTAAAAAAAAGTACCTGCAAAGTACAAAATCGGAAATCTTCTAACTTTATATGTTCTTTCCTTAAAAACTTTCGGCTTTTGTATATCTTCTAACTTTATATCTTCTTTCCTTAAAAACCTTTCGCCTTTTGAAAATCGAAAGTTTTTTAAGGAATGAAGATATAAAGTTAGAAGATATACAAAAGCCGAAAGTTTTTAAGGAAAGAAGCTATAAAGTTAGAAGATATAAAAACTGAATTATTTATTCTCTATCTCTTCACTTACATTGCAATAGTTGCTGCAGTCACTCCAGTGCTCACGAAGACTGAAGTAACTTTTATTTATTCTGTCTTATTAAGCATCAGGCCCCGCCCACACACGCCATAGGATTGGTCAACCATCACGTGATGGGGAGACCGAAGGGTGGGGGGTGAGGGGTGGGAGGAGCTTGCCACAAAACAATTGCCTAGGGTCCAGCATAGCTGGCTTAGAGGCCTACCTGCAAAAACGGGGAAAGGTAGGAAAATTAATGAGATTAGATGAAAGATTTAGAAAGTAATTAACTTTTTTTAAAAACAATTTCTGAAAGTAATTAACTTTTTTTAAAAAGAATTTCTGTTTTAAAAGGAACTTTTTTTTTAAAGACGCAGAAAGCGGGAAAAAGAAATGAAAAGTTTAGAATCAAGATGGCGGCGACTCACCTCGGTTCAGAACGATAAGGCCCGCCCACACACGCACCGATTGGTCGACCGTCAGGTCACCAAAGCGTAGGATTGGTCAATCATCCCGTCACTCGACCGTAGGAGGGCCCGGCCGCACGCGCCAGGAAGCCGCCGTACGATTGGTCGACCTCGACGTCACTCGATGCTAATGAGCGGATAATGAGCGGAATGTTGAACGTTTTTTGGATACCGCGGGCGCAATGTTTGTCCGGCCGAAACGTAAATATGCTTAGGACGGTTCTGGAATCGTCAGCTTTCTTTCGACGTAACACACGTGTAGGTACGCTCTATAACTTTCGAGTTTATTCAATACAGACAGACGGCGTGACAGACAGACAGACAGAAGAACCGCTTTATATATATAGATAGATGTGCAGTGAAGGGCAGACGAGTGCTCATCTTTCAGTAAGTAAAGCTATATTACTGAATTTTTCATTTTCATAATCTAAATTCTTAAAATCTTTATTGGATTGAGTGCTTCTCTCTAAATATTTTTGAAGTAGAAGAAGAAAGAGCTTGCATTTATGTAGCACCTTATCACCGCCACAGTACATTCCAAGGACTTCACAAGCAAGGTCTTGCAAACAGTAAATGACTGAATGAGTAGAAAATTGGTTTTCGGTCATGTTGCCAGAGGGAAGAATGTTGGCCAGGACACTAGGAGAATTCCACTGCTCTTCGATGAATAGTGCTATGGGATCTCTAATGTCCACCTGAGTAAGCACACAGGGCCTCGGTTTAACGTCTCACCCAAAAAAATGTCACCTCCAACCACGCAGCAATTCCATAGCATTGCACCAAAGTGTCAGCCTATATTATATGCTTGACTCTTGCAATGGGCCATGAACTCTTGATCTGCTAATTCAAAGGCAACAGTGCTTCCAAATGAACCAAGCTGACACTTAAGAAGCTAGAAAGAAGGATACCACCATTTACCCATGCAACTCTGTATTCAGACCCAAGAACACCTACTTGGGAATGTGTGAGGACAAATGCCTTCATGAGCTCCAGTTCACCAGCAAGACAGTGACTGAGTTGTGCCATTTTCTGCAATCTAACTTGCCTTCATTCTGGACAACAAGGACAATCTTTCCAGTGGCAGTGAAGGTGACCACAACACTGAACTTTTACTGCTCTGGCTCCTGCCAAGCTATCTCAAGCAGGTCACCGATGTGTTGTGCATCAGGGCAAACACCTTCATCAATTTCTTCATGGAAATGTGGCAGCAGAATAGTGCCTGTAACGTCCATGTGTAATTGAGAAACGGACTGCAGAAGTTGGTTATAACAGGTGTTTACTGAATGGAGACAAAACTGGAACTATTTTACAAAGTTACTGCACAGGCTTATATACAGGGGTGGTCACTACTGGTACTGCAGTATACAGGGGCTGCAGAATATAGTTCCTTCTTCAAGGTACATACACTACAATTCCTCCCCTTTTAGCTAAACAGTACATAACATTTGATTAATAATTAAATAACATATTTACAATTGCAGTTGCTATATACATTAGCTGAAGTTAATCAATTATAAATTCAGTCTTTGAGGAGGCTTCTTGATTCTGTCCAGATAACGCCTCTTTGGGGTATCAGGTTCTTCTGGCAAAGTTGATTCGGGATCAACGTCGTTGTTTGGTTCGTCTGCTTCCAATATCACCGATTCTGAGGTAGATGCAATTGGTACTTCGGTTTCATCACCAGGTGTATAGGATCGTGGTGTAGATTTGACGTTTTCCAGTGACTCTAGAACCTGGTCAGCATGGCGTCTTACAATGCTCTCTCCAACGTCCACGGTATACATTAGAGGTCCTTGCCGTGTGCAGATCGTTCCTGGCTGTCATTTCTCTGTGCGGTAGTCCCGTGCCAAAACTGGTTGACCTATCTTAAAACTCCTAGTTGGCCTTTCATTCATATTCTGAAACCGCCTGTTCTCCACATCTCTTCTGATGTTTGGCTTAACCAAATCCAAGCGGCAGCTTAGTCTTCCGTTGAAGAACATCATGGCTGGAGTTTGGTTGGTAACCGCATGTGTCGCATTCCGGTAGGCAAACAAGAAGTTATCCACCTTGTGTTGTAGGGGTATGTCTTCATTACACATTGCCTTGATAGCCTTCTTGAATGTTTGAATGAACCTCTCAGCCAATCCATTGGTGGCTGGATGATATGGGGCGGATGTGTAATGCTTAACACCATTGTTCTCTAAGAACCTCCGGAACTCTTCAGACACAAACTGTGGTCCATTGTCGGAGCAAATCTGTTCAGGCAGCCCATTTCTGGTGAATATGGTTTGTAAGACTGTGATAGTTTTTTTCTGTGGTGGTTGAGGACATTTTTATTACCTCTGGCCACTTTGAATGTGCACCCACCGCAATTAAAAACATCGAGTCCATAAAGGGACCAGCAAAATCAATGTGCACCCTTTGCCATGGAGATGAGGGCCACTCCCATGGATGCAGAGGGGCTTTTGGTGGGGCGTTTTGGACCTTCTGGCATCCTGTACAGCTCTTGGTCATCTCTTCGATTTCTCTATCGATTCCCGGCCACCACACAAACGCTCTGGCTAAGTTCTTCATTTTTACCCCTCCCATATGACCCTCATGAAGCTCATTGAGCACTCTATCCTTCAATTTGGGTGGAATTACTACTCTGGATCCACACATCAAGGTTCCTCTGCACACTGACAGCTGTTCTCTTCTCGGCGAGAATGCTGGCAGCAGTGGTGCGCCATGTGCTGTGTGATGAAATATGCCATTAATCACTCATCGGTATTCTCTGCCTGTGACTGTGGTTTGGTTTCAGTTTCATTTCCCTTTCCTCAGTTCCGTTTCCTCACCATTGTATTGTATTGTGTGTAGGGCTCCGCCCATACCTGGCCCCTATGTAAGCAGGCCCAGCCTGCCTCACATCCAGTACAGCAGACCTCTGGATGGAAGATAGCTCTCCACTGTGTGTTACCTTCTAAGTTAATAAAAGCCTTGTTTTGTTCCGCTAACACTGAGTCTCGGATTTATTGAGGCACATCAATTTTATTAACTTACTTTTCAACACAATGGATCAACTCTTGAAACCCGAACGTTTGGATTGGGACCTGCATGCTTCGGACGCATCGGCACGCTTCGGACACTGGTTTATGTGTATGGAATTCTTCCTGGACAATTCCGCAGCCATCACAGGCGCTACGGACGCTGCGAGTATGAAACTCGGAATTCTGCGGAATTGGGTAAGCCACCGGGTTTACCCCCTCATCCAAGACGCCAACATGTACCCGGCCGCCTGCGACATCTTAAAGGCGCATTACCAGCAGCCTACGAATGAGGTGTATGCTAGGCATCCACCGCATTCAAAAACATTGAGTCCATAAATGGACCAGCAAAATCAATGTGTATCCTTTGCCATGGAGATGAGGGCCACTCCCATGGATGTAGAGGGGCTTGTGGTGGGGCGTTTTGGACCTTCTGGCATCCTGTACAGCTCTTGGTCATCTCTTCGAATTCTCTATCGATTCCCGGCCACCACACAAACGCTCTGGCTAAGTTCTTCATTTTTACCCCTCCCAGATGACCCTCATGAAGCTCATTGAGCACTCTATCCGTCAATTTGGGTGGAATTACTACTCTGGATCCACACATCAAGGTTGCTCGGCACACTGACAGCTGTTCTCTTCTCGGCGAGAATGTTGGCAACAGTGGTTCGCCATGTGCTGGCCATCCCTTCACCATTAAATCGTAGACCCTGGAGAGTGTCGGGTCATTTCGTGTTTCCTTTTCTATGTTTGCATTCGTCACAGGTAAACATTCGACTGTGGTCGAGTGGAATATCTCCACAGGATCCACTGCAGGTGCTTCTTCCACCATCGGCAACGGTAGGCGCGACAATCCATCAGCATTACCATGCTGTTTAGTTCCTTTGTACTCGATGTCATATTGGTGTGCCCCTAGGAAAAGGGACCACCTCTGTAGCCGTTGTGCTGTCATTATCGGGACGCCCTTCTTAGGGTTGAAAATGGAGACAAGAGGTTGATGATCAGTTAGTAGAGTAAATTTCTGTCCGTGCAGGTAGTGATTGAACTTCTTCACCCACCACACCAGGCTGAGTGCCTCTCTGTCAATCTGGGCGTAGTTACGCTCGGCTGCAGTTAACGAGCGTGACGCAAAAGCTACCGGCCTCTCTGAACCATCAAGGGATTTATGTGACAGTACCGCTCCAACGCCGTAGGGAGACGCATCACACGCCAGTCTTATCGGTAGTGATGGGTTGTAGTGAGCCAATACTTCTCTTGAAGTGATCAGGCCTTTACACTTCTGAAAGGCCCGCTTACCTTCATCGCTCCATTTCCATGCTACTCCAGTTTGTAGCAGGGCGTTCAGTGGGTGCAGAATTGTGGACAAATTCAGCAAAAACTTATGGTAGTAATTCACCAATCCGAGGAATGACCTCAGTTGCGACACATTTTCAGGCGCTGGAGCCTTAACTACCGCTTCAATTTTGTCAGGGGACTTATGTAACCCCTCTTCAACAATCACGTGGCCACAATGCGATATTTGTTTCTTAAAAAACTCGCACTTGGGGCAATTGGCTCGTAGCCCATGTTCTCTTAGTCTAGTGAGCACCTGCTCTAGGTTGGCAAGGTGTTCACTGTCATTTTCACCCATTACTAGGATGTCGGCCAAGTAACACTGAGTCCCCGGAATCCCTTGCAGGACTTGTTCCATCGCTCTTTGCCATATAGCCGGAGCTGATGCAACTCCGAAAACCAGTCGATTATACTGGTAAAGACCTTTGTGAGTGTTTATCGTGAGATATTTCCTAGAGGATTCTTCAACCTCCATCTGCAAATATGCTTGCGTTCGGTCAATTTTTGTAAAACGTTTCCCTCCAGATAGTGAGGCAAAAATATCTTCTATCCTCGGGAGAGGATACTGTACTGTGTGAAGGACTGGGTTCACAGTCACCTTGAAGTCCACACAGATGCGAACCTTCCTTGGCTCCTCAGACTTATTGTTTAACATTTTCTGCATGACAAGAACGATGGGTGTTGCCCACTCGCTCCAGTCTACCTTAGTTAACACGCCTGCATTCTCCAGATTCTCCAGCTCTGCCTCGACGGCTGGGCGAATTTCATACGCTTTGAAAAACTTGGGAATTGCATTCTCTTCTATTTTTATCAAAGCGGTTACGCCTTTAAGAGTTCCCAGTTCTTGTTGAAATACCTCTTTAGCGTTAGCCAAGATTTTTGACAATCGTCCAGGTGTGACGTCGTCATCCTTTTTACCAGCCACCGTCAGTGCCTGAATGGAGTGCCAGTCTAAACTTATCTTTCTGATCCATTCACGTCCCAATAACGGTGGTCCACCATCTTGCAGTATGTACAGATACAATTTCTGTATTTCCTTCCCGTTGTATTCGACAGGCACCCTTATTTTCCCTCTGGGGTATACTTTCTGCCCCGTATATGTCTTCAAGACAATGGATGTGTCTTTCAAGGGTATGTGTGAGAATAGCCGCTCGTAGTCTCGTCGATTCATGACGGTCAGGGCTGATCCTGTATCCAATTCCATTTTGACTTGGGACCCTGCTATCGTGAGGGTGACCCAAATGGTTCGGTGTTCCTCTTTTGTGATTACGTTGTGCAGTTTGAGACAGCTTAGTCTCTTGTTCCCGGATTCACTATCGCTCTTCTGGTCTTCGGAACTACTGTACTTTCCTGTACTTTTCCTTAGTAGTCTTTTTGTTGTCGTTAGTCTTCTTCCCGGACCTGCAAACTCATGCAATGTGTCCCATCTTTCCGCATTGCCTGCATGCTTTGTCCTTGGACCAGCAATCCTTCTGGTCATGGGTTGTTCTGCCGCAGCGATAACATTTTTCAAATCCCCGTGTCATTTCATGGGTGCCGTATTCCTGTGGCTTTTGCTGTATTTCCGCAGCTCCCCTTGCTGCTGCTTCGTACGATACTGGCACGCTGAAAGCCTTATCTAGCGTCAGCTCTTTCTCTGAGAGTAACCTCTTCTGGGTTCCTTCACTCAGGAGTCCACAGACAAATTTGTCCCGTAGGGTATCTGCCAGTCCTGCTCCGAACTGGCAGTGCTTTGATAGCTTGCATAGTTCCGTAAGGTAATCAGCATTGCTCTCATCTTTATGCTGATTTCTCTTGTGGAATTTAAATCTTTCTGCTATCAGCAGCGGTGTAGGATTTAGGTGTTCCTGTAGGATATGAACAATTTCGTTAAAACTCTTCGCCATCGGTTTGACTGGAGTGATCAGGTTCCGCAATAGGCCGTACGTTCTTGCGCCCATTAAGTTTATGTGGTAAACCACTGTTTGTATTCCTGTTTGTCCTGTTTGTATTCCACTGTGTACATGCCTGGACATGCCTCGGCTGACTCCTCCCACAGGTCCTAGTATAAAGGTGACTGCTCCCCAGCCTTTGTATCCTGGACCGGTCGACCACTCGAGGCAGACCTCCATTCTGTTGTTAATAAAAGCCTTTAGTTACTCTTCTAACTCTCAGTCTTTTATGAGTAATTGATAGCGCATCAATTTTATTAACAACATTTTTATAATGGAGAAGATCCTCACACCAGCATGCCTGGACTTAGATCATCGGGAGGCGGACTCATCCACCAAGTTTACTCACTGGCTTAAGTGTTTCGAAAAATTCCTGACCGCCTCCGAAGCAATCAAATCGGACGAGGACAAACTGGATGTCCTGACCTCCAAAGTGAACCACCGAGTGTACTCGGTCATCCAAGACGCGACCTCGTACGCGGATGCTATCAAGCTCCTCAAGGACCAGTACACGTGCCCAGTGGACGAAGTGTACGCCAGGCACCTCCTGGGGAGTCGTAAACAACAACCTGGGGAATCGACCGTGGAATACCTTCAGGCACTGTCTGTGCTTGGCCGGGCCTGTGGTTGTAAGGATGTAAAGGCCGCCGTGTACACAGAGGAACTTATCCGGGACGCTTTTGTAGCGGGCCACAGATCCAATTACACACGACAGCGACTGTTGGAGCAGAGTAACCTCGACCTCAACAAGGCCTCTGAACTCGCACTACCGTTGGATGCAGCCTACCAGGGCATGGATGCCTACTCCTCTGCACCGTGGACGCTGCGGGGAATGACAGCCTGGGACACGGTAGGACCGCCTCATAGCGCCGTGCCACCCCAGCCACACCCCAACAACGGCCCAACTACCGCAGCAGTGTCCCAAGGCCAGACAGCAGTGCCCCAAGGCCAGAAATGCTACTTCTGTGGCCAGGCAAAACACCCCAGAGCGCGCTGCCCGGCGAAAAACGCGATCTGCTCGGGCTGCGGGAAGAAGGGACACTACGCTAGCGTCTGCAGGGCCAAAGCCACCCCGAACCCCAGCAGCGCCGCGTGTGGGCCATGCGGGCCGCCATTTTGGACCTCCCCGGCCGTGTGCGAATCACCGGTACCGCAGCCATTTTGGACGCCTCCAGCCACATGGGGATCATGGACGCCGCCATCTTGGACGACAGCCGGGACGCAGCAGGCCCCCGACACCGCCTCATCTGATACCCGCAGCGACACACTGACCCCTACGCTGGCATCCGTTACACTGGACCAAGCGAGACCGCACCAACTGGCCAGTTCCACAATGGACATTAAGGTAAATGGTCATGATACAATCTGCCTTTTTGACTCTGGGAGCACGGAGAGCTTCATCCACCCCGACACGGTGCGGCGTTGCTCTCTCCCAGTCCTGCCTGCGCAACAGCGGATTTCTATGGCCTCCGAGTCCCAGTCGGCGGACATCGGCGGCTACTGCGTGGTGACACTCGTAGTAGAAGGGACCGTGTACGATCATTTTAAACTTCTGGTCCTGCCTGACCTCTGCGCTGCCGTCCTGCTGGGGTTAGATTTTCAGTGCCACCTTAAAAGTGTTACGATGGCGTACGGTGGACCCCTACCCCCACTCACAGTCCGCAGCCAGCAGCTTCCAAATTGCCCGCCGTGCACCAGGTGCAACCTCTCCACACTCAGAGTCACCCCCCCACCACTGTTTGCTAACCTCACCCCCGACTGTAAGCCCATCGCCACAAAGAGCAGGCGATACAGTGCCGGGGACAGGGTTTTCATTAAAACCGAAGTGGAGCGGCTCCTGAAAGAAGGGATTATTGAGGGCAGCACCAGCCCCTGGCGAGCCCAGGTTGTGGTCGTTAAGACCAGCGAGAAGCAGCGCCTGGTCATCGACTACAGCCAGACAATAAATCGCTACACCCTGCTGGACGCCTACCCACTCCCCCGTATAGCTGATATGGTCAACCAGATCACGCAGTACCGCGTCTTCTCGACCATTGACCTGAAATCAGCGTACCACCAGCTCCCCATCCGCCCTGAGGACCGCCAGTACACTGCCTTTGAGGCAAACGGCCGCCTCTATCACTTCCTTAGGGTTCCCTTTGGCGTCACCAACGGGGTCTCCATCTTCCAAAGGGAGATGGACCGGATGGTAGATCAAAATGCGTTGCAGGCCACTTTCCCATATCTGGACAATGTGACCATCTGCGGCCGTGACTTGCAGGACCATGACGCAAACCTCGAAAAATTCCTCCGCACCGCCCAACTCCTAAACCTGACATATAACAAGGAGAAGTGCATATTCCGCACAAACCGCCTCGCCATCCTTGGCTGTGTTGTGGAACACGGAGTCATCGGCCCCGACCCCGACCGGATGCGTCCCCTTATGGAACTTCCACTGCCCCACTGCCTCAAGGCCCTGAAGAGGTGCCTAGGGTTTTTCTCCTATTACGCCCAGTGGGTCCCCTACTATGCGGACAAGGCCCGTCCGCTGATCAAGTCCACCTCTTTTCCCTTGACGGCAGAGGCCCGCTTAGCCTTCCACCGTATCAAGGAGGACATTGCCAAAGCCACCATGCACGCAGTGGACGAATCCATCCCCTTCCAGGTGGAAAGCGACGCGTCCGACTTTGCCCTGGCCGCTACCCTCAATCAGGCGGGGAGACCCGTGGCCTTCTTTTCACGAACCCTCCAAGGCCCGGAGACCAGACACTCCGCTGTTGAGAAGGAGGCCCAGGCGATTGTGGAGGCTGTGCGTCATTGGAGGCACTACCTGGCCGGAAAACGATTTACCCTGCTCACTGACCAGCGTTCAGTTGCTTTTATGTTTAACAACAAGCAGAGGGGCAAAATCAAAAATGACAAGATCTTGAGGTGGAGAATCGAACTTTCCACCTACAACTACGAGATCTTGTACCGGCCCGGGAAGCTAAATGAACCCCCGGATGCGCTATCGCGTGGCACCTGCGCCAGCGCGCAGATCGATAGACTACGGGTCCTCCACAATGACCTCTGCCACCCGGGGGTCACCAGGTTCTTCCACCTCATCAAGGCCCGCAACCTGCCTTACTCTATTGAGGAGGTCAGGACCATGACCAGGAACTGCCAAGTCTGCGCTGAGTGCAAACCACACTTTTATAGACCAGACAGGGCCCACCTGATAAAAGCCACTCGCCCCTTCGAGCGCCTGAGCGTTGATTTTAAAGGGCCTCTCCCCTCCTCCGACCGCAATGTGTACTTCCTCAATATTATTGATGAGTACTCCCGTTTCCCGTTCGCCTTCCCCTGCCCGGACATGACCAGTGCCACGGTCATTAAATGTCTGAACAACCTCTTCACCCTGTTCGGCTTCCCCAGCTATATCCATAGCGACCGGGGCTCATCGTTTATGAGCGACGAACTCCGTCAGTACCTGCTAACTAGGGGTATTGCCACAAGCAGGACCACCAGTTACAACCCCCGGGGGAACGGACAGGTGGAAAGAGAAAATGCGACAGTTTGGAAGGCCGTCCTGCTAGCCTTAAAGTCGAGGGGCCTTCCAACCTCCCGCTGGCAGGATGTGCTCCCCGATGCGCTCCACTCTATTCGGTCACTGCTCTGCACTGCCACTAACGCCACCCCTCATGAGAAAATGTTTGTCTTCCCAAGGAAGTCCACATCAGGGACATCGCTACCGCCATGGCTGACATCCCCAGGGCCGGTCCTACTGAGAAGACACGTGAGGACCCATAAAACGGACCCCCTGGTCGAGAGGGTCGACCTCCTCCACGCCAACCCCCAGTATGCTTACATCGCATACCCGGACGGGCGGTAGGACACAGTCTCCATAAGAGACCTTGCACCCTCGGGGACCACAGTAACCCACTACCCACTACCACCCCCCCCCCACGATCCGATATCCAGCCCCAGCAGACGGCAGGCCTGGGCCCCGCGACCCGCTCGACATCTACGAGGACGACACGCCTGTGCCACAGCCTACGCTGGACTCGACGCCGGAAGCTTCACTACCCCTGCCGTCGCCACGCCGATCACAGCGGCAGACAAGACCTCCGGAGAGACTCCAATACACTAACTTTTAATACACTTCACCCCGCCGGACTCAATTTTAAACAAGGGGTGAATGTGGTAAACCACTGTTTGTATTCCTGTTTGTCCTGTTTGTATTCCACTGTGTACATGCCTGGACATGCCTCGGCTGACTCCTCCCACAGGTCCTAGTATAAAGGTGACTGCTCCCCAGCCTTTGTATCCTGGACCGGTCGACCACTCGAGGCAGACCTCCATTCTGTTGTTAATAAAAGCCTTTAGTTACTCTTCTAACTCTCAGTCTTTTATGAGTAATTGATAGCGCATCAGTTTAGTAGTACCGATGCCTTTTTCTCATCGGCTACTTCATTTGCCTTACAATATACTTCGACTCTTTCCACATACGTGGTCCAGTCTTCTATTGCATTATCGAAGGCAGTGATATTGCCAGTCTTCGGCATCTTGGAGATCTAAGATGGCACCTCCCGCGCTTTGCCTTCTTCTCCGATTGAACAAAATGGCGCCTCCCACGCTTTGCCTTCTTCCCTGCTGGATTAAGATGGCGCCTCCCGCGCTTTCTATCTTTTCCGCTGCTGCTAGCGCTGTTGCTGCCATTTTTATGCCTTGATGGTGATGCCCTATGGTCTTCGCGCACATCCCCCCCGCGCTGCTGCCAACGCCGCTCTCTGCGGTCCCTGTGGCAAACTGCAGCTCCTCGCGGCTTTCTGCGCTTCTACTTTCTTTTATTTTAATTACTGTTCCCGTCATCAGAGCAGACCCTATGGGACACTTCCCTCCCTCTTCTCAGGTCTGTATGCTGCCCGGCTTCGTAGCACCGGCCGCGCCCTGTGTGCTCCACCCTCTCTCTCTCTCTCCTCTTCCCGACAACGCTGCTCGGCCCCATTGAAAAGCCACCCGATCGAGCTCTAGCCCATCGCAGCCCAGGAAGGATCAGTGTACTACCTGCCACCAGCCCGATTAGCTGGAACACCATAGACTGGATAACCAAGCCCAGCTCTCGACAGCCTCTCCTGCAAATTTTCAAATTCGATGAATCAGAGGGCGGTTGCCCACGGTCGATGCCCGTTTCTTCTGTTTGTTTTTTTTTCTTTTTGGATTTCTTCCTTCTGGCCTCGACCTCTAACAACTTCGCTTCAGGGATGGATCCCCGTGAGGTGGTGCAGAACTGTAGGTAAGTTCGGATCTGTTCGTCGCCAGTGTAACGTCCGTGTGTAATTGAGACACGGACTGCAGAAGTTGGTTATAACAGGTGTTTACTGAATGGAGACAAAACTGGAACTACTATACAAAGTTACTGCACAGGCTTATATACAGGGGTGGTCACTACTGGTACTGCAGTATACAGGGGCTGCAGAATATAGTTCCTTCTTCAAGGTACATACACTACAGTGCCCTGGGATCTCTCGCATCTACCTGAGTTAAGCAGAGAAGGCACTGCAATTTTTTCTTAAGGCATTCTCAGGATGTGGGAATTTATTCCGCCAGTCTCCCTGATTTAATACAGCTGAGCGGCTTGCTAGGCGACTTCAGAGGGCAGGTAAGAGTCAACCATGTTGGTGTTATATGCCACATTATGGGCTGAATTTTGCCGGCGCTCAGAGGGTGGTTTCAGAGGCGGATCCACTGTCAAAATCCAAATCATTGACAGTGAGGCGGTTTCCTGCTGTAAACACGCCTCTTTGTGAGTTTCCCTAGTGCTGGTTTTGCCTGCGCTTTGCAGACCCGGCACTAAACGGCAAGTCATTCAATGTTGCTTGTTAGGAGGGTGTTTAAAGTAATTAAATCACCATTTTACCAGTTACAAAGCATTTTGCCAAAGTTTCTATGAGGTTCCCGTCGCTCAGGGATCACGCCAGGTAAGTAGGTCGGGCTCTGAACAACTCTCCATTTGTTTCATTAGGTCACAGCTGCAAAGGTGGTATAAAAGCTACCATTCTACAGCTGGTCACTTTCCAATCTCAGAAGCTTCAGCCTTCAGTATCTAGAACCCATTTTTGAACTTGATGCACTTTTGAAGTGTTTGGAGTAATCTCTCTATCCACTGTCACCTCCTTGGAACAACCTATCTCAACATTGGCAGATTACGTCTGTCATCTCAACCTCACCTGCCATCAATTCCATCAGCATCGGTGCCCTTGAAAAAATCTCACCTTGGTCCTCAGAATCCCACCAAGATCAGCCCCAACACCAGCAGCACCAGGCACACCAGCATCACCAACATCCACACCAATTTTCTCCGCAATCAACTGATGCTGCACTGGGCACAGGGCATCATCACCCGTGCACATTGCTGCCCGGGACGCCAGTGATGGTCTCACCATGGCCAGATTTACTTCACTTAACACTGTACACCCTGGCTGCCACATGATGCACCAGGTTGGCACCACCCCACACCAGCACCATAAAGCATCCCCACAATGCCCAAGCCATTCCTTTTATACTCATCACCATTGGTGGGGGGGGGATGTTATGTCTCACCATTCACTGCAACTCACTAAGATATTTTCAAAGGTGCACACAAATCTGTCCAAGATCGCAGTGTTGAAAATAAAGATTTCAATGTTTGACAGCGCATCACCAGAAACTTCACATGAACATTGGCTAAACCACTCAAGTGCTTACCCTTGTGTGCTGTTAGTTGGTATGATTGGACTAGGATGAGGGTGAGTGTGAGGGGTTGCTAGTGAGATGGGGAAGTGATAATGTAGATAGAGAGGGATGGTTGGGGGTGCAAGGTAAGTTGGTGTGTGTAAAGATGTGCAGGAGTAGGGTAAGGAAGGCAGAGAGATGGGGATGTGATGAGTGGCACAGCGGGATGATGTTGAGTGTGGCATGGCGGTAACGCTTCGTGATCTACTGAGATAATTGAAAGGTTTGTGCCACTGCAGCCTGGTCCTCCTGACCACATCCCTGCTTGTGTCCTCCCAGGCTGTGTTGGTCTCCTGGGGAGGTGTCTTCCGCCCATTGGAATGGAAGAGAACCTCCCTGCGTGCTGTGATTCCCTCCATAATCATATGGGGGGAGTCATGAGAGAGCCTGGGTGCAGCCGTGTCCATTTGTGCAGTGCTTGTCAGTGTTTGCAGCACCTCAGTGCTGCAGAACACTGACAAAACAATTGTCAAAATCAATTTGGACATGGCCAAATGACGTCATCAGACCCGCTTCCTATTAATTGGCCAGGAACCTCACAGGGTGGCCTTAACAAGCCCCATCATCAGAATATCTTGTTGGAGGCTGGGATCGATGCAGATATGAGGTCCCCACACGCCACCAACGTCGCCCGCCCCAGACCCACCGAGATTGGAAAAATCCAGCCCCACATGTACACCACACCAGGAATGGACAGCAGGTTTCTTTCCCTATAGGGCGTTAGTGAAACAGTTGGGTTTTTATGGCAATCTGACAACTTCATGGTCACTTTTACTGCTACCAGATTTTCTTTGAAACACTGAATTCACACTAGATTTCACAGTTCTGGTCTCCATCTTATAAAAAGAATGTAGAAGCACTGGAGAAGGTGCAAAAAATATTTACAAGGATGATACCAGAATTGAAAGGTTATAACTATCAGGAAAGATTGAACAGGCTGGGGCTATTTCCTATAGAAAAGTGACGGCTGAGGGCTGATTTAACAGATATTTAAAATTATGAAGGTGTTTGATAGGTTAGATGTAGAAAAGATGTTTCCATTTGTAGAGGAGTCCAAAACTAGGGGACCTAAATACTGTATAAGGCAGTCACTAATAAAACCAATAGGGAATTCAGGAGAAACTTCTTTACCCAGAGAGTGGTTAGAATGTGGAACTTGCTTTAAGGGTAAGCTAGATAAGTACATGAGGGAGAAAGGAATAGGAGGTTATGCTAATAGGCTTAGATGAAGTAGAGTGGGAGGATGCTTGTGTGGAGCATAAAGACCAGTCGGGCCGAATGACCTATTTCTGTGCAGAAAAATTCTATGAATTCAAATTTCCATCCATGGTGGGATTTGAACTCGAGATTATTAGTCCAGGCCCCTGGATATTAGTCCAGCAACATAACCACTACATTAACGTACCCTCCAGTTCAGTAGCCAGAAAGGGAGTTTCCATTATTGTTCTTTCCTTTGAAAGTCCTTTATCTGAACATAAGGTTACCCAGACTCGAGTCGACATTGGCTTGTTCTCTCTACACAGATGCGGCCGGACCTGCTGTGATTTCCAGCCAAAAAAAATGTTTTTTGTCTTTTTTTGTTTTTCATACAGACCCCAGCATCTGCAATATTTGACCCCTTGTGACCCCACCTCATTGTTCTTTGATGTAATGTTTCCCTGACTGACCTGTTTGGACACCATTCACACCTTTGACTGCTGTGATTATCTCTCTGCCGAGGTACGATAAATGGCAGTTGGAAAAGTTACCTGTAAACATCTGACATGATTCTCTGACTATATAAGCTGTGTCTTTATGCATTTCTCCACTTCACCTGAAGAAGGAGCAGCGCTCCGAAAGCTTGTGATTTCAAATAAAGCTGTTGGACTATAACCTGGTGTTGTGTGACTTCTTACATTTGTCCACCCCAGTCCAACTCCGGCATCTCCACACCATAAGAATATAGGAAATAGGGACAGGAGATGGCCATTCAGCCTTTCAAGCCTGCTCCGCCATTCAATAAGATCATGGTTGATCTTCTACCTCAACTCCACCTCCTGCACTATCCCCATATCCCGTGATATCCAAAAAATTATCGATCTCTGTCTTAAATATACTCAATGACTGAGAATTCACAGCCCACTGGGGTAGAGAATTCAAGAGATTCACCAGTGTAGACATTTCTCCTCATCTTAGTCCTAAATGGCTGACCCCTTATGCTGAGGCTGTGACTTCCCAGCCAGGCGAAACATCCTCCCAGCATCTATCCAGTCTAGCCCTGTAAGAATTTTATATGTTTTAATGAGATCACCTCTCATTCTTCTAAATTCTAGGGAACATAGGCCTAGTCTCCTCAATCTCTCTTCACAGAACAATCCCCACATCCCAGGAATCAGTCTGGTGAACCTTTGTTGCACTTCCTCTAAGGTAAGCATGTCCTTCCTTAAAGAAAGACTTGCATTTATATAGCGCCTTTCATGACCACCGGTCATCTCAAGTGGGGAAGCCTTTAGAAACAGTAATCAGGGACAAAATTAACAGTCATTTGGACAAGTGTGAATAACTAACTTGATTGAGTTCTATGATGAGGTAACAGAGAGGGTTGATGAGGGTAATGCAGTTGACGTAGTTTACATGGATTTCCAAAAGGCATTCGACAAAATGCCACATAATAGGCTTGCCAGCAAAGTTCAAGCCCATGGAATAAAAGGGACAGTGGCAGCATGGATACGAAATTGGCTAAGTGACAGGAAACAGAGCGTAGTAGTGAATGGTTGTTTTTCAGACTGGAGGAAGGTATACAGTGGTGTTCCCCAGGGGTCGGTTCTAGGACCACTGCTTTTCTTGATATATATTAATGACTTGAACTTGGGTGTACACTGTAGTGTATGTACCTTTAAGAGAGAACTACTTTTACAGCTCCTGTATACTGTAGTACCGGCAGTGACCACACCTGTATATAAGCCTTGAGCATGCCTCTGTACCCCCAGTCTTGAGACTACTCTACTCCAGTAAACACCTGTTGATTGTTAAGTTACAGCCTCCGTGTAGTTCTTGGGGAAACATCCTATTTAAAGAATCACGGATCTAACAGTGGCGACGAGGTCGATTAGAATCTGCCTGCAACTCTGCATTTCCCGTCAAGGAGTCACTCCGGGAGGACGGTGGAAGAAAGTCGAGGCCAGTAGCACGGGCGTCGACCACGAGCAACCACCCAGTCATCCGGCAGCAAGTAAACATCGCAGGAGAGGCTGTTGAGAGCCGGGCTTGGTTCCCCAGCCACGACGATCCAGCAACAGACTGGCAACAGGTGCAGTGCACACCCTTCCCGGACAGCGGCGGCGGGAGCCGACCGACAGCGTAGAAAAGCCGAGCAGCGTCGACGGGGTAAGAGAGAGGGTGAAGCGCACAGGGCGCGGCCGGAGGTTGAAAACCGAGCGGCGTCGAGGAAAAACAAGCAGAGAGAAAGAGAGGGTAAAGCAGCAGCCGGGTTCAGGACCGAGCGACGGCAACGGGAAAGGCGCACAGGAGAACGCGCAGAGCACAGCCAGGGCTCAAAGGCTGCACCGCGTCCGCAGGGAGAAGAAGGGAGAGCGCGGGAGACGCAATTGAGCCGCGGAGAAGAAGGGAGAGCGCGGGAGATGCCATTTTTAGAAGCCGCAGCGGATAAGAAGGGCGAGCGCGGGAAGGAAGGAAAGCGCAGGAGACGCCATTTTGTGCCAGCGGAGAAGAAGGGAGAGCACGGGACACACCGTTTTTAGACAGTTAAATCACACCTAGGGATGGCGAAGAGTGGCAGTATCACGGCGTTCGATAATGAAGTCGAAGATTGGGCGACATATGTGGAACGCATTAAGGTGTACTGCAGGGTGAATTAAGTGCCAGATGCTAGGAAAGCACTGGTTTTGTTAAATTCCATGGGTGCAAAAACTTATGGCTTACTGCGAAACCTGATAACCCCAGAGAAGCCTGTGGATAAGAATTTTGAAAGCATAGTAGAAATCCTACAAGACGACTTAAGCCCCACACCGCTGCTGATAGCAGAAAGATTTTAGTTCCACAAAAGGAACCAGCATAAAGAGGAAAGTAATGCTGAGTACTTAACGGAACTGCGCAAGTTATCGAAACACTGCCAGTTTGGAGCGGGACTATCAGATACGTTAAGGGACAAGTTTGTGTGTTGGCTTCAAAGTGAAGGAACCCAGAAACGGCTTCTATCAGAAAAGGATCTTAAGCTGGACAAGGCTTTCAGCATGGCAGTATCACATGAAGCAGCCGCACGGGGCGCTGCAGAGATACAACGGAGACCGCAAGAATATGGCACCAATGAAATGTCATATGGAGCAGGGAAGTGTTATCGCTGTGGCAGAACAACACGCGATCAGAAGGACTGTTGGTTCAAGGGCCAAGTGTGCAGACAGTGTGGAAAAACAGGACACATAGCAAGAGTCTGCAGGTCAGGGAAGAAAACCAACAGCAAGAAATCGCCACAGGAGAAGTACAAAAAGGTACATAAGTGATGGACAGTAGATCAGACGAACAGGGAAGTGATACAGACTCCGGAAGCAAGGAGCTGGGTTGTCTGAAACTACATAAGGTAACCAAAATGGAGGATCACCAGACTATCTGGGTCACACTCAAGATAGACGGAGTCCAAGTGAAAATGGAATTGGACACTGGATCAGCCCTAACAGTCATAAACCAAAGGGACTACAAGCAGCTATTTCCAGATATACGCTTGGAAGCTACAGAGATAGTCTTGAAGACGTACACAGGGCAAAAAGTCTGCCCCAAAGGAACAATAAGGGTGAAAGTGATATACAAAGGCCAGGAAATACCTAAAATGGACCTATATGTATTGCCAGATGGAGGACCACCACTACTAGGATGTGAATGGATCCGGAAGATACAATTAGATTGGCATTCCACACAGGCACTGAACGTTGAGGACAAAAAGGATGACGACGCCACACCTGGATGACTGTCAAAAATGCTAACTGACGCACAAGAAGTGTTCCAGGAGGGACTCGGAACACTAAAAGGCATAACAGCAACGATTAAAACAGAGGAAAATGCAAGTCCAAAGTTTTTAAGGACAGACCGGTGCCTTATGCGATCCGACCAGCCGTTGAAGCAGAGCTGGAAGGGTTGGAACGTTCAGGAATACTGTCCAAAGTGGACTGGAGCGAGTGGGCTACACCCATCGTCCCTGTAATGAAGAGGTCGTTGAGTAATACACCTGGGGAACCAAAGAAGGTCCGCATCTGTGGGGATTTTAAGGTGACAGTGAACCCAGTCCTTCACACGGTACAATATCCACTTCCATGGATTGAGGATATTTTCGCCTCGCTATCTGGAGGTAAATGCTGCACCAAAATTGACCTGGCCCAGGCGTACTTGCAAATGGAGGTAGAAGAAGCCTCGAAAAATACCTCACGATCAACACTCATAAAGGTCTCTGTCAATACAAGCGACTGGCGTTCGGGGTAGCATCGGCTCCGGCTATTTGGCAAAGGGCAATGGATCAAGTCCTGCAAGGGATTCCAGGGACCCAGTGTTATTTGGACGACATCCTGGTCACGGGCGAAAATGACAGTGATCACCTCGCCAACCTGGAGAAGGTGCTCGCTAGATTAAAGGAATATGGGCTATGAGCTAATCGCCACAAGTGCGAGTTTTTCCAGAAGCAGATCTCGTATTGTGGCCACATTATTGATGAAGAGGGGTTACATAAGACCCCTGAAAAGATTGAGGCAGTAGTCAAGGCTCCAGCACTGGAAAATGTGTCACAACTGAGGTCGTTCCTCGTGTTGGTGAACTACTACCATAAGTTCTTACCAAATGTGTCTACAGTAGTACACCCACTGAATACCCTACTGCAAAAGCAGGTACTATGGAAGTGGAATGACGAATGTAAACGAGCTTTCCAGAAGTGCAAAGATTTGATCACATCAAAAGAGGTGTTGGCCCATTTCAACCCAGCACTACCTATCCGGTTGGCATGTGATGCATCACCCTATGGTATTGGAGCGGTGTTGTCGCACAAATTCCCGGACGGGTTGGAGAGGCCAGTAGCCTTTGCGTCTCGGTCACTAACATCAGCCGAGCGCAACTACGCCCAGATCAACAGGGACGCCCTCAGCCTAGTATGGGGAGTAAAAAAATTCAACCGCTATCTGCACGGACATAAGTTCACCTTGCTGACTGACCACCAACCACTTGTCTCCATCTTTAATCCAAAGAAGGGCGTTCCGGTGAGGACTGCACAATGGTTACAAAGATGATCCCTTTTTCTAGGGGCGAACCAATATGAAATAGAATATATAGGAATGAAACAGCATGGAAATGCTGATGGGCTATCACGCTTGCCACTGCCTACTGTGGAGGAAGCACCAGCAGTGGACCCTATCGAGATATTTTATTCGTCAATAATTGAGCGATTGCCAGTAACTAACGCGAATATAGAGAAGGAGACCCACAATGATCCGACACTGTCTCGGGTATATGATTTGATGGTGAGGGGATGGCCAACACATGGCGACTCACTGTTGCCAGCATTCTCATCCAGAAGAGAACAGCTGTCAGTATGCCAGGGGACAGTGATGTGTGGATCCCGAGTGGTAATTCCACCCAAGATAAGGGAGAGAGTGCTAAATGAGCTTCACGAAGGTCATCTGGGAGGGGTGAAAATGAAAAGCCTTGCTAGGGCTTATGTGTGGTGGCCGGGGATTGATCAACAAATCAAGGACCTTACTAAGAGTGGCCCTCCTCGCCATGGCAATGGGTGCATATTGATTTTGCTGGTCCATTCATGGACTCAATGTTTTTAAAAGCTGTGGATGCGCACTCGAAATGGCCTGAGGTGATCCAAATGTCCTCCACCACCATGGAGAAAAATATTGCAGTCCTACGGACCATCTTTGCCAGGAACGGCTTGCCAGAGCAGATTTGCTCTGATAACGGACCACAGTTTGTGTCCGAAGAGTTTCGAAGATTTATGAAAAGGAATGGGGTAAGGCATTATATCTCCGCTCCATATCATCCAGCCACCAATGGATTGGCTGAGAGGTTTGTACAAACCTTTAAAAAAGCAGTAAGGGCCATGTGCGATGACGACATTCCACTGCAGCAAAAAGTGGACAATTTTCTGTTAGCCTACAGAAATGCGACACATACAATCACCAACCAGACCCCGGCCATGATGTTCTTTAACCGAAGGTTGAGATCTCATCTGGATTTGCTCAGACCAAATGTGCGAAGAAATGTCGAGGATAAACAATTCCAGCACATCAATGAGAAGCCAACAAGGAGCTTCAATGTAGGACAACCAGTCTTGGACCGTGATTACCGAACAGAGAAATGGCAATCCGGAACGATATGCACACGGCAGGGGCCATTAATGTACACAGTGGATGTAGTGGAGAACATTGTGAGACGCCACGTCGACCAGATCTTAGCGTCACAGGAACGAGTCAACCCCATGTCTCGCGTACCTGGGAATGAACCCGACATACCGGCAGCATCTACCTCAGAAACAGTAGCAGTGGGAACCGATGGAAAGGGGCCAGAATCGCCTCCGCACCAAGAACAGGAACCTCAGGAAAGGCGCTATCCAGAAAGGATCAGGAAACCGCACCAAAGGCTGAATTTATAAATGGACTATTTCTGTTTAATGTGCATGTTAAAGTGTTAATTGTTATTTGAATGTTATGGGTACTGTTAATCTAAAAGGGGAGGAATTGTAGTGTATGTACCTTTAAGAGAGAACTACTTTTACAGCTCCTGTATACTGTAGTACCGGCAGTGACCACACCTGTATATAAGCCTTGAGCCTGCCTCTGTACCCCAGTCTTGAGACTACTCTACTCCAGTAAACACCTGTTGATTGTTAAGTTACAGCCTCCGTGTAGTTCTTGGGGAAACATCCTATTTAAAGAATCATGGATCTAACATACAGGACACAATTTCAAAATTTGCTGATGACACAAAACTTAGAAGTATAATGAAGGAGGTCCAGCATCTCGTGAAGCGGTGCGCCGATAACAACCTGGCCCTTAACATCAAGAAAACCAAAGAAATCATTGTGGACTTCAGGAAGTCTAAAGGCGGAAGTTACACCCCCATCCACATCAATGGGGCTGTGGTGGAAAGGGTGGACAGCTTTAAGTTCCTCGGAGTCCACATCACGGAAGACCTCTCCTGGTCCCTCAATACCTCCTCTCTGGTGAAGAAGGCCCAGCAGCGCCTATACTTCCTAAGGAGGCTGAAGGGATGTAACCTGTCACCCCTGATCCTCTCTAACTTTTACCGCTGCACAATAGAGAGCATCCTGACGAACTGTATCACAGTATGGTATGGCAGCTGTAGCTACTATGACCAGAAAGCCCTGCAGCGGGTAGTCAAAACTGCCCAACGCATTACCGGCACCCGGCTACCGACCATAGAGCACATATACCAGAAACGCTGTTTACGGAGGTCACGGTCCATCATCAAAGACCCTACCCACCCCAGTCACAGTCTGTTCACCCTCCTGCAATCTGGGAGACGCTACAGATGCATTCGCACCCGTCCGACCAGATTTAGGAACAGCTTCTTTCCCAGGGCTGTCATCCTACTGAACTCCACAAATAAACTCTAAAGCCTGCACATCTGTCAATGCACTTTATTATGGTTATGTTTATGTTAATGTATTGCAAGCCAAATGTATGTTGAATGTTTAAATGTCTTAATCTAAATGTACACTCTCGGGAGCCGCAAGCCTACATTTCGTTGTACTGCACTTGTGCACTAACAATGACAATAAAAGTTGATTTGATTTGATTTGATTGATTTGAACAGTGAGGAGGAGGGTGATAGACTTCAGGAAGACATAGACAGGCTGGTGAATTGGGTAGACATGTGGCAGATGAAATTTAACACAGGAAAGCATGAAGGGATACATTTTGATAGAAAGAATGAGGAGAGGACACATAAACTAAATGGTACAATTCTGAAGGGGATGCATGAACAGAGAGACCTGGGGGTATATGTGCACAAATCGTTGAAGGTGGCAGAGCAGGTTGAGAAAGCAGTTAAAAAGGCTTATGGAATCCTGAGCTTCATGAATAGAGGTATAGAGTACAAAAGTGTGGAAAATATGATGAACCTGTATAAAACACTGGTTCGGCCCCAACTGCAGTACTGTGTCCAATTCTGGGCACTGCACTTTAGGAAGTATGTGAAGGCCTTAGAGAAGGTGTAGAAAAGATTTATGAGAATGGTTGGTTTTCCGTAACCGCAAAGGCTACCACTCACTTAACATGCATTTGGTGTGTGACCACACGTGGTGAATCCTAACCATCAATGCCTGCTATCCTGGCAGCAGCCACAATGCCTTCATTCTGCGCCAGACCGGTGTGCCAGCTCTATTCCAGCCACCGCATCAAGTTTGCAGCTGGCTGCTGGGAGACAAGGGCTATCCGCTCTCCACCTGGTTCATGATTCCCCTCTGCAACCACAAAACTCCTGGCTAGCACTCATATAATGAGAGCCATGCTGCCACCAGGAACATCACTGAGCAGACCATCGGAGTGCTCAAGCAACGGTTCCACTGCCTTGACCGCGTGGGAGGAGCCCTCCAGTACTTGGCTGAGCGGGTGTCACTTTTCGTCGTCGTCTGCTGCATGCTGCAGAACTTGGCCATCATGAGCGTGCAGCCATTGCCACCAGGCATAACTCCACCACCTCAGGAGGAAGATGAGGAGGAGAAGGAGGAAGAAGAGGAGCAGGAGGAACAAGAGGACAAACAGTAGCAACGGAGGAAGCAGCCATTCAATCGGCATTGTGCAAGGTCGGTCCGTGACCGTCTCATCAGACTTTGTTTCCAGTGACTTTGAGTCCTCGTTCCGGTTGCTGAGCATGTCACCATCATTCCATCACTTTGTGATTCCATATCACGCCCAAGAACTGAAATGAGACACAACAATCTATCCGCATATTCCAGTAATAAATTTATCAAAAACCATGAACCACCTATATACAACAACAATATTGACTAATCACCCTTGCGCAAACCCTTGCCTCCCCTCTTTACAGTCCCCTTTCCTAATTTGTTGTTGCTATGCAGTGTCTCCCCAGTGGCTGCAGCAGGGCTGGTGGAAGGCTGCTGAGTGTTGTTGCCAGAGAATACAGATGGCCTTGCAGGACGTCCTCGAACAGCTCTGGGCCTGGAAGGCTGCACCACCGCAGTCTGGACTGGCTGGATGACAGGCAGGGACAAGTGCAATGGCAGAGTGGCAGTGGTGGGATCAGGAATGCTGTCATCCTGAGAGAGCTGAGAGAACTGACTCAGTCCCACTCCCCCAGGGCAGCACCTCAGCATCCCTACCAATCTGCTGCATCACAAATTGCTAGCCTGCTGCAACACCATGAGATCCCTGGTGGACTGTGGTGGACCCAGCGATGATGGCAGCAGTCAGAGCTTTCATGGGATCAAGCTGAGACTGTATGACAGCAGTCTGAGACTTGATGGCAGCAACCATAGATTGCATTATAGCACTAACACGTTGCGTCGCTTCCGCCTGTGCTGCAATGGAAGCTGCCACATCGCCCATGACACGCGGCATGAGGTCTGGATCCACACGGTCTATCTGGGAGTCCACTATCCTCTGCACAGTGGAAATGATAGGCTCCATGGTGTGCGCAGAGCTCTGTGCAATGTTGGAGGTGGACTCCTCCACGCTCCTTACCATTTTCGAGAGGCTCTCAGGCACTCTTGCCATTGCACTTGTCAACCCGGTGTGCATGCCCATCACCCTACTTGTGAACGCCTCCCCATCGAGGTCCTCATCTGAGTTTTGTGCAGCAGAACTCGCGTGCGATCTCACCCTCTGGGGAGCTGGCTTGTAAGGTTCGAAAATTTCTGCACAACCCCAGAACAGAAGAATAGCACCATTTTAAAATGATTTTGGAACATTACAGAAGAAATCTGTAAAAAAGGATAAAGGTGTGGTTGGTCCAAACAGAAGAATTTCAAAGAGTTAAATGAAGGAAGAATTTTGGACTGTTTTAAAGAGTTATTGGGCCAAAGGAATTTAAAATAAAAATCCCAGGAAGATTTGGCTGGTTTAAAAGGGCATGTTCAGGCTTGCAAAAGGCTAGGACAAAGGGGAGGAGAGTGGGCCCCCCGAGTTTGGATATTGGACTGTCTAGGAATGTCCTGGGCTACTCCAGTTTTACATAAGGACAATGAAGCCTGTTTCCCGCCGAGAATTCGCAGAGCCAGGTATCGAATAAACAGGACATATCCCCAGCAACACAAAGGAAGGAACATCAGCCCTACAGGTTGCCACAAACAAACCATAGTCCAAAACCAATTAAAGAGATTAACAAATGTTTTGCATTTTAAAACTGGTTTCAAGGCAATCCCGAAACCAGTTAAAGGCCAATTAAGTTTAGATGAGCCATCCCCTAAACTCGTTAAGTTTGGATGGACCATCCCTGAAGCTCGTTAAAGTTTTAAAACACATTAAAAATAATGAGCCTGCCAAATTTAACAAAGAAACCTGAGATAAGCCAGGGCCCAAATTAGTATAATTGAAGCCTGCCTTTTCAGTTGGTCAGTTAAGTTCGTCACCGGTTCGAGGTCAGTTTGAGTCAGCTCAGAAGACAGAAGTTCAAGTTTAGCCAACCAGCTCAAGAGAGAGATCATCATCAGAGATTCGAAGGAAGAAAGAAGAAACAGAGATCGCGGTGACCAAAGGCCTATAGAAACCAACAACCGCCAATATTACCACCAACCAGGTAATATTGGGCCACCGCGACCAACAAGAAACCAACCGCCGAAAAACTCACGAACCAAAGACTTGTTTCCTCTCTACAGGCTAGTCTGACTTACCCCGGGTAAGATTTGGACACAAAAGACCCTAAAACTAGCCCTAACCAAAGAAAATTGGGTCCTTACCCGACAAATCCAACAGCGCGACTAACCACATCAGCGGACCAACCCAAACTGAAGACCCAACGCAGGTGCATTCTTCTACCACGTCCGAGGTACAGCAGGCCCCAACCGCCACAACTGAAGAGAACCCCGAAATTGCGAACCTCTACAACTGTCAAGAAAGTCGTTTTGGTGAGCACTTCCTGGTCCTCTGGATTCCAGCCTAGCTAGTGTAGTGGGGCTGGGAGGGTAAGCGATTTTGTGTATTGTAATTCTCCCTCACTTATTCCGTGTGTTCTCCACCCTTTTAAAGTATAAGTTTTATTGTATTGTATATTTTCCTGTCTCAAAATAAAGATCTGAATTCTTTTGACTAACCTAGGTGTCTGTTGCAAGTTTATTACAACCCCCAAATAAGTCCAAAGTCTAGAACAAAAGGGAATGGGAGCGATTCAAGCTGCTCAAAGGAGTCAGAGGTGAAGCTGACAAACAACCCACACACCACCCATAACAGGCTCCAGAACCACTCTTTCCCCCTGGCCTTGCTACAGCCCGTTCATCCCCAATGCATCACCCAGTGCCGACACGATGGCCACGGTGCCCGCCACCTGCTGCCCAATGAGTCGCAGCACTTGCTCCTCCAGGTTTGAAAGCTGCTGGAGCTGCGTATCACCCCCGCGTGTTCTCTGGTGCTCCTTCCTATTGTGGGCCATCTTGTCTTGCAAGAGGAATAAATGTGTTTGAGTCAGAGTCCAGCTATGTGTTTGGGAGATATGCCTACCACCGTTGAAGAGCTGTGATTTTAGGCAAGGTGTGAGGTGTGGATGTGAATTTGAGTAGGTGAAGATGTTTGGTGGGCGAGTGGTGGTGGTGTGGTTCTTTGTGCAGTCTGCACAGATTGAGGTTCAGATGCTGGTATGTAGGAGCTGTTAAAGCATGTACTCACCTTGACCACCCGACTGAGGTCATTGACTTTCTTGCGGCACTGTGCCAGGCTGCGTTCCACCACGCTACTAGCCGAGATCTCCTGGGCCACTTCCCTCCACATTGCCCTGAATACCTGAGGCGATGGCCTCCTTCCAGTGGCTGGGAACAGCATTGCTCACCTTCGCTCCACTATAGCCACCAATGCCTCCAATGCCACATCTGTGAACCAACGAACTCGCTCCCTGGGAGTGGGAACAGCCATAGCCATCAGGGGAGTCAGTTGCTCGCAGGTCACCTCAAAGTCAGCAATGCTGAAACTGAGCATCTGCACAATGATGCAACCTCCCCTTTAAGAGCTGGAAGGAGCCAGTGTGAAGGTTCATTGCTGAATGCATTGCACCTGAAATTCATTAGCGCTCTGCTGGTAGCACCCCTGTAGCGCCCCTCTGAGGTCATCAGTGCTTCATTTAGCTCCCCACTTCCTTCCTGGGGCACTAACACCCAATTTAGTAGAAGTTCAGAATCCTTAGCGTCTGGTGCTAAATTTTCAAATTTTCAAAAGTTGGCGCCCCAAACGGGGTGATACCCAATTTCACTCCCCTACTCTGTTTTCCATCTGTTAACCAATCCTAAATCCATGCTAATATATTACCCCCAATCCCATGAGCCCTAATTTTGTGTAATAACCTCCTGTGTGGCACCTTATCGAATGCTTTGTGAAAATCCAAATACACCACATCCACTCTGCTAATTACAACCTCAAAAACTCTAATAGATTTGTCAAACACAATTTCCCTTTCATAAATCCGTATTGACTCTGCCCAATCATATTGGGCCTGATATTCCAGTCCCTACGGGTGCGTATGCGCTGTGTAGGGACATCGGAAATGCCGGTTTTAGGCATGCACTGCGCATGTGCTGGAAACCGGCATTTCCGATCTGTCAAGAAAGCTCTTGACAGATCCTCCAGCTGCCCTGGAGCAGGGCCTCTGCGGGTGGAGAATTCCATTTTTTGGAGACCCTCACCCGCAGAAAACACTTACAATTCTTGCGCCTGGTAAAAGCAGGCGCAAGGCCTGCTTTTACCAGGATAAGAGTTGAAAAAAAGTTATAAAAAAATTTCCACTGATTTATCATTTAAAAATACTTTAAAGAAAGGTAAGTTTATTTTTAGCCCCGTTAAAAACTTTAATTATTTTTTTCAAAAATTAAAGTTTTTGTTTAAAAAAGTTAATTTATGTAATTTATATAGTCATTTTAAAAATGTGATTTAAAAAAAAATGTATTTGAAGTTTTACTATGTTTTGGGGGTGATCTCTATTCATATATTTGACAAGTTTTCCTGTCAAACCTATGAATGGAGATTCCCTTCTCTGATTGGCTCCCCATGGCCCCGTGATCCAAGGGACGCTGCGAACCGCCTGCGCCTCTGGGATACGTGCACACCGGCAGTTTGGAGAGGCCCAGCAATGGATCTCTGCACCTCCCGGGAGCCCTCCGGTCCAAGCGCAGATTTTTGCAGATTGCTGCCCTCCGCCTGCGGGAGGCCTGCGAACGGAATTTCTGGGCCATTATGATTTTCTAAGTGTCCTGTTACCATGTCCCTAATAATAGATTCCAGCATTTTCCCTACTACAGATGTCAAGCTAACTGATCTATAGTTCCCTGTTTTCTCTCTCCTTCCTTTCTTGAATAGTGGGGTTACATTTGCTACCTTCCAATCCATGGGGACCGTCCTAAAATCTAGGGAATACTGGAAGATCAAAACCAAAGCATCCACTATCTCTGTAGCCACCTCTTTTAAAGCCCTAGGATGTAAGCCATCAAATCCAGAGGATTTGTCAGCTTTTAGTGCCATTAAATTATCGAGTACTATTTCTTTACTAATACTAATTTCTTTAAGTTCCTCATTCTCACTAGACCTTTGGTTCCCCAATATTTCTGGAATGTTTATTGTGTCTTCTTCTGTGAAGATAGATAGAAAGTATTTGTTTAATGTCTCTGCCATTTCCTTATTCCCCATTATAATTTCTCCTGTCTCTGCCTGTAAGGGACCCATGTTTGCTTACGCTAATCTCTTCCTTTTTGCAACCTCTTTTTATATCTCTTGCTAGTTTATTCTCATATTCTAATCTCTCTCTCTTTATCAATTTCTTGGTCCTCCTTTGCTGAATTCTAAAATTCTCCCAATCCTCATGGTTACTATTCATTTTGGCCACATTATAAGCCTCTTCCTTTAATCTAATACTATCTTTAACTTCTGTTGTTAGCTACATTTGGCCCATTTTTCCCATGGAGTTTTTATTCCTTAAGGGAATGTATATTCATTGTGAGTTATGAATTATTTCTTTAAATATTTGCCATTGCTTATTTATCATCATATCTTTTAATCTAGTTTCCCAACCTCCCTTAGCCAACTCACCTCTTATACCTATATAGTTTGCTTTGTTCATATTTAAAACCCTAGTTTCAGACTTTACTGAATAACTCTCAAACTCAATATAAAATTCAATCATATTATGATCACTGCACCCCAGAGGCTCCTTTACTACAAGGTTATTAACTAACTCTGATACATTGCACAATACTAGCTCTAAAATAGACTGTTCCCAAGTTGGTTCCTCGACATACTGATCTAGAAAACTATCTTGAATGCATTCCATGAACTAGTCATCTGCACTATTACTGTAAATTTGGTTTGCCCAGTCTATATGAAAATGATAGTCCCCCATGATTACTGCATTACCTTTGTTACATGCACCTCTATTTTCCTGTTTTATACTTAGCCCAACACTACAACTACTATTAAAGGGCCTATAAACTACTCCCACCAGTGCTTTCTGCCCCTTGTTGTTTCTTAGCTCCACCCAAAGTGATTCGACATCTTGTTTTTCTGAGCTAAGATCCTTTGGCCTAGAAATTCATTATAGCCACTTTTGGGGCGGTAAAGTCGGGCGGCCGCTAAAGTTTGCGCCCGGCGCAAATTCGAGGCCACTTCGCCGATATTCATTAGCTTCGCCTTAAGAGTTTGCTCGAGCGCTAAAACTGGCGATGCACGGCTCTCTTTAGGCGCTAAGCCGGAGGTGCTGAGCGATACCGCCGAGGCCGGGCGCAGCGCAGGTGCGGCCATTTCTTGATTGACAGCAGACACCCTGGTGCCGGCCAGCTCTTAAGGGGGAAGGGTCGACTTGGTCTGCTGCCACGCCCTAGACACTGGAGCCCTCCAGCTAGGCCTGAACACTGCTGCTGGACCCAAATAGCGCCTCAAAGTATGGAGAAGGCCCGTGAATGAGCACAGCGCTTCTCAGAGCATGATCTGAGGGGCTGGTTAGCGCTGTGGAGAAGAGACGCCATATTTTGTTTCCAGACAATGGGAGGAAGCCGCCGGCCCGCGTCTACCGGAAAGCCTGGAGGCATGTCGCCACCAGGGTGACATCCAACAGTGAGGTCCCCAGGAGCGCTGTACAATGCCGCAAAAAGCTAAATGACCTCGCCAGGATTGTCAGGGTGAGTACCCTTTCCAGTGTCCTCCTCATCCTTGCATGTGCACCTCACATTATGGGCAAAGGGACCTGAAAGCCCTAATGGCCAGCCCTCATGCAGCAGCTATGGGACAGTCATGAACATCAATTGCACATTGTGCACTTAACACACTGGCCAGGCTATTCGACCATGGGAGGCAGTGCACACAAGACCAGGGCTACACACTGGCCAGGCTATTCCACCATGGGAGGCAGTGCACACAAGATCAGGGCTACACACTGTACTTAGAGGCCGTCCTTTCTCTTGCAGGCCAAGCTGCCCAATGATAAGAGGAGCCGGACTGTGACCGGGGGAGGTGGACCCCAGATCCAGCCGGTCACTGAGCTGCAACAGTGCGTGGAGCGCATCATGGGTGCCTGGGTGATTGGCCCCGTTGCATCTGGAGATGCCGACCCTGTTCTGGGCACCAATGATAAGGACATCACCTTTTGGACCTCTCTCGTCCCACTTGCGCATCAGATCTACATCCTTTGCCACTGTCCGACCAATGCGCTGAATGCCACCACTCATGCATCCCTCGCTGACGCCCTCTCCTCACTCTAAAGCTATTCTTGTGCCTTCCTGCTTTCAGATGGTGAGGAGGAGGTCCCTGAAGTTGCCAGTGACAGCCCCTCAGAAGAGGAGGAGCAGGAGGAGCAAGAGGAAGGCGGCCCATCAGGGGAACCCTTAGCCGCAGCAAGCCATGCCACTGTAGGGGAGACGTCTTCCCTGGAGGGGAGCCTGGGGGAAGTGTCGGAGGGGAGTGTAGCTCCTGGGACCAGCGGCCTGCAGAAACGCGGGAGGGGGGTGGAAGCTCAGCGGCCTTCTCCCCAGAGCGGGGAAGGGTCAGAGGGGAGTCCAATTGCTGGGCCCAGCGGCGTCCAGCAACGCAGGAAGGGTCGGCCAGTTCGGCGGCCTTCTCCCCAGAGGGAGAGTCCGGCCTCCAGTCCGGAGACGGTCAACGCCGAGGAGATGCGCCGCCTCGAGGACATGTCCGCGGACTCGGAGCGCCGGCACGCGGAGCTCATGGGGGTAGTGGGACAGATGCCTGAGGCCATCGAGTCCCTGTCTCGGAGTGTCACCGAATTCGGGGCCTCTCTGGCAGCGACTGGCCAGGTGATCAGTGGTGCCGTGCAGTCACTGGCTGCTCTGATGCGGTCACAGAACAGGGCAACACGGGCACTCACTGCTGCCACACTCGCTGTGTCAGCCCGGCATCGGCAGGGCACCCGGCGCGCTGCAGCAGCACAGCGGTCTGTCCCTCGGCAGATTGCTGCGCATGCTGCAGTGCTGGCCCGGGCGTGTGCCAGTGTCTCAGGCGACCAGCAAGCGCCTGCCATCTGCCAGCTTGCCCCCATTCCTCCAGCCGCCACTGCCACTCCCCCAGTGGAGCTGCCACGAGCTGCTGCAGCGACTGATGCTGGCCAGCCACAGCTGCAGCATTCACCAGCTGGCCCCTCGAGGGCCAGACCTCATCTAGGCCGACCCCCAAGGGCATCTGCCGTCACGACATGTGCCCCTCAGGCGCCTTCCCCCAGCCTTGCAGCAGCCACTGGCCTCACTTTGAGGAGGAGCTGCAGGGCGTCCAGGGGCCGGCAAAGTTTGCAGAAGGCATCGCCCTCGCGGGCCACAAGGTAGAGGGTGTGTCCAAATGTTGTGTTTTTTGGAATGGTTGTTTTTTGAAGGCCGAGGATGAGGCCATTTTTGTTTACATCTTTTGTTAATCCTCCCCAGGTTGTGGGAGTGAGTCATGTGGGTGAGTGTTTTTTGGGGGTTTCGTGTGTTCTTGGTTTTCATGTGGGAAGGGCCCTGAGTTTGTACAATAAACCATTTTATTTATTCACATTGTCCATGTTTGATCTTTGAAGTGTTTGTTGCCTTAACCGGCTGAGGGCTTGCGGAGCAGCTGCAATCATGTTCTTTCATTGGCACAAGCCATTCCCTGACAGGGGGCCTAGAAGTGACGTTCAATAAGCCGCCGACGGGCGGCCCTTGGACCTTCTGCCTCCCTCCTGGGCTGGTACTCCTCGTCCTCCTCCTCCTCATGCTCCTCCTGCTCCTCCTCCTGAGGTGGTGGTCCAACGTGAGGTGGCAGTGCCTGAATCCTGCGGATAGCCAGGTTGTGCAGCATGCAGCAAACGACGACGAATTGGGAGACTCGCTCCTGCGAATACTGGAGGGCTCCCCCGGAGCGATCCAGACAGCGGAACCGTTGCTTCAGGACGCCGATTGTTTGTTCGATGAGGTTCCTGGTCGCTTGATGGCTCTCGTTGTATGCCACTTCAGCAGGGGTCGTGGGCACGCGGAGCGGGGTCATGAGCCAGGTACACAAAGGATAGCCTTTGTCCCCGATAAGCCATCCTCTTGGGTGAGGCTGTGCCTGGAACATGTCAGCCACAGTTGTCTGTCGCAGGATAAAGGCATCGTGGCTGCTGCCTGGAAAGCAGGCATTGACAGCTAGGATGCGCTGCCTGTGGTCACACACCAGCTGTACGTTGAGGGAATGGTAGCCCTTCCGGTTGCGGTAATCCTCGGCATGCTCCAGAGGTGCCCGCAAAGCCACATGCGTGCAGTCAATGGCGCCCTGCACCATGGGGAAGCCGCTGTTCTTGCAAATCCCACTGCACGCTGCTGCTGCTTGTCCAGGGTCATGGGGAAGGAGATGAATTGACGTCTCCTTCTGAAAAGGGCATTGGTCACCTGGTGGATGCAGCAATGCACGGCGAACTGGGAGATGTTAGCGATGTCCCCAGCAGCGGATTGGAAGGAGCCGGTGGCATAGAAGTTGAGAGCCACCATCACCTTCACTGCCACCGACAGAGACGTCCTGCGCATCAGCTGTGGACGCAGATCTCTGTGAAGCAGCTGGCAGATGTCTGCAACCACCTCCCTTCTGAATCGCAGCCTCCTAACACACTGCGCGGCAGACATGTTGAGATAGGAGAACTGCTGGCGGTATACCCTGGGTGGGTAAGGCCTCACTTGGTGATGCCTGTTGCCCCCTCTGCGTCTAGCCAGGGCTGCCACTCTCTCACGGCGTCTGTAAGGCCTTCCGACATAAGGCTGAAACTCAGCGTTGGCACCCAATGCAGCCCCCATAATATGCTGGCAAACACTGAGATCTCAATGAAGGCAAAGATAATTGCAAAGCTCTGGCCTGAAGCCAAAAAGACCTGTCCTCGTGTTGGGCCAAAGCAGTAAGCTCTCTTCCTTGGTCTCTCTCCAAAAATCCGTTGCACAAGAGTGAATGCTGCAAAATGGCTGCCCTTTATAGTGCAGGGTAAGTGCCCTTTAATTTGCGCTCCCCGCGGCCCGCCTCGGCTGTGTACCATTCCACTTCACAGTCGTTAGGGCCACCCGGCGCACAATGGGGCGGCGCGAGTGAAGTTCCGGTTCCGGGCGCACAAAGGGCGTTGCACGACGAAATGACGTCATGATCTGCGCGCGCAGCTGAGCGCGCGCAAAGACTTTGCGCCGGCGCTAAATGTCTACTGAAGTTGGGGCGAGGCGCAGATCGCGCTGCGCCCGGGCGCTAAGTGCCGAGCGCTCGAGATCTGCTCCTCCTAAGGCGCTAACGGCTGGCGCAGCCAACTGAATTTCTAGGCCTTTCTCTCCACTGTCTTTATCCCATCCTTTATTATCAGGGCTAACACCCCCTCACCCCCCCCGCAACCGACCCCCCCCCACCACTCCTTTTCCATTCTGCCTATCTCTTCTAAAAGTCAAGTATCCTGGAATATTTAGTTCACAACCTTGGTTACTTTGCAACCATGTCTCCGTAATGGCTTTCAAATCAAACACATTTATTTCTATCTGTGTTATTAATTCATCTCTTTTGCTGTGATTGCTTCGCGGACTCAGATATAGTGCCTTTAGCTTTAACTTTATCTGGTATGGTATAGTCTTTTGTAAACTGAGTTTGCTTAACAAAATTATTACTCTTGTCAACCATTGAATTAAAATTGTCCAGATGTTTTGGGTTTTTAAACTAGAGTTCTCTATAGCAGTTACAGTTCTATTAGCACCTTTCAAACACAGTGCCCCCGCTCTTTCTGCCTGCTGTAATGGGGGAAGATCTTTTACAGAATAAGATTTTTAACCCTTCCCCACTTTGTCTGTGTCGCAATCTCGGTGCATTTCCAAGAGTCAATGGCGTTTAATTAATTTGGGCAGAATCCTCCATCATTTGAGCTCCTCACTTGAAATGGAGAGGCATGTGGAAACCATTACTACAGAATAAGTGAGGCCTGAGAGACCTGGAAACATTGTTTTTTAAAAGTAATAATTGTTGATTTCCCATTAGGCTGAGGTCCATAATGTACTCTACGATCAACTGCACTGCCAAAACCGACCTTTTGAATTCCCTCCCCAGATGTCCTTAGCGTAGGAACATAGGAACAGGAGTAGGCCATTCAGCCCCTCAAGCCTGTTCCACCATTCAATGTGATCATGGCTGATCTGTGACCTAACTCCATATACCCCCCTTTATCCCATATCCCTTAATATCTTTGGTTAACAAAGAGCTAACAATCTCCGATTTAAAATTAACAATTGATTTAACATCAATTGCCGATTGTGAAAGAGCGTTCCAAACTTCAACAACACTTTGCATGTAGAAGTGTTTCCTAACTTCACTCCTGAAAGGTCTGGCTCTAATTGTTAGACTATGCCCTCGAGTCCTAGACTCCCCAAGCAGCGGAAATAGTTTCTCTCTATTTATCATATCAGTTCCGCGTAATATCTTGAAAACTTCAATCGCATCACCACTTAACCTTCCAAATTCCAGGGGAATACAACCCTAGTTCATGGAATCTCGCCTCATAATTTAACCCTTGGAGTCCAGGTATCATTCTGCTACATCTACACTGGAAGCAACACTCGATATCAGGGATACACAGGCCACCTTGTGTCCAGCATTGCAGGAAATACATCATGCAATGTCATGTGACATATTTACCTCATTTGCAATGAATACCCCCACTTCCAGCAAAACTTCAGACTGGCAGGAAAAAGGACAGGGACCTGGAGTAACATTCCCTTTAATCAAATTCAGCATCTGCCCATTCAGATTACATAGAAACATAGAAGATAGGAGCAGGAGTAGGCCATTCAGCCCCTCGAGCCTGCTCCGCCATTCAATGCGATCATGGCTGATCATCCAAATTCAGTACCCTGTCCCTGCTTTCTCCCCATATCCCTTGATCCCTTTAGCCTTGAGAAATATATCCAACTCCTTCTTGAATATATTTAATGAATTGGCCTCTAATGCCTTCTGTGGTAGAGAATTCCACAGGTTCACCACTCTCTGGGTGAAGAAATTCCTCCTCATTTCTGTCCTAAATGGCTTACCCCTTATCCTTAGACTGTGACCCCTGGTTCTGGACTCCCCGTCCATCGGGAACATCCTTCCTGCATCTAGTCTGTCCAGTCCTGTCAGAATTTTAAAAGTTTCAATGAGATCCCCTCTCATTCTTCTAAACGCCAGCGAGTATAAGCCCAATCGACCCAATCTCTCCTCATACGTCATTCCTGCCATCCCAGGTATCAGCCTGGTGAATCTTCGCTGCACTCCTTCCATGGCAGGAACATCCTTCCTCAGATAAGGTGACCAAAACTGCACACAATACTCAAGATGTGGTCTCACCAAGGCCCTGTACAACTGCAGCAAGACATCCTTGTTCCTGTACTCGAACCCTCTCGCTACGAAGGTCAACATAATATTTGCCTTCTTAACCGCCTGCTGCACCTGCATGCTTACCTTCAGTGACTGGTGCACAAGGACACCCAGGTCTCGTTGCACTTCCCCTTCTCCCAATCTATTGCCATTCAGATAATAATCTGCCTTCCTGTTTTTACTACCAAAGTGGATAACCTTGCATTTATCCATGTAATATTGCATCTGCCATGCTTCTGCCCAATCACCCAACCTGTCCAAACCATCCTGGAGTTTCTCAGCATCCTCCTCACAGCACACACGCCCACCCAGCTTTGTGTCATCTGCAAACTTGGATATATTACATCTAGTTCCCTTGTCTAGATCATTAATATATATTGTGAATAGTTGGTTTCCAAGGACTGATCCCTGCGGTACCCCACTAGTCACTGCCTGCCACTCAGAAAAAGACCCATTTATTCCAACTCTTTGCTTTCTGTCTGCCAACCAGTTCTCTATCCAAGTCAATACCTTGCCCCCAATCCCATGTGCCTTAACTTTACACGCTAATCTCTTATGGGGGACCTTATCGAAAGCCTTTTGAAAGTCCAAATACACCACATCCACTGGTTCTCCCTTATCTATTTTACCAGTTACATCCTCAAAAAATTCCAGTAGATTAGTCAAGCACGATTTACCTTTTGTAAATCCATGTTGACTTTGTCCGATCCTGTCACTGTTTTTCAAGTGCTCTGCTATTACATCTTTTATAATGGACTCTAGCATTTTCCCAACTACTGATGTCAGGCTTACCGGTCTGTAATTCTCCGTTTTCTCTCTACCACCTTTTTGAATAGTGGGGTAACATTAGCTACCCTCCAATCCATGGGTACTGTTCCACAGAAGAAACATAGAAGATAGGTGCAGGAGTAGGCCATTCGGCCCCTCGCGCCTGCTCCGCCATTCAATGCGATCATGGCTGATCATCCAAATTCAGATAGAAACATAGTTCCAGATTCCATCGAATGTTGGAAGATGATCAGCAATGCATCTACTATTTCTAGGGCCACTTCCTTAAGTACACTAGGATGTAGTTTATCAGACCCTGGGGATTTATCGGCCTTCAATTCCGTCAATTTCCCTAACACCATTTCGCGGGGGGCATGGCCAGTGGCGCTATAGCCACTAAGTGCCCTCTTTGGGCGCTAACTGGTGGCACAGCCCACCGAATTTCTAGGCCAGTGTGCCCATTTAACAATTCTTCAATCTGATTGGTTTAGGAGATACACTGTTGCTTACCCGATTCACACACATCCTAGAGCCCCTGTATAGGGTGCTGTGCCAAAATGGCTCTCTAATCTCCGCAAGTACCAGTGCAAAACCCCATAGAAGGTCTGTGGGCAAGTGGAAGTGTAATGAAATGTAATGAATGTTGATTCACGGCTGATCGCAAAATCCGGGCCAATAACAAAGCTCTGTTACACCAGAATGTGAGCTGTTAACACTCCAGTCAGTGAGTCAAATATTTAAATATTGTCTGTCAAAATAGCTAATATTCAAAAGGCACAGGAGATGGGAAAAAATAATCATGTGGTGTGATATTAATTATTTATATTCTATTTTATTTTGTAGGAAATCAAATAGATAGTTTGCTCACATTTTTTGTCATGGATATGTCGTAAGAGTGAGTCCCAAGTGAAGGGGGCTTCAAAAATATTAAAAATATATTTTTTGCAACAGAGCATCAATATTTTTCTGCAGCATAATTAGGTGTGCACACCCTTCCCTTCAACAATATTGTCCTTCTTGTGTTACATTAACTACAATAGATGCCCTTTCATTGATCTGCTTTTTTATTCTGTACCATCAAAAATAAAATGAAGTTGAAATAAAGTGCAATCACATTAAAAACCTCAAAGTGATATGACTATGTGCCGAGTGCATTTTACCTGCTGTTTTCCATGGTTGTCTGTGTGTCTCTTCAAATATATCCTGGTGCTCCCTCTAGGTTCTTTTCCATTGGGAGCCTCTTGTGATTGAGGTGACCCCGTACTACCTTGTGCATGGCCATGAGATGGCCCTGTATCTGGCTGCACCATGTTTGACATTGTGGTAGCTGCCTGGTCCTGACCGGTATTCGGCACATCTTCTGGCACTTGAGGGTGAGAGAATAGCCCAATGTTGCATTGGTCTGAGAGAATGCAGCCTTATCTGTACCCACTCTGGCCATACACCTGCTGCTGAGTATTCCCTGACCCTGTCCATTGATCTACAAGGGAGAAGATCTCTGGGCAGCAGGGAGATTTGTGAACCACTGGCTAATGGTTATCGCAATCTGATCCCCAAGCATGTTGAAATCAGACAAAAAAGCCTGCAGTACATTAAAGACCAAGATCTCCATTGTTACAGCATGGACATTCCTGAGAGATACTCCCACTGTTAAGTGGGAAAAACTGCTGCAGAAGTCCCTAGAGTGTCCAAGTGCTCGACTGTGGACTGCAGTTTCAATAAGCTGCCATATAGGACTGCACAGATGCAAGTATTAGACTCTTCTGTAGATGCTGTAGTGTGATTTTGAACAGATGCTAATGACTCCAGGTAATGATTGCACTCAGATAGCAACCTTGTTTCTGCCAGCCCTGTGGGCTCTAAATTCCAGGGCTCTGCAACAGTGGACGGGAACCAGCAGGCCCTCCAGCCAGTGGGTTTCTGCTCCTCCTCTGCCGACACCTCATGCTCCTGCTCAGCCGGGTTGCCCCTCAAACTGACTATCCCAATCCCGCAGGGTAGATGTACATGCGTTGATGTTTGCAACAGAAGGAGTTTGTGATGCTGGTGCTATGAGGAAAGAGCTGTTTCTGCGTCACTGAGACTTCTGGCTGCAAACACCTCATCAAATAGTACCTACATGGCAATAATATGTGTCATGGCCTCGTGCTTGATCATATGTTTATAAGTAAATGAATGAGATGGGGAAGAAAGAATAACTGGAAAGTACTGGCACTAGCCCTGAGCTTGTGGATGACCTCTGGATTCACTCTACCCATTCCACTTATGGCCTCAATGCAAAGCAGTGGCATTTTCAAATGTAGTTCAGGGCATAAAGGTCCTGGGCCCTAATCCAATGCAGGTTTGTTCCTTCCTGTTGTGCATCACTTTGTGCTGTGTTAGTGCTGAGCTGTTGAAGGTTCAAAGAACACGTACAGTTACACTTGAGCACCTATCCTGAATCCCAGCATATGGGATTAAATGAACGTTCATCATGCAGCTTTTTTGGAAGCTTGTTTTCCATACACACTTGTGCAACAATAGTTCCTGTTTTAATCTGCAGCTAAAAAGCTCTGCTGCAATATAGGTACACATGTGAAGCTATATCAAAGCTGGAAAGCTGAGTGCTATATATGTGGCCTCAGTCAAGGGGTAATAAGTTGCGAGGCAACACTTTCTTGGTAGGCATTCTTTTCCCATCTGCTTGGTACATATTTCTTACATTACATCAATGACTACACTTCAAAAGTACTTCATTGGCTGTAAAGCGCTTTGGGACATCCTGAGGTTGTGAAAGGTCCTATAGAAATGTAAGACTCTTTGGGGTAGAAATTCACTATCGCCCCATTTGGGGCGCTAAATTAAAAAAGTTTGGAAAATTATCGCCAGGTGCAAATGTTTCTAAATTTTTTAAAAATTCGGTTTTGCGCTCCAGGAAGGAGCGCAATCAGCAGCAGGCGGGGCGGAGACTTCAGCAGCGCTGCACACTGGGCCGTGCAGCACTGCCGCGTTCAAAGGCTCCTTCCCTCCCTTAAAGGGAAGGGCCATCACTGCAGGCTCTGCAATTTAAAAAGTACCTACGTGGACCACCAAGGCAGCCACGATCCTGCGCGATCAGCCCGGCACTCAAGCAGAGTGTCTGGCTGATCGATCGCGGGCAGGAACCCGCGAAAAAAAGCAGAACCAGAAAGGTAAGTTTTTTTTACCTACCTCAGCTACCTCACCTTTAATCATCACCCCTGAAGCGGCCGGCCACCCGATCCATGCCTCGGTGTTTTAGACTGGCGCTGCTGCAGGGGGCGGAAGTCAGTTTCAGGTCCAGGGTGCTATCGGGACGATGCGCATGGCAATAACATCATGATCTCCGGGTGAAGGAGATCGGGGCACAATGCTGTAGCGTCGCCGCAAAACTCCCACCAAATATGGCGGGAGTCGACGTCAATGCTGCGCCTGGTCGCAAAGCCACTTGTGCCCCGTTCGACCCAATTTCACCCCCTTTTTTTCTTTTTATAGGGAAATACTGGATAGCAGTTTTACTTCAAGGCTTTTCTGAGCGTGCCAATATTTTTCCTCATCTACTCTCAGGTCCTCTGAATGATTGACACTGCATTCATCCTTTCTGCCACCTTCTGCCACACAGTCTGAATGCTAGTGTCAGCTGTGGCTCAGTTGGTAGCACTCTCACCTCTGACTGAGAAGGTTGTGGTTTCATAGTCCACAGACATGAGCATAAAACCTAGACTGACACTCCAGTTAAACTGAGTTTCGTGGTTTGCAAGTGAGTCACTAATTAGTCCATGAGGATTGAAATTCAACAAAGTTGCTGACTGAGACATTAAACCATGAGACATCTGCCCTCTTCAGTGGACGTAAAGATCCCACAACACTCTTTCAAAGTAGAGCAGGGGAGTTCTCCCCGGTGGTCTGACCAATATTTATCCCTCAACCATCATCACTAAAAAGGATTCACTGGTCATTATCTCATTGCTGTTTGTGAGACATTGCTGTATGCAAGTTGGCTGCCGTGTTTCCTACATTACAACAGTTACTATCCTTCAAAAGTATTTCAATGGCTGTAAAGTGGTTTGGGACATCTTGAGGTCATGAAAGGTGCTATATAAATGCAAGTCTTTCTTTCTTTCTTCTCTCCTGTGGGGAGGGTGCACTGCAGTGCCAAACTGGCTCAATTTGTGCACCAGAGGCTCCACATCAGTGAATTGGTTCTAGAATGGTGCTGCACCATTTCCAGTCTCCACAAGATCTTTTCTATGTTTCTCCTTCCAGTAAACATGTCCCTTTAAATAGCAGCCACAACCCTGTAAGAGCTTCAGCCAATCTCGACTATGTTGGCACCTGTTTAAGCAAATTCCCAATGGGAGATCCGGACTAGGCTGGAAACTCAGTACATGGGGGGCAATTTTACCAATGGAGGCGCGTTGGAGGTGGGACTGCTGTTTGTCAGGTCTTAGTCCCGCCTCCATCAAGTTGTGGCCAACCCACGCTATTTTCCCTTGATTGACCTTGTTAAGCCCGCCCAGCAGGCTTAGCAGGCCAATTAAAGGGAAGCCAGTTACAGAAAACGTCAGCGTATGACGTTTCATCTGTCAAAAATTTTTGACAGATGAATTGTCATTGTTTGAGAGCTCTGTGAAGCTGTCAAACACTGACATTCTATGTTGTTTGATGAGTCGTTGTACTCAAGATGCATCAAACCTCTTTTGTGAGCTGAAATTAGATGACTGTTGCATCGGAGAATGCAGCAGCCATCTGTCATCTCTGCTAGTGAGATGCGAGACTCTCCGCATCCCCAACTTTTGAAGCCTGCAGGAAGAAACAAAGGTAAGTAAACATTTTCTATCACTTTTCACTCACTTCACACACTTACCTCTCCACACTTGCACCCATCGCTTACCTCCACAGTGCACTTTTGGACTCCTCCGACCCCCGCAGATCCACTGTACGCCTCAGTGACCCTGGTAGGGTTTCCCGACATCGGGAAGCCCGTGCCTCTGCTGGAAAAATGGGGATAATCCTGTTACCAGGCAGTTAAGTGGCTGTAATCCTCCTCCCACCTCCCGCCTCCTGGGAAGATGGCACAGAGGCGGGTTGGGGGCGGGATGGGCACCCGCTCCCAGATTCTGCCATTTTCCCGGCAGTCCCGCCTCCAAACCCACCTCCCCAGGGCTGGCAAGATCGTGCCCATGTATTTTATTAAGGCCAAGTTCAGAAGATCCAACAGGGTTGAATGTGAGCTGTTCATGTGGGTGCATCATTCCTGCTCAAATATTGCAGTAAGTGGAAAATCAACTGTATAATTACAAGGACTGATAATTGCCTTTATAAATTAATTCTATTTTTTTAAATATTAATTTTATCATATTGGATAAAAAATATGGTAAATTTTGTGTTATGTGACACCATAACACTAGATTGTTTGACCTGAACTGCATCATTAGTCAGCTGCTCAGTAGTCTGTGTTGAACTTGGTCTCGCTGGCGAATTCTGAAGGTTTGTAATTGAATTAGTAATTAGTCCGTGAGGATTGAAACTCAGCAACCTTGCTGACTGAGAGAATTCCACAACAATGAATTTCTAGAGCAGAAAAAGAATGCAAAACACAATCTGATTGAAGGTCGCACTGATTTGATGCATTTACTTCAGATACATCAGTGTCATCTTTTCCAGGAATAATTTCTGGCTGATAGTAAACATGCCTGTAGAACAAATCCAGCGAGGGTGGGAGGATTTCCAGCTTACTACATTCGCACCTAGGTATTTTCAAGCTTGCCACTGGGGTAAATTGAGGGCTTGCGCCAGCACAGATTTCAATTATATTTCAATGTCTCTGATTTCAGTAATGTTGGGAAGTTGGTACTTGTGTTATTGTAGGGTCTTGAAAGATTCAGAGGAGGAAAGGGTCAGACCTCCTTAGAGTATTTCATACTTTTGCTTCAGAAACCTAGGGAAGAGGGCTTGTAAATAACAGCAAAACCGTGACTGCTGAGAGTGTGAAGAAAAGCTGCAAACCTTTACTTGTAAAAATTGGACACTTGTCTTTGACACAGCAGGAATCCATGAAGCATTTGGTTCTTGGATTAAGATACTGTAGAAAAGGAATAAGCACGTAATAGGGACATATGGATACATACTATGTGATGTGTAATCCGATTTTATTGCTTTGTAGATCTGGCAAAGTAAACATGGTCATTCTAAAATTTTGTGGTCATGTTATTTGCCTCTACCAATAATGATGGACCTTCAGTGCCATTGTTCTTATCCTTGTTTTCAAATCCCTCTGTGGCTTCACCCCTCCCTATCTCTGGAATCATTTTGCATTGATGTATCCCAGGCGATTGTACCACAAGCATTGTTGAGGAGTATTCACTCCACAGTATTGGGGCTCTCCCTCTATTCTACTGGGAATTATTATGTGTTAAAGTCACAGCAATGTTTCCACAAAGAAGCATAATACCTTTCTGATAATGTTATTTAATAGTGCAGAGATACTGAACTCGCTTGAATTCAAGATGAAAGAAAGTTAGAAAAAAAAGTAACAATTACATTTCATACATTGTATTTATAGCAAGGAGTGAACTTTGAAAGCCATAACCAAATCTTGGGATTCACATCATGGGGTAGAGTTTCCGCTTTGGGTGCAATCGGCAATTTGGGTACAAATTGCGCTCAAAAATTGCACTAGTTACCTCTAGACTTGACTATTCCAACACACTCCTGGCTGGCCTCCCACGTTCTATCCTACGTAAACTTGAGGTCATCCAAAACTCAGCTGCCCATGTCCTAACTTGCACCAAGTCCCATTTACTCATCACCCCTGTGCTCGCTGAGATCCATTGGCTCCCGGTTAAGCAACACCTCGATTTCAAAATTCTCATCCCTGTTTTCAAATCCCTCTTCCAGCCCCGCAACCCCCGAGATATCTGCGTTCCTCTAATTCTGCCCTCTTGAGCATCCCTGATTATAATCGCTCAACCATTGGTGGCTGTGCCTTCTGTTGCCTAGGCCCTAAGCTCTGGAATTCCCTGCCTAAACCTCTCCACCTCTCTACCTCTCTTTCCTAACTTTAAGACTCTCCTTAAAACCAAATCTTTGACCAAGCTTTTGGTCACCTGCCCTAATTTCTCCTTATGTGGCTCGGTGTAAATTTTTGTCTTATAACATTCCTGTGAAGCGCCTTGGGACATTTTACCTTGCTAAAGGTGCTATATAAATACAAGTTGTTGTTATAGTTTTCTGAAGTGAAGTTATGGTTCAAGTTTCCGCTCAACTCCATTTACATAATCACAAACATAAAATCTTCCATGAACCAGCAAAATCGGGTAGCATTTTAGAACCGAATTGTTTATTTTTTTCTCTTGGATTAATAAGTATTCCTTGATATATTTAAGATTGGCAACCTGGTGCAGTTTTATTAATACAGCTGAAAATGGGTTTATCACAAAAAAAAAGCATTTTTAATCAAAGTATCTAGTCTACTGCCTGTGAGCCACCTGATTTTAAATAACTGAAAATGTCTTTAAAAAAACTGTACAGAACCATTAACTAATTACATTGGTGTACATTGGTCAGTTTCTTAGTATATTAAATATTTTTTAATATTTATAATCTATTAAAGCATGCCTATTACTGCCCTTGCATCTAAAAAAAAAGCTTATTTTTAAGAGCCACATTGAAGGGCCGCAAACAGGTGCAATTAGAGGAAACTTCCAATGGTGATTAATTTGATCTGGTTGCATGGCCAGTTTTGTGGTTTCCAAAGCAATTTATTTTTAGACCAAGCAAAAGATCGCGGAAACTTGATTTGCGCTGAATGTAACTTCCGCTTGAAATTCTGCCATCTTCTGTGCTAGTTTGGCCGATTTCAAGCAAATTGAGCTGGGAAACCCTACACAACCTAGCAGAAGCTCTACCCCACATCTTTATGATGCTCAAGCTTTGATCTTGTGATTTTTCTATGTCATTAGAGCCGCACATTTTGGATACATGCTTCTAACTGACTTCCACGTGTTAATCCTTGTGCCATGTGCCATGTTAGAGCTTTCTCATTCTGGCATTGTTGGGTGCAGCAGCTCTTCTGGAATTATGTTCCAAATTACACAGATTGACTCAATGTGATCAGATCAATTTAGACAATTGTGATATCCAAGTGGTAAGGTCAGAAACTGAGAGAAGCGAGATATTAGGAACAAAACCCAACTGTTTATTTACACGGTGTAGCAGAGAGACATAGCTCTTACCAGCTGGAGGCAAAACACACAATTCTTAATCACGAGCCAAGATGGAGGATGAACTCATGACACCTTGGTTGCCAAACTCCCTTCCGCACTTTTTTTCATCATCTCCTTAAATGTTTGTACGGCTCTCTCCGCAAGTCCATTTGAAGACGGATGATATGGAGCTGAGGTCACATGCACTATGCCATTGTTTCTCCTAAACTCTTTTGTTTTGGTACTCACAGAACACGTGGCATTGTCACTTACTACGATCTCCGGTAGCCCTTGATTACTAAAACTCCTACGCAGGCAGTCTATAGTAACAGTAGATGAAGCAGAATTTACAGGATAAACATCCATCCATTTGGAATGGGCATCCATGATTATGAGGAACATCTTTCCCATGAATGGACCCGCATAATCTACATGTAATCTTCTCCATGGTTTATCCGGCCACTCCCAGGGATGGAGAGGAGCCGCTGCTGGTGCTTTCCTGTGTACTTGACAAGTGCTGCATGTCTTGACTTGATTTTCTATCTCCTCATCTAGCTTTGGCCACCACAAGTAACTCCTTGCCAAGGCTTTCATACGCAAAACTCCAGGATGACACTGATGTATTTGCCCTAGGATAGACTGTCGTGCTGGCTGTGGAATAATCACTCGTGCTCCCCACAACACGCAACTATCCTGCACACCCAGCTCTGTCTTCCTGACACTGTAAGGTATGAAATCAGCCCCTTCCGGATGCTGTAGCCAACCTCTCATCACATATTCTCGGACTCTAGACAGTGCTGGATCTTTACCGGTCCATGTCCTTACCTGTTCTGCAGTCACAATTGCCGTGTCCGTGTCCTCCAACATCAAAACTCTGTCCTCTGGAGCTGCACAGATACGTGTACCTGGCAGTGGAAGATGGCTCAAGGCATGTGCATTCCCATGGTATTTGCCCGCCTTGTAAACAATGACATACTCATATGCACTCAATGTCACTGCCCACCTCTGGATCCGGGGTGACACCATCTGTGGTACCGCTTTCATTTCATTAAAAAGAGATAGAAGAGGTTTATGATCGGTGCATATGGTGAATTTCCTGCCATATATGTATTTGTGAAACCTCCGTAACCCAAACATTACTGCTAACCCCTCTTTATCTAACTGGGAATAGTTTTTTCCGCCGGTGTCAGAGTTCGAGACATAAACCCTATTGGTCTTTCTGTTCCATCTTCCAAGCTGTGTGAAAGAACCACCCCCACCCCGTAAGGTGAAGCATCACAAGAGAGAATGATGTCTTTCTCTGCATTGTAGTGAACCAGCACATCCGAGGGCAGCATCAGTTTCTTGGACTGTTCAAATGAAACCCTCTGTTCCTCTTCCCACTGCCACTGTGTCTGCTTACGCAGAAGTTTGTGAAGAGGTGCTAACACTGTTGCCAAGTTTGGTAAAAATCTGTTATAATAGTTTAGCAGTCCCAGGTAAGCTGTTAACTCAGTCACATTGGTAGGAGCTGGGGCCTCCTGCAGTGCTTGTACCTTCTCCTTGATTGGATGGAGCCTGGTGGCATCCACTCTGTGTCCCAGGAACACAGACTCATTCCCCAAGAAAGTGCACTTACTCCTCTTGAGCCGTAACCCAGCCTTATCCAATCTTTGTAGTACCTCTCTCAGAGTGCTCAGATGCTCCTGGTCGGTTCTTCCCATCACCAGAATATCATCCAGATAGATTGAACCATGTGGAATCCCTTGCAGTACACCCTCGATAGTTCTCTGGAAAATAGCTGGACTAGATGAGACACCGAATGGTAAGCGGTTATAGGTAAACAAACCCTTGTGTGTATTTATAGTTACATACTTCTTGGATTCCTCATCTAATGTAATCTGCAAGTATGCATGACTCATATCCAGCTTCGTGAATTTCTTCCCTCCAGCCAGGTTTGCAAAGAGATCCTCTGTTTTGGGAATAGGATACTGTTCTAGTTTAGACACCCTATTTACTGTCAATTTATAATCTCCACAGAGTCTTACCGAATTGTCCGGTTTTAAAACAGGTACAATGGGAGCTGTCCATTCTGAACATTTCACGGGTTCCAGTATGTTCTCTCTTAAAAGACGGTCAAGCTCAACCTCTACCTTCGGTTTCATGGCATACGGCACAGGTCGTTGTTTAAAAAACCTTGGCAGTGCCTCCTTGGCTACATAAATCTTAGCTGGGGGGCCATTAAATGTGCCAAGTTCTTCCTTGAACATGTTCTCATGTTCAATCAACACTTCTTGCAAAGACAACTGTTTGCCTCCCTCTATTTGATTTATTGCTCCCCAATCTAATTTAAGTTCTTGTATCCAGCCCTGACCTAACAGGTTTGGTCCGGAACCCGATACTACAACTACAGGTAGCAGTTCTACGGTGTCCCTGTGTTGCACAGTTGCAGTAGCTGTACCCAATGTCACCACTCATTCACCGGTATATGTTTTAAGCTGCATAGAGCAAGACTTTAACTTTGGAACCTTTGCACGGTTCCACAATTTTGAGTACTCCTCCCTGTTCATTATGGTCACCCCGCATCCTGTATCCACTTCAAAGTTGACCTTAGAGTCATTTACTGTCAGTTGCAAAGTGATAGGATCCACTTTTGGAATGTTCTCTACCATACTATGCATTATGAACATGTCGTCTTCTTTCTCAGCTTCTCCGCTGATGTGATGTGGTCCCTGTTTTTTCACTTCTCTTCCTAGGTTTTGCTTTCCTCCCCCTTTTGATTTGTATTCCTCCACAGTTGCTTTTGCCCTGCATGCACGTTTTATGTGCCCTTTTCTCCCACACTTGTGGCACTTTTCCTCCAGAGACCTGCATTCCCTCGCCAGGTGATCGCCATTGCACCTATAACACGCCTTTACATGCTCCCGTTGTGGCTTCTGATGCATGTTTAACTTGTGCACAATAACCTGACCTGCAACTTGCTTTGTAGTAGCCCAGTTTGAACCTTGTATTTCTTTTACATCTTGGTTCGCTGTCTCTATGGCTTGAGCAAGTTCCAACGCTTTTTCATACGTAAGCCCAGTCTCGGACAATAATCTCCGCTGCATTCGATCATCCATTATCCCACAAACTAGCCTATCTCTCAGCATGACTTTTAGGTTGTTGTCGTAATTGCAATCTTGTGCCAATTTTCGCAACACCACTATATAATCCAATACAGTCTCTCCCGGTTTCCTGTTCCGTGATTTAAATTTGAAACGCTGTACAATCTCACTCGGTCTGGCATTGAAATGGTCCTTTAACAAGGCCACTAAGTCAGCAAATGATCTGTCTCCAGGCTTTGCAGGACTGCGTAAGTTTCTCATTAAACTATATGTCTGACTTCCCACGGAAGTGAGCAAAATAGCTCTCCTTTTTCTGACATCAATTATATCATTTGCTTCAAAGAAATGCATCAACACCTCGCAGTATTCATCCCAGGTCTGCGTCTGAACATCAAAAGCAGAGACCTTTCCTACCGTAGCAGCCATGATCCGTTAATCAGTGTTCCTTTTCTTTTTTTTTCTTCGTCAAGATGTGATCTGTTTATCCTCGTCGCCAATATGTGATATCCGAGTGGTAAGGTCGAAACTGAGAGAAGCGAGATATTAGGAACAAAACCCAACTGTTATTTACATGGTGTAGCAGAGAGACATAGCTCTTACAAGCTGGAGGCAAAGCACACAATTCTTACTACACGAGCCAAGATGGAGGATGAACCTCTGAGTCATACCCATAATGCAATGCCACATTACCGTATTGAAATAAAGAGTAGCTTCCCTTTCAAAAGCTAGGCTTTATTAACCTTAAAAAAACCAGCAGTACATGTTAAGCACCCAGTCTCAACCAAGCTGTAGAGAACTGAATTGAAGATGGCCACCACAGGTCACATGGAATCAACTAACCAATAAGTTTACAGCATATATCTCAAGGCAGGAAAACAGGCAACCAATTACAATGCTTCTTATAAAACAAGAATAATCACCACACGTATAAACTGGTGTACCAGGACATTGATTACATGACCCATTACCTTAAATACTGGTGAATGTGAACCCTTAATATTTGGCTCCATCTGGTGGATAACTTAAACATTACATCCCAGATTACTATAACAATCTTCCCTCGTTTACTAAAAGGGTGAAAAAGATATACCAGGCAATAATAGACAGATAAACTTACTTCAGTTGTGGGTAAACTTTTGAGTCCATAAATGTGGTGATTATTCTTGTTTTATAAGAAGCATTGTAATTGGTTGCCTGTTTTCCTGACTTGAGATATATGCTGTAAGCTTATTGGTTAGTTGATTCCATGTGACCTGTGGTGGCCATCTTAAATTCAGTTTTCTATAGTTTGGTTGAGACTGGGTGCTCAACATGTACTGCTGGTTTTTTAAGGTTAATAAAGCCTAGCTTTTGAAAGGCAATCTACTCTTTATTTCAATAATGCAGGAAGAAATTAGTGAACATTTTAAAGGAAAATAAATTACTTGCATTTTGGTGAGGTGATGCATTTTTGTAGGAAGAATGAGAAGAGGCAATACAAGTTAAATGGTACAATTTTAAAGGGGGAGCAAGAAGAGAGGGACCTGGGGGGTGCTGGTGCACAGATCTCGGAAAATGCCAGCACAGGTTAACAAAGCATGTAATAAAGCATGTGGAATCCTGTGCTTTACAAATAGATGCATAGACTAAAAAAGCCAGGAAGTTATACTAAACCTGTATAAAACACTCATTCGGCCCCAGCTGGAGTATTGTGTCCAATTCTGCAAACCACACTTTCGGAAGGACATGAAGGCTTTGGAGATGGCACAGAAGAGATTTACTCGAATGGTCCCAGGGATGAAGGATTACAGTTACAAAGATAGTCTGGAGAAGCTGGGGTTGTTTTGCTTAGAGCAGAGAAGGCTAAGAGGAGATTTGACAGAGGTGTTTAAAATCATGAAGGGTTTAGATAGAATAAATAAAAAGAAACAATTTCCAATGACTGAAGGGTCGATAACCAGAGGGCACAGATTTAAGGAATATTTTTTAATCCAAGAGAAAAAAATATAATTACATTCTAAAAGACTGCCCGATTTCACTGGTTTATGAAAGATTTTACATGAGGAAACACTTTTTTGCACAGAGTGGTTAGGATTTGGAATGTACTGCCTGATAGGGTGCTGGATACAGATTCAATAGTAGCTTTCAAAAGGGAAATGGATAAAAATTTGAAGGAGAAAAAAATTGCAGAGATATGGGGAAAGACCGGTGGAGTGTGACTAACTGGATAGCTCTTTAAAAGAGTCAGCGCAGAATCGAAGGGCCGAATGGCCTCCTTTTGCGCTGTACTATTCTATGATTCTATGATTTATACTGTGCCTTTCACAACCTCAGGATGTCCCAAAGTGTTTTACAGCCAATGAAGTACTTTTGAAGTTTAGTTACTGTTGTAATGTAGGGAAATGTGGCAGCCAATTTGCACACAGCAAGGTCCCACAAACAGCTATGAGATAAATGACCAGAGAATCTGTTTTAATAATGCTGGCTGAGGATTAAATATTGGACAGGACACTGGGAGAACTGTCCTGCTATTCTTCAAATATGGGATCTTTTACCTCCTCCTGAAAGGGCAAACAGAGGGCTGGATTTTGCCAGTGCTCAGAGGGCGGGTTTGGAGGTGGGTCCACTGTCAAAATAGCAAAGATTGAGAGCGGGTAGAAAACCCGCTGCAACCCGTCTCCAAACAACTTTCCCAAGTATCAAGTCTCCGATTTGCGAGTGGACCCGACACCTAGCGGCAGGCAGAAGATTAAATGCAATTACCTGCCTATTAATAGGTAGTTGCCTGTCGTTGACAGCCTATTTTTGAATTTTGCTGCTTCTGGCTCGGGTTTCCCAATGTCCGGACACCACGCCAGGTAAGTGTGGCATGTTGTGAGTCTGCTGTAATGTTTCTGGATTGATGACAGCTGCAGAAGTGGTGTGAAGGATCCAATGTTGCACATGGTGAGCCTCAGAGGAAAGAAAATATTGGGAACTGCATTTTTAAAACATTTACACATTTCTTTAGGTTACAAGTTTTGAAATCCATGTCCAGTGTCACCTCATTGGGAGAACCTCTCTCACCAGTGACAGATCACTTCTGTCACCTCACCTGCAGCTGCCATCTATTCCAGCCTATGGTGGGAGTCAGTGGAGAGTCTGGGTGCAAGAGGTAACTTTGTGCAGTGATTGACAGTGTTTGCAGCACCTCAATGCTGTCAAACACTGAGAAATCAACGGTCAAAATAAAATTGTGCGTAGCCCCTTTAAGAAAACTGGCAGGTGATGCGTCATCAAATGATGTCATCTGACCCGTTTCCTGTTCATTAGCCGCCAAGCCCACAGGGCGGGCTTAACAAGGTCAATCAAGGAAAATCACGTCTGTGGACCGGATGCAGCTGGGGTCAGGACTGGAATCCGGAAACCACCTGACCCGCACCCAACCCGCCTCCATTAATAAAATCGCGGCCAGAGTCTTGATTTAATGTCTCATCCGAAAGACACTGTGAGGAAGAATGTAAGAGGTTATAAGATGACAAAGTCAAGTTAGTGGAATAGACATTCAATGCAGAGAAAATATGTAGTACATTTTTTTTTAAATAGTAAAAGGAATCATACCCTTCAGGCTGCATGAGTTCCCCCCACTCCCACGCCCCCCTCCCCCACCGCATCCCCCCTCCCCCACCGCACCCCCCCACCATTTTACTTTTATCTCTTCTCACATTCTTAGCTTTGTTCAAATAATTCTTTTTCCTGTCAGCCCTCTTTTTGAGTTATATTATTTGTTTTCCATATCTACCCTGTAATCTTTGGAGCTCAAGAGATTTTTTTAATGGATAGACAGGTAGGTTACATGAGGATGGAAAACAATTTCTTAATGATGATGAAAAATACCACAAGATAGGGTGAAATGAAGAAAATGGAAAACAAAGCATAGAAAATTGAAAGAATTAGAGATCAATGAAAGCAGATAGAAGATAGGAGAGATCTATGGCTTGGACTTCATCTCTCTGAATATTAGCGTAGCAGTAAAATAAGCAAGTTACTGGTTTAACTGGTTAAAGTAGCGACCAAAGGAATTTGGTACAAATGTGCTAAGTTTGTTGGTTAATCGTTAAAATATATAGGGACCGATTTTCAATTCCATTGTAAATCAGTGGGCAGTGGGCAAGGTATGTTCTGCACCCACTTGAAGGAGTCAGTGTGGGGCCCAAGCCAGTTTTGTACTTTTTTTTATTCATTCACAGGATGTGGGCGTCGCTGGCAAGGCTGGCATTTATTGCCCATCTGTAACTGCCCTCGAGAAGGTGGTGGTGAGCCGCCTTCTTGAATACAGCTGAGTGGCTTGCTAGCCCATTTCAGAGGGCAGTTAAGAGTCAACCACATTGCTGTGGGTCTCGAGTCACATATAGGCCAGACTGGGTGAGGACAGCAGATTCCCTTCCCTAAAGGTCATTAGTGAACCAGATGGCTTATTATGACAATCCGGTAGTTTCATGGTCGCCATTACTGATACTAGCTTTTTATTCCAGATTTATTTAATTCACTGAATTTAAATTCCCCAGCTGCTATGGTGGGATTTGAACTCACATCTCTGGGGTTAGGAAATCCAATGAGGCAGCCATTTTGAAAGGGCCTGCACTTTAAAGGGGAGTGATGGAAGTGTCGCGAGTGAAAGGAAGCACCAGTTTACAGCGACTGGCAACTTCTTTAACAGCACCTAAAACAGAAGAGAGCTTAAATATGGACGCCTTTAAGACTCAAAACCCACAAACAGTGCAATAGGGAGGCGAAAATCACCACCCAGGCAATTGGACCATAAACAACTAAATGGTATTCTGCTGCTTTATATTATTAATGCAGATATAGGATTAGTATTTTAACAAGAACTTACATTTATATTTCCCTTTATCAAATCTTTATCAAATATTGAGGACCTCCCAAAACATTTCACAGCCAAAGAATTACTTTTGAGTTTAGTCACAATTGTAATGTAGGTAAACGTGACAGCCAATTTTTGCACAGCAATGTCCCAAAAACAGCAAATGAGATGGCATTGGGAACACTCCCTTTCCTGGTGATGTTGAAGGAGGAATGTTATCCATGACATTGTGAGAACTTCCTGCTCTCCTTCAAATAGTCAATCTGAACAGGCAGGCTAACTTCTCAACCAAAAGTACTGCATCTTCAAAGCTTCAGCAATTCCCTCAGTGAAGTGTTGGTGTAAATTATGTGTCCGAATGGGGCATGAACCTCTACAACCTTATGACTTAGAAGTAGGAGTACAATTAATTGAGCCAACTGACATTCAATTTCTCAACAGTCTTGGGCTTTATAAAGAGTTTAAAGTTTTTGCAAGGAAAAGATGCTTTAGGCATGAAAGAGGAAACCAAGCATCTTGGAGGCAGCTGTCATAATGAAGGAAATGTGGGAGTTCTATTTGAGATCAAAAGAGATTGCGAGGCCAAGAAAATTAACAGATGAAGAGCAAAAATTGGAGCTCTATAAGGTGAGAGGGAGCAGCTGATGGTAGGATTTGCAAGAGCCATTAAGAAACTACAGTTAGCTTAATAAAGTGTGAAATTTGCACTCAGAATAGTATTCAGTAGAGTTTTATCATGTTTTTATGCTACAACTGATAATTCATTAAATACTCTGGTCTTCTCTGTCCTTAAACTAAGCCTGTGCAAAAAAAATGACAGGATGATAGTGATTTGTACCAATGATAACACACCAATGACTTATTTATCAAGCTGATTTTTAAAAATGGAATGGAATTTGTGCTCCTCAAGGTAAATAATATCAGTGGTGGAGAATACGAGGCCAATTTTCAGTTTTGATGGTGGGTCGAATACTGACGGTGGCAAATCAGCTGCCTGTTATATACCCTGCCTGAATTATCTTTCCATTGAAGTTCAGATTGACTTTAATGGAAAGGTAAATCGAGCGGGCTGTATAACAAGCAGGCAATCTGCTACCGTCAGCTTTTCACCTGCTCCCAAAGTGAAAACTACCCTTTACAACTTCTACATTGTCAGAATCAAACACCTCCAACAAATAGTCAAGATGGAAGAAATAATGGTAATAATAAACAATGGCCTATTTAATGTTTTTTTTTTATTCCACTGCAGATGCGAATAAATGTTTTGTGTATCGGGCTTTTTTTCCAGCATATGGGTGAGTGGTTGAACTTGGTTGCAAGTTCAAATTGGAGCCAAGGCATCAAAGCTGGGCACCTTAAATGGTTTCTTTTTTAAACTAGCCTGTTGTAGAGTGGGGTGCAACCTCTGGTGGTGGAGAACAGTTTGACAAACATCTCTATTCTGTTCACAGGTGTGAACCTGATCTCCTTGTGAGTTGGCACTTAAGCACCTGATTATTTGTACTCTTACCTTGCCATCATTGTCCTCCTAAACTGTTCCAACCAAGCTCAACACAAGCTTAAGCAAAAGTATTTCATCTTTCACCTCAATACGCCACATACGCCCCCAGTTCTCCCTAGTTCCTGCACCCACCTTTGAAATTGTATAATTTATTTGATATTGCCTCTCCTCGTTCTTCTTACCAAAATGTATCACTTCACACTTCTCTGCGTTAAGCTTCATCTGCCGTGTATCTGCCCATTTCACCAGTCTATCTATGTCCTCCTGAAGTCTGTTACTATCCTCCTCATTGTTTACTGCATTTCTGAGTTTCGTGTCATCTGCAAACTTTGAAATGATGCCCTGTATATCCAAGTCATTAATATAAATCAAAAAGATCAGTGGTCCTAATACCGACCCCTGTACACTTTCCTCCAGTCTGAGAAACAACCACTCACTACAATTCTCTGCTTTCTGTCCCTAAGCCAACTTTGTATCCATGCTGCTACTGCCCCTTTTATCCCGTGGGCTTTAATTTTGCTAACAAGCCTATTATGTGGTATATAAACAGAAAATGCTGGAAATACTCAGCAGGTCAGGCAGCATCTGTGGAGAGAGAAACAGAGATAACGTTTCAGGTCAATGACCTTTTGTCAGAACTGGAAAAAGTTAGATATATAACAGGTTTTAAGCAAGTGCAGAGACAGGGAAAGCGGGGAGGGAAGGAAAGAACAAAAGGGAAGGTCTGTGAAAGGGTAGAAGGCAGGCAAGATTAAATGACAAGAGGGATGATCGTGCAAGGCAAAGGAGATGGTAATGGGACAAGTAAAGAAACAAAAGATGGGTCAAAAAGAGGTGCAAATGGGAATAGCAGAATCATCAACAGCTGCCATCTGGACAAAAATGGGGGCAGAGGTTATGATCAGAAATTGTTGAACTCAGTGTTGAGTCTAGAAGGCTGAAAAGTGCCTAATCAAAAATGAGGTGCTGTTCCTCGAGCTTATGTTGAGCTTCATTGGGACAGCGTAGGAGATCGAGAACAGAGATGTCAGAGTGGGAGTGGAACGGAGAATTAAAGTGACAGGCGACCGTGTAAGATTTGCAAAATTTCTACATTTCCCCGAAGGTTGTTATTAATAAACGGGACCCTGCGTGGACATTTTAAATCAAAAAGGGTACCCAAGATGGCGTCCATGCCTCGTGGCAGAAAGCCTGTGAGATTTTAAAACTGGACTCTGCAACACAGACAGCTTGTCGGTCGAAACCAAAGCTGCAGTTTCTGTGAAGAGAGACTTTGTATTTTGAAACCAGACAGGACTTTGAATTATGTATTAGACTGAATTGGAGACAAATCTAAATTCAGTTAGGCCTATAGTTAAGGCCATCAAGCAGTTTACATATATAATTGGAAACGGATTAAGAAAGCCATCGAGGCTGGACAGGCCCATCAAGGAACATTCATGACAAAACAAGTCAATTATCGGGCCGGTAGATGCGATTACCAGCCATCTAGAAACAGTTAGTATAGGTTGCTGCCATTATTTAAAATAGCCCGCCAAGATTAAGACAAAGAACTAACCTGATTTGGGGCGCAGATAAGGGCTTTCGAAAATAGTATAATTGAAGGCCCCGGGTAGCAATCTCTCTCTTCTCTCTCTGCTCTGCTCAGCTCTTCTGCCCCTCGCCCTCGTGGCTGTTGCTCTTTCCCCGTCCCACGCTTAACCCCTGGCCTTTGCCCGTGCCTTTCCCCACTCCATCTGTAAATCGCCCAGGCACTGCATCGGGTGGACACGGACAATTCAGGCCAGGCGAGGCGGGACGCGACAAGGGGAGGAGGGAAGGCCAACTGAGGAAGACCAACTGAGGAAGACCAACTGAGGAAGACCAACTGAGGAGACGAACTGAGGAGACGAACTGAGGGTAGGCTTCGAATCATCGGGCCTTCAGCCTCAGCCAACCTGCGACTATCTTCATGCAAACTCAAACTGTCGGCCAAAGAAGAGGAATCATCCCTGCAAGGTAAAGTACCCAAACAGAGACTTTAACTTTGGGGTACTCGAACCTGCACAATGCCTTTGCAGCACCGGGAGACCACGTGACGATGGCAGGCTCCAGAGAGCACCAAGAGCGAACCCTGAACCCCACCGCTATTTTGAGTCCAAAAAACCTTTTTGATTGATGAGCATAAATTCTGGCCCCTCATAGCTTAATCTAGTTAGGTATAGGGGGTGGGATAAAGATAAGGGGATTGTTAAGATAGCTGTTTTCCCTCGATGTGCCGTGTGTTCCCCATTCCCTGTATAAGTATAGTTATTTGTATTTGCTTGTAATTTTATATACTGGTAACTTCTCTTAAGACGTATTAACTTTTCCTGTTTAATAAAATCCTGAGTTTTGCTTACATCCAAACCACCTGTCTACTCGAGTCTTTTCTGTATCGTTACCTGTACCTAAGTCCAGTGTCGAGAATCTCAGGGGCGCGGGAACGATTCAAGCCGCTCACGGGCAGTCAGAGGCATAACTGACTGGGCTCACGCGCCACCTCCTACAACCGGAAGCTCGGGGTCACGCTTGCAGCCTGAATGGAGGTGTTCCAAAAAGCGATCACCCAATCTGCGTTTGGTCTCCCCAGTGTAGAGGAGGCTGTACCGTGAGCAGCGAATATTGTATACTAAGTTGAAAGAAGTATAAGTAAATTGCTGTTTCACCTGGAAGGACTGATTGGAAGGGAGGAGCTAAAAGGGCATGTGTTGCACCTTCTGCACTTGCACGAGAAAGTGCTATGGGAAGGGGAGGTGGTGTTGGGTGGTGACTGAGGAGTGGACCAGGGTGTCATGGAGGTAGTGGTCCCTTTGGAATGCTGAAAGGGGAGGGGAGGAGAAGGTGTGCTTGGTGGTGGGATCACGCTGGAGGTGGCAGAAATGGTGGAGGATGATCCGTTGAATGTGGAGGCTGGTGGCTGGAAGGTGAGGGCAAGGGGAACCCTATCATGGTTCTGAGAGGGAGGGGAAGGGCTGAGAGCAGAAGTGTGGGAAATGGAATAGACACGGTCGAGGGCCCTGTCAACCATGGTAGAGGAGAATCCTCGGTTGAGGAAAAAGGAAGATATATTGGAAGCACTGGTATGGAAGGTGGCATCGTCAGAACAGATGCAACGGGGACAGAGAAACTGGGAGAATGGAATAGAGTCCTTACAGGTAGCGGGGTGGGAGGAATTTAGTCCAGGTAGCTGTGGGAGTCAGTGGGCTTATAGTGGATATTGGTCGATAGCCCATTCCAAGAAATGGAGACAGAGAAGTCAAGGAAGGGAAGGGAAGAGGCAGAGATGGACAATGTGAAGGCGAGGGAAGGGTTGAAATTGAAAGCAAAGTTGATGAAATTTTCTATTCCAGCCGAGATCAGAAAACGGCACTGATACAGTCATCAACGTATCAGAAAAAGAGGTGAGTAGGACTGGAACAAAGAATGTTCCACATATCACATGAAAAGGCAGGCATAGCTAGGACCCAGGTGGGTTCCCATAACAACACCTTTTATTTGGAGGAAGATTGTACTTTATCAAATGCGTTTTGAGAGCCCATATACTCAATCTCAACCGCACTACCCTAATGAACCCTTTCCGTTACTTCTTCAAAGTTCTCAATCAAGTTAGTCAAGCTCGATTTGCATTTAACAAATCCTTGCTGACTTCCATTTATTAGCCCATACTTTTTTTTTGAAGCTTGCTGCTCCCCTCCCTTTCCCCTTCTCCTCCCATCTTTTTTGCCTTTTTCTTTATGTGGAACTGCCTGTGCCTTTTCATCACCTTATGTATTTGCACATTGTTTTGCTCTTTTAATGTCTTTAATTGCCTTATTACGATTCTCTTTGTATCGCCTAACATTCCCTGCTTTTCTATTATGCGGCTTGAAGGACATTGAAGACATTGAGTTGGATTTTGCCAGCCCTGGGGAGGCAGGTTTGGATGCGGGACTGCCGGGAAAATGGCAGAATTTGGGGGTGGGTGCCCAACCCACCCCCAACCCTCCTCCATGCCATCTTGCCAGGAGGCGGGTAGCCGACCCATGCCGGGTCCCACCTCCTCGAGGCAGGAAGGGGATTAATGCCAATTAACTGCCTGTTAACAGACAGTTTTTTTGCTAATCCCTATTTTGAGCCCTGATGTGTGGGCTTACCAACAGCTCTGAACCTCACCAGGGTCAGCGAGGCGGGCCGTCGGTCTGCGGGGGTCAGAGGGGCCGAGATCTCCAGTGTGCAGGTGAATAATGGGTGCATGTGTGCAGAGGTAAATGTGTGAGGTGTATGTAAAGTGTTTTAATAAGTTTTACTTACCTTCACTTCTTCCTGCCGGCTTCCTCTCTTCAGGTCTCAGGAGTCCTTCAGCTCACCGGCACAGAAAGCAGAATGGCCGCTGAACTGTCAAAAGCTGCAGCCTTCTGCTTTCTGGTCAGGAAGGCTTTCTGATTAAGTCTTGTGTAAAGACACAGCTTAGAAGACAGATTGTCAGTGTTTGACAGCTTCACAGAGCTGTCAAATGATGACATTTCATCTGTCAAAAGCTCTTGACAGATGAAACGGCACTCGCTGATGTGTAAGGAATTAGCACACGCTAGCGGGGTTGGGGTTATTTGTCTCTGGCCAGTCAGAAGCCTCTGAGCTGCTCCAGGGACCCCCTTGTGGTTTCGAAGCGCTCCCCTATTCCTGAGTTCTGACCGCCGGACTTATTCAGTAGCGATGTAGACAGAAAAAAACGTGACTCATGGTTTGGGTGCAAAACAGACCAGTATTTATTGAAAACAAAAGAAAGAAACAACTTAAAATAATCGATGTAGCTCTTATGCCTGGTACAGCACTTTTGCTTAATGCAGTACCCTCAGTGTCCACTAGAGCGCTCCCTGCTCAGTGCAATACTCCTTTATTTTAATATACATGCAGTACACTCAGTGTCCACTAGAGCGCTCCCTGCTCAGTGCAACACTCCTTTATTTTAAATCCAGCACTTTAAAAATAGAAACCACTTGCTCACTGCAGCACCTTAGCTTAGTGGCTTTTATTAAAAACAGCACTTTAATACAGCTGTACAGTGTTCACTGAAGCACTTCTCTACTTAGCGCAACACTCCTTTAAATACTATACTTTAATATCGAAACACAGCGTTCACCACAGCACTTCTCTGCTAGGTGCAACACCCCTTTTAATACAGTTTTAAATACAGTACTCTGTGTCCAACTGAAGCACTTCCTCTGCTCAGTGCAATGCTGTCTTACTTAAATAGGGGAGGAGAGACGGACACAATGAGGGAAAATCGACTAAAATCACAGTTCTTAACAAAATTCCCACTTTACTCCCACCCCTATACCTATCCTAAGTTGCCTTGTGGAAGGCCAGAAAAATATATGCTCACCACTGGAAATGCCTGCTCCGTGCCCTGTGAACTTAGATCTTCACTGCCCTGAAGTAAAAAAAACACCCCAGTGTTTTAAAAGTAAACTGCTGGTGTTTCACCTCTTCAGGCAGGCTCCCACACTGTAGAGGGACACGGAGGAGAGGCCAGAGAGAGAGAGAGCTTCTGGGAAGCTATCTTTTATACCCCCATTTGGGGCCTGCGCAGATCCAGAGGTATCTGGGCTGAAACAAAAGGGATCCAACTGCCCCATTGTCTGTAATGGGTTTTGATGAATTATCCATTTGTTTAAACTGTTCCTTTTCTCAGATTAAATGTCTCTTCAATTGCCTGTGATTGGCTTTGAATGTGTTTCCATTCATCAATGATGGGTTTGAAAAAAACATGTCTTTCTGTGATTGCTGAGTAAACATCTTTGGAGGCTAGTGTAAACAAAGCCATTGTCCTGTGGTCAACTGAAACTGCAGTTTCAAGTGGTTACTCCTTTGTGTAGCAGTTTCTGTAAACACATCGATTGTCTCTGCAGGGAGGTAGGAACTCCCCTTTGATTGGCAGATTGGAACCTTTTTTCCACAGAACCAGGCTGCTCTTTCAAGTCCTTTGTCTTCTGCCATGCGGTCTGATGGCCATTCTGATCCCTCTGGATTTTTAAAGGTATTGCCCAGGTATTCTTTAATCAAAATTAATATTCAGAACTGTAGGAAATTTTGAAATTATTGCAAAATCCTACAGATGTCACCTGTAACTGGCTTTCCCTTAATTGGCCTGCTAGGCCCGCTGGGTGGGCTTAACAAGGTCAATCAAGGGAAAGTAGCATGGGTTGGCCACAAGTCGATGGAGACGGGGCTAAAACCCAACAAGTGGGCGTCCCGCCTCCAAAAGCTCCCCATTGACAAAATCCAGCCCATTAATTCTCTCTATGTGATTGGAGTATTTGTTCTTTCCTCCCTTTTTCCAATCCTACTTAAGGAATCATAGAATCATAGAAATTTACTGCACAGAAGGAGCCGATTCAGCCCATTGTGTCTGCGCTGGTCGAAAAAGAGCTATCCAGCCTAATCCCACTTCCCAGCTCTTGGTCCGCAGCCTTGCACTTTAGGTGCATGTCCAAGTAAGAGTAAGGAGTTGCTCCTCTTTCAATTCTGACAAACCTGAAACCTTAACCTACCTTTGTTCTTTACAAATGCTGATGGACCAGCTGTGGATTTCCAACTTTTCATTCTTTTTTTTCAGTCTTCCATCATTCAAGGTTTGTTTCCTTTTTCAAAATGTAGAACAGGGAGATTAAGGATTTCTCTATGTAGTGGAGGAGTAGTCATTTTCCTTGAATATGTAGAGAGAAAACACATCGGTTTTCCTTGAAGATATTGGTCAACCGATAGGTTAGTGGAAGTTGTGTTCAATCCCTGTAATTGTAGTCTAATTTTAGACAATATAAAGAGTAATTGTCTAGTCCTGAGGTGAGCGTGTATCAGTGTTGTGCAGTGGTATATATATGAGGTTATTTTTACAGCAAGTAGACTTCACGGTCTTAAATTAACCGGCCATTTTAAACACAAATGGGCTAAAAATTGAGTAGCGCCCCCTTTAGGGTGCTAACTTCGGCGGGTTTAGCGCCCCGGAAAAATTAGCGCCGCCGTGACGGAAATTGAGTGGTAGCGTCCAAGAGGGAAGCGGGGCGCTTCTTGCCTCCCTCTTGAGGTGCATTGATGGAATATCGCAGCGCTACGGCCCTGCGGCATGTTGAGCCACGGTATTGCAGACCTTCCTCCCCTTCTTAAAAGGTAGGTGCCTTGCGCAGCATGACCCGCGTCCCAGCTGGGCCCCCGGGGATCGGGAGTGCCGGCAAAAGAGCCTGGCACTCAAGAGAAGTGCCAGGCTCATGGAGCACAGCCGGCACTCCGTCGGGGGTGGGGTCATGTAAGTCTAGGGTTCTCAAAATTCCCGCACGCACTGAAATTATGGCTCAAGGGACCATGTTTGGACAAGTTATTAAAAACAGGGTACCCAAAATGGCTTCTGTAACCTCGTGACCAAACCGACAGGATTTTAAAACAGGGCCCTGAGACAGGCAGGCCCGGAGACAAAACTTCAAATGCAGGAATCTGTGAGAAGGACTCTGTGGAGACAGACAGCCAAAGTAAACACAGAATATGCATTCATTCGACTTGTAACAAATCAAGCTAGAATGGGCCTAAAATCGTGGCCATTAGGTTTCTGCATATTTAATCGGTAACAGCTCACAGTAGCCATCAAGTCAGGATGGGGAAATTAAGGTTCATCCATGACAAACAACCAGGACATCGGGGCCATTAGACCCGGAGACAACCACTCCAAAAGTCGTTAAAGTAAATGGTTGTAATCATTTAAACAAGCCCGCCAAAAGTAAGACAAAGCGACTAACCTGATTTGGTGCGCAGATAAGGAGTTGAAGAACAGGTATAATTGTAGGCCCATCAGTGGTAATCGCTCTCTTGCTCTGGCCTCTCATCATTTGGCTTTTGGCCTGCTGCCGCTCGTTCTCGTGCCCTGGCCTCGTGGCGGGCTCTCTTCTCGCTCCCCGCACTGCTCAACAACTAAGGATGCCCACTACACCGGGGCCAAATGCGGGAGGAGAACGAGACCTGAGTTTAAACCCACACAGGACACACAGGCCACAAACGGGCAGACGAGACGAGATGAGACGAAGAAGAAGGTAAACCGATAAAAGCAGAGAAGGGCAGCGAAAGACGCATTGGGAAAAACCAAACGCCTAGTTATAAGCTGGTGTTTGATGAATAAGTTGGCGTTGCTTGCGTGGACGAATAAGCTGGCATTCGAAGAGTGGGTGGCAGTGCCCGTGATGAATAAACTAGCATTCGAAGCATGGGTAGTAAAACCTTTTAAATGGTAAAGACCGCCAATCGACCCCCGACCGTGACGTTACTGCCGATGACCGCCCGAGGGAGAAGAAGAAAACCCATCGCGACTCAACGACGACGGTAGCTGAGGAAAAGGAAGGGTGCTTCGCATCAACAAATTCAGCGCCGCACCCTGAGACCACGTGGCGACGGGATACCCCAAAGGACAGCGGGAGCGGACCTCAAACCCCACCATCTAAAGCAACAGGTTTTGGATTGGTGAGCATGAATTCCTGGTCCCTCATAGCTTAATCTAGTTAGGTATAGGGGGTGGGATAAGGATAAGGGGATTGTTTAATGTAGTTGTTTTCCATCGATGTGCCGTGTGTTCCCCATTCTATATATAAGTGTAATTGTTTATGCCTGTAATTTTCATACCAGTAATTTTCATAAGATTGTTTTATTCTGGTTTTAATAAAATTTTGGTTTTCTTACACCAAACCACTTGTCTACTCGATTTTCTGTATCGCCGCCTGTACCTAAGTCCGGTGTCTAGAACCCAGGGGTGTGGGAGCGATTCGAACCGCTCAAAGGACAGTCAGAGGTGAAGCTGACTGGGCACACACCACCCCCTTACAGAAATGGCGACCATGGCAGGAATCCGGCAACAGGGGTGTGACACATTAGACAATGGTTCGGATGAGCAAACCATGATGGAGGAAAGGATTTCTGATTATGTGTTTAGCATGGTGAATATCACAAAGAAGTGGATCACCACTCTGTTAAGGGCTGGGCGTCCGGTAGATGCAGCAGCTAAGTGGACAGAGGGGCAGGAACACAAGAAGTCCTTAGAGAAGGCAGTCTGGCTAATGTGCTTCAAAAAGCAGGTCCAGCTTTTGGACAGGCTCGTTACGGCACAGGCAGCTGAGTTAAAGAAGTCAGCCCTGGAGATCCAGGATAAGGCTCTAGCAGGGGAGAAGCTACCGGTAGAATTGCAGGCCCTGAATCAGGAGAGGTTGCATTTAATGGGAGAACATAAGGCTCAGTTGGAATACCTACAGTGCCAAGTCACCGAAGCCAAGGGTAATGAGTTAAGGTTGTGGGAAAAGAACGGCTGCCTAGCAAGGCAAGTTAGAGAGCAGGAGGAGAAATTAAAAGAGGTAAAGGCAACTTACAAGCTAGCGAGTGAACAGGGGTTTGAAGAGGCAGATCATGGCCCCTGCAGGGAGCAGATAGAAAATCTAAGCCTGGCCTTGAGGAAGGCAAAAGGCATGGTGTGCCTCATAAGCCCGAAGGCAGGCCAGGCGGATTTTATGGGAAACGAGGGGAGGACGGTTCAAACATCACTGGTAGTGCCCAGGGACGACCCGGTTGAGGAACAGGAGGTCTCACGACCACCACACGTAGCGCCAGGTTTCAGCGAAGTCTGGCAGCAAGGGGGGGTGGAGCCAAAGGTGGGAGCGGAGGTGGAGTAACCCCCGCCAGAGAGGCCGGAGCCGGGACCGATGTGCCCAGCCCGGCATCGGAGGTTCGGCCCACCAGTCAATGGCGACGATAAGGGGCCCCTCCAAAACCAGTTCGTATTACCCTATAGCACCCAACAGCTTAGGGCTATGGTGAGCCATACCCCAAAGCTCTCTGAAAAAGGAGACCCCTCGATCCACTTCAGGGAAGTAGAGCAGGCAGCCAGTGTCAATGACTGCAATGGTGCTGAGCAGGCCAAAATGCTGCTATTCTCCCTGGAGAGTAGGCTCCTCCAATCCCTCTCTGACGAGTGTAAGAAGGGACAGTGCAGGTATGAGGAGCTCAGGGATGAAGTTCTGGAGGCCATGGGGATGAATGAGGAAGTCCTTCCTCCCATGTGGAGAAGACGGTGCAGCTTGCAGGGGAAACCCCGCAAACCTTCGCGGACAGGTTATGGCCGGTGTACCGGAGTGCCTGTCCGGGAGCACCTAACTGAGCATTCCTGAACGGGGATCCACTGGCCCACTGGCTCCGTTGCCTGGTGGCAAACAGCTTGCCACAGGTCCGGGCCAAGGCGGAAGTCTGGTTCAACCCCAAGAATCCCCAGAACACCGAACTTACGATGATCAGACAGTTGACCCTAGCCTATAAGAACGGTAGGGGAATCGATGCACACCTACCCAAGGGGAAGGTGCATGAGGTAAAACCCGGACCGGGTAGGAAAGAGTGGCATCAGGAAGGGAATAACCCCCCCCAACCCAAAGACAAATTGTTATGGGTGTGGGAAGGACGGTCATTGGCGGAAGGAGTGCAAAAACCCTTGGAAAGACAACAAGGGAAAGAAAGCCCCAGCCCAAAAGGTGGAGGCGGGTATCCCTCCCGCAGCGGTCGAGTCATTCTTGGACACCATGAGGTCCATATTGACTGGCCAAGGGAGGGTAGCAGCCACTACAGGTGCGCTGACCCCGTCAGCCCCATCCAACCGACAGCCCTGACTAGAACCAGCGTAGCCTGTCAACTTGTGTCCCCTTGAAAACGACGAGGGGAGCAGGCCCTGTGTTAAGATGCGGGTGGAGACGGTGTAGGGGAGATATTCGGTGGACACTGGAGCTTCCAGCACGGTGGTCCATTCGGAAGACCCGACCGATTCACCCAGGCCTAACAAGGTCCCATTTAGCCCAATAGGAGTCACAGGGAATGAGCAGGCTGGGGAAATGGCCAAACTTTTGGCCATAGTTTTAGGATCCCTCCCTACCACGTGGGAGGATAACCAAAGGAACAACGAGGTGGCCGAGCAGAGGGCTAGGGAAGGAGAGTCCAGGGACCCTTATCGGGCAGGTCCGGTAGCCGCAGTCCGGGACAAGGGAGGCACACAGGGGTAGCTTTGGCCCCGGACCTAAAGCAGGTCCAGGCCCAAGATCCAGTCTGTAAGGCCGTCCCGGTAAAGAAAGAATATGGAGAGTCCATAGAATGTCCGTTCGGGGCAGCGGACGAACCTTTAGGACAGACTCTGAAACAGGCTGCTGGTTATTTTAATCAGTGTAAATTGTTTAAACCCGAAAAGAGAAAACAGCCAGTTGGGGTAGGGTCTGAGGATAGAAATCCTCAGCCTGCAGCGGGAGCGAGTTCACAGAATGCACAGGCAGGCGCTGTGGCTTGCTTAAGGGGAGGGGCCTTCCCGCCCATCGATTGGGACACTCCCCCACTCTTCTGGGCTACAGATGAGGAGTGACCCGAGGGCGAAGACCCCGCCCCTGACCCAGGCTTAGAGGAGGAGGGACCCGAGGGCGAAGACCCCACCCCTGACCCAGGTTTAGAGGAGGAGGGACCCGAGGGCGAAGACCCCGCCCCGGGCCCAGGTTTGGGACCTGGGGGGCGGAGACTCTCAGGCTGCAGCAACAGGCTGCAAAGAGTTACCTGCTCCTAGCCTAGGTTCGGGAGAGGTAAAGCCTGCGGAAGAAGATCCCCGGCCAGCGGCAGTTGTAAGCCCACAGGCCGCACCGGAGGGGACGGCGGTTCAGGTTAAAGGCCCACCAGCCAAGAAAACCCGACCCGCCAAAGTCCCTAGAAGGTCCCCACGGACGCCCCAGCCAAGGAAACCCTGGTCACCGGCTCCCCATTTTAAAGGGGCAGCCTCCCGAGCCAGGGGTAAGTCCAAAGACAGAGGTCCCCAGCCAGCAGCCGCAGGCTGCGAGGGACCGGAAGTGCAGGGCAGTGCGGCCACGCCGAAGGGAGCGGTGTGCCGCAGCCTTAACAGGGATTAGGCTGGCCGCCCGGAGACGGGCGGCGGATGTACATAGTGTAGGTAATTTAAGTTTAGGTATTTTAAGTTTGGGTGTTTAGCTTAAGCATTAAACAAGGTAATGGGTAGTTTAATTAAGTAATAGTCTGCTAAGAGTGTGTGTATTTGAGTTGAGGTCGCGAGACCCAACTATGCTTCACCCAAGCCAGAGAATCTCTTGGGGACCTGGCTGTATGTTTTTGTATCTGTTGCAGAAGGACTTTCAGGATGAAGGGGGGCGTAATCCTACTCGCCCTAATAGGACTGAGCATTGGAAAGAGAGGTGACATGGAGGAATCCCACATCTATGGGTGCTCAGGAGAGCGAGCACCTATAGTAACCGACGGAAGTGGCGAACGGGACGTGGAGGAGACCGCCGTCTATGTCCATGAGGGAAGGTGGCCAGGGTCCAATTCGTCTCAGTACTCCAGCCAGACCAGGTTCACGTACGGGGAGGCCTCCCTCCTGTGCCCCATGGTACAGGTCGTTACCACAAGGGTTAGCATCACTGTAGGGAAACGTGTATATTTAACGTGCAAAGGACACATTCCTTTGGATAGGTGGTGGTGGCTCAGAAAGCTGAGCAAAGATATGAGAAACCCCGCAGTCGAGTGGGAACAGTTGGGGAACAATACCCACCGGACGATTACGGGGACTCACGGGGGATTAAGTGTGTGCTGGGACAAGTGGTGGGAACCGGATCAGGGGATTTATGTCTGTATGTGGGGGTCAGAGAAGGTCTGCCCCACAGGCATATCCATCATTTTCCACCGGCAGTGACAAGACGCCGGGGAAGGGATGAAGTGGGATACTAGCCTGAAGGTGTGCGCGGTCCCATACTCCCCGATCCCAGTCAATGCCACTGAACTTGCGCCCCGCCCACGATGCAGGCAGTGAGAATACACAGGGAAGGGTGCCCTGCCACCACTAAGGGACCAGGGAATGGGTTGGCACTAGTGCCTACGGATCAGGTACTATACCAGGGGGTAAACTACGCGGTAGCATCCGTGATTTTAAATCTCACCGAGGTACACTTACCGGAGTGGTGCCGCAAAGAAACAGAACAGCTATACCAGGCCCTATTAAAGGAGATGTTCAGAAAATTTTATGAATTCGATTTTGCCAATGTCGACAAAACCGAACTCTACACCACACCCCATGAGTTTTTGGGTAATGCAGGGAGACAAAGAAGGGGAGTGTGGAATGATGTTTTTACAGCGTTTAACACTGGGTCCTCTGTCATCAACAGTTTAGATGACATAGAATTACAGACCCAGATAAACGGTTTAAAAACTCAGTTAAAGAAAATCCTAATGGATGAGAACAAGGTTACATGAGGACCAGGCCATGACGGTCCATTTAAAGGAGATTATAGCTGAGCTGGAGAAGCATGCAAAGATCGTAAATCCCTCCTAAGGGAGGACAGAAATGCTTCTGACCAGGCTGCGCAGAACGAGGTGTGCGTGCTGTACGGGGTGTGGTTGCTGGGCGAGGGCTGCAGTAACCTGGAGGATTTAAAACAGGGTTTAGTCCACTCCTATATCAGCAACAAACACCTCGCAGCCCTCCATCCATTTGAGAATGCATTAAGCCCGTGCCAACTCCAGCTAGCTTCTGAAGCCTACCCGGTCCCAGTGGATTGTGGACGCTCTAACCACACCATTATGGGTATAGTAGTTAGGATGCCGGTCATGGGTAGGACAGCCCGACCCACGCCAGTATAAAGGGTTTAGAACATCGGAGTCATTCAAGGGGGTGCACCCATTCGTTTCACAGCTGTCCCACCTTACGTCATAAAGTGGGAGCATGCTATGACAGGTACTGACCTCTCAGGGTGCCGGAGCCGGGGAGCACACATAATCCTGTGTCCCCAGCACTTGAACGCCTCTTCAAAACCACAGTGCATGTTCAGAGCTGCTGGTGCGAAATCTATAAATTGTACCATGGAGGCAATGGCACAAGGCCATGTTTCTCCGCAGGTAGCATATATAGGAGGTGGGACATATTGTGTCACCACAGGAGCACCCCACTACCAGCATGGACAGTGTAGCTGGTGTCTGGTGAGTGACAGCAGTTTCTGCTTTTAACCCGAGGCAGAAGTTCAAGTGGCCCAGGAACGAATTGTCCCCATTCCTGAACCCTCCACTGTTTACCTCACTGTAAAGGAGAATTTTACCAACTTGCAAAAGTATGTAGCGCATTTCGGCTACAAAATTCCCCCTCTCCCAGAACACCTTACCAAAATACTCAAAGCAGTTACAGTTTCAGAGAAAAAATTTTCCACTCTGGAGCAGAAAACAGTAGAGATAACGGCTAAGATATTGGACATTGTGATCCCACTCTGGTGGGACATTTTCAATAATATAGAGGTCCCTTCGTGGATCAGACTGGCTTCCCACATTCTCATGGTTTGCCAGTTGGGGATAGTATTGTAGCTAGTATGCACTCAGTGCAAGGGAAAGGGTCAGATACTAGAATTCCGAAACCAAAGGAACTGGAAGGAACATTATGTTAAGGTGGAGGGAGATACACCTGTTTGAATTTGCTGTTTGTATCGTTGATTAAAGATTGTTGTTTTTTTATGTTCTTTTATTGTTTTTAATAAAGATTCTAAAACTTGTTGTTAATAAAGACGTATGTGTAGCAAGTGGTGCAGGGGTGTTGGACCCCCTTCATGCTTGGGTGTGTGTAGATGACTGTAATTATTCTATGTATGCTTACGTACACTACATTTTTACAGAATGGGAAATGCATGTGTCATGGGTATCTTAGATAGGTAATGACAGGGGAAGGTTCCTATGGAGTGTCGGAAATTTTGCTCACCTCATCAGGATGATACTTAAAGCAAGTTTAGTATCAACAGGGGGGAGTGTAAGTCTAGGGTTCTCAAAACTCCCGCATGTTAGATCCGGGTATCTTAATGTTGTGTCCTTTCAATAATCAGACAAAGACTGCAGGGAACGATCAACAGGTGTTTACTGGATGAAGTTCAAACTGCAACTGACTGTACAGAGCGCCACTCAGGGCTTATATACAGGTGTGGTCACTGCCGGTACTGCAGGATACAGGAGCTGTAAAAAGTAGTTCTCCCTCTTAAAGGTACATACACTACACCGCACTTCCCGAAATTATGGATCATGGGACCATGTTTGGACAAGTATCAAAATCAGTGTACCCAAAATGGCTTCTGTAACCTCGTGACCAAACTGACAGGATTTTAAAACAGGGCTCTGCAGACAGGCAGGCCTGGAGACGAAACTTCAAATGCAGGAATCTGTGAGAAGGACTCTGTGGAGACAGACAGCCAAAGTAAACACAGAATATGCATTCATTCGACTTGTAACAAATCAAGCTAGAATGGGCCTAAAATCATGGCCATTAGGTTTCTGCATATTTAATCAGTAACAGCTCACAGTAGCCATCAAGTCAGGATGGGGACAATTAAGGTTCATCCATGACAAACAACCAGGACATCGGGGCCATTAGACCCAGAGACAACCACTCCAAAAGTCGTTAAAGTAAATGGTTGTAATTATTTAAACAATTTGTCAAGGGTAAATCATGTCTAACAAATCTGATCGAATTTTTCGAGGGGGTGACTAGTGGGGTGGATGAGGGAAATGCTGTGGATGTGGTTTACATGGACTTCAGTAAAGCTTTTGACAAAGTCCCGCATAGGAGACTGGTCAAGAAGGTAAGAGCCCATGGGATCCAGGGTGCCTTGGCGCGTTGGATCCTAAACTGGCTGAGTGGCAGGAGGCAGAGGGTGATGGTCGAAGGTTGCTTTTGTGACTGGAAGCCTGTGTCCAGTGGGGTACCTCAGGGATCGGTGCTGGGTCCCTTATTGTTTGTGATCTACATAAATGATTTGGATGAAAATGTAAAAGGTATGGTCAGTAAGTTCGCAGATGACACGAAAATTGGTGGGGTGGTAAATTGCGAGGAGGAAAGCCTCCGGCTACAGGACGATATAAACGGGTTGGTCAGATGGGCGGAGAAGTGGCAAATGGAATTTAACCCTGAAAAGTGCGAGGTGATGCATTTTGGACGGACAAATAAGGCAAGGGAATACACAATGAGTGGTAGGACCCTAGGAAGTACAGAGGGTCAGAGGGACCTTGGTGTACATGTACATAGGTCCCTGAAGGCAGCGGAGCAGGTAGATAAGGTGGTTAAAAAGGCATATAATATACTTGCCTTCATTAGCCGAGGCATAGAATATAAGAGCAGGAAGGTTATGATGGAGCTGTACAAAACGCTGGTGAGGCCACAGCTGGAGTACTGTGTGCAGTCCTGGTCGCCTCACTATAGGAAGGATGTGATTGCTTTGGAGAGGGTGCAGAGAAGATTCACCAGGATGTTACCTGGGATGGAGCGCCTCAGCTATGAAGAGAGGCTGGACAGGCTGGAGTTGTTTTCCTTGGAGCAGAGAAGGCTGAGGGGGCACCTGATTGAGGTGTACAAAATAATGAGGGGCATAGATAGGGTAGATAAAGAGGAACTTTTCCCCTTAGTGGGGGGGTCAATAACAAGGGGGCATAGATTCAGGGTAAGGGGCAGGAGATTTAGAGGGGATTTGAGGAGGAACTTTTTCACCCAGAGGGTGGTTGGAATGTGGAACTCAATGCCTGAAAGGGTGGTGGAGGCAGGAACCCTCACAACATTCAAGAAGCATTTGGATGAGCACTTGAAATGCCATTGCATACAAGGCTATGGACCAAATGCTGGAAAATGGGATTAGACTGGACAGGGATGGATGGGCGGCGCAGACACGATGGGCCGAAGGGCCTCTTTCTGTGCTGTAAAACTCTATGACTCTATGACTCTATGACTCTAAGCCTGCCAAAAGTAAGACAAAGGGACTAACCTGATTTGGTGCGCAGATAAGGAGTTGAACATCGGGTTTAATTGTAGGCCCATCAGTGGCAATCGCCCTCTCTTGCTCTGGCCTCTCATCGTTTGGCTTTTGGCCTGCCGCCACTCGTTCTCATGCCCTGGCCTCGTGGTGGGCTCTCTTCTCGCTCCCCGCACTGCTCAACAACCAAGGACGCCTGTTAGATCCATGTGTTAATGGAGACACGGAATGCAGGAGTTGATTTAACAAGTGTTCACTGAACAAAGTCTGGAGGTGAACTAACTACACAAGACGCTATACAGGCTTATATATCCGAGTGGTCACTACCGGTACTACAGTACACAGGGGCTTCAAAAACATAGTTCCTCTTAAAGGTACATACACTACAATTCCTCCCTTTTTAGATAAATAGTACATAAAATTTTAAGTAATCATTAAATAACATGTTTACAAGAACAATAATCTACACATTTGCTGAAGTTAATCAATTACAAATTCAGTCTCTCTGGAGGCTTCCTGACTCGGTCCGGATAACGCCTCGGTGGTGGAGTAGGTTTCGGTGGTGTAGTAGGTTCTTTTGGCAAGGTCGATTCGGCTTCAATGCCAGTGTCGGGTTCATCTGGTTCCAGTATCACCAGATCGGAGGTAGATACTATGGGTATCTCTGCTTCATCAATAGGCGTATAGAGTTGTGGTGTAGGTTGTCCTTTTTCAGATGACTCTATGATCTGGTCAGCATGGCGCCTTATTATGCTTTCTCCAATGTCCACGGTAAACATCAGCGGTCCTAGTCGTGTGCAAATAGTTCCAGGCTGCCGTTTCTCGGTACGGTAGTCCCGAGCCAAAACTGGTTGACCTATCTGGAAGGTTCTAGTTGGCCTTTCATTCATGCTTTGAAATTGCCGGTTCTCTACATCCCTTCTGATGTTTGGCTTGACCAAATCCAGCTGGCATCTTAGTCTTCTATTGAAAAACATCATGGCGGGGGTTTGGTTTGTAACCACATGTGTTGCATTCCTGTACGCAAACAAGAAGTTATCTACCTTATCTTGTAGATTTATGTCTTCATTACCCATGGCCTTTATGGCCTTCTTGAAGGTCTGGACAAACCTTTCAGCGAATCCATTGGTGGCGGGATGGTATGGGGCGGACGTGTAGTGCTTAACCCCATTGTTTTTTAAGAACTTCCTGAATTCTTCGGATACAAATTGCGGTCCATTATCAGAACAGATCTGTTCAGGCAGCCCATTCCTGGTGAATATGGTTCTTAATATTGTGATGGTTTTTGCCGTGGTGGTGGAGGACATCTTTATTACCTCCGGCCACTTGGAGTGTGCATCCACCGCGATTAAGAACATTGAGTCCATAAATGGACCAGCAAAGTCGATATGTACCCTTTGCCATGGAGATGAGGGCCACTCCCATGGATGTAGAGGGGCTTGTGGTGGGGCGTTTTGGACCTTCTGGCATCCTAGACAGCTCTTGGTCATTTCTTCGATGTCTCCATCGATACCTGGCCACCACACAAACGCTCTGGCTAAGTTCTTCATTTTCACTCCACCCAGATGCCCCTCGTGAAGCTCCTTTAGCACTTTATCCTTGAGTTTGGGTGGAATCACCACTCTGGATCCACACATCAAGGTTCCTCGGCACACTGACAGCTGTTCCCTTCTTTGCGAGAATGCTGGCAACAGTGGTTCGCCATGTGCTGGCCATCCCTTCACCGTTAAATTGTAGACTCGTGAGAGAGTCGGGTCATTTCTCGTTTCCTTTTCAATGGTAGAATTTGTCACCGGTAGACACTATGGTCAAGTGGAACATCTCCACTGGGTCCAATGTAGGCGCCTCTTCTACCAATGGCAACGGTAGGTGCGATAACCCGTCAGCATTCCCATGCTGTTTTGTTCCTTTGTATTCTATGTCATATTGGTGTGCCCCTAGGAAAAGGGACCACCTCTGTAGCCTTTGCGCTGTCATAATGGGAATGCCCTTTTTAGGGTTAAATATGGAGACGAGGGGTTGATGGTCAGTCAACAATGTAAATTTTTGTCCGTGTAGGTAATGGTTGAATTTCTTCACCCCCCATACCAGGCTGAGTGCCTCCCTGTCGGTCTGGGCATAGTTACACTCAGCTGAGTTCAATGAGCGTGACGCAAAAGCTATCGGCCGCTCCGAGCCATCAGGGAATCTATGCGATAATACCGCTCCCACGCCGTAAGGGGATGCATCGCACGCCAGTCTGATTGGCAGTGATGGGTTGTAATGAGCCAACACTTCCCTGGACGTGATCAAGCCTTTGCATTTATGGAAGGCACGTTTACAGTCTTCGCTCCATTTCCAAACTACTCCCGTTTGTAGAAGTGCGTTAAGAGGGTGCAGAACCGTTGACAAGTTCGGTAAAAATTTATGATAGTAATTTATTAATCCCAGGAACGACCTTAATTGTGAGACATTTTCAGGTGCGGGGGCTTTTACTACCGCTTCAATTTTTTCAGGTGACTTATGCAACCCTTCTTCGTTAATGACATGGCCACAATATGATATTTGTTTCTGGAAAAATTCGCACTTGGGGCGATTTGCTTGTAGACCCCATTCTCTCAGCCTCGTGAGCACCTGCTCCAAGTTGGCAAGGTGCTCGTTGTTGTTTTCTCCTGTTACAAGGATTTCGTCTAGGTAGCATTGAGTCCCCGGAATCCCTTGCAGAACTTGCTCCATAGCTCTTTGCCAGATAGCCGGAGCTGATGCCACTCCGAAAACCAGTCGATTGTACTGGTACAGGCCTTTGTGTGTGTTTATCGTGAGATACCTTTTAGAGGCCTCCTCAACCTCCATCTGTAGATATGCCTGTGCTAAGTCAATTTTGATGAAACGTTTCCCTCCGGATGGTGAGGCGAAAATATCTTCTATCCTCGGAAGAGGATACTGTACCATGTGAAGAACCGGGTTTACAGTCACCTTGAAGTCCCCACAGATGCGAATTTTTCTCTGTTTTTCAGATTTATCATTATTCAACGGTTTCTTCATGACCGGGACGATGGGTGTTGCCCACTCGCTCCAATCTACCTTGGATAACACGCCTGCTTTTTCCAAATTCTCCAGCTCTGCCTCGATGGCTGGACGAATTGCGTATGGCACCGGCCTTCCTTAAAAAACTTGGGAATTGCCGCATCTTCCACTTTTATTGAGGCGGTGGCGCCTTTCAGGGTTCCGAGTTCCTGTTGAAACACTTCTTTGGCGTTAGCCAAGATTTCTTTTAATCGTCCAGGTATGACGCCATCATCATTTTTTTTCTTACTGGTCACCGTCAGTGCCTGAATGGAGTGCCAGTCTAAACGTATCTTTCTGATCCATTCACGTCCCAACAACGGTGGACCACCATCTTGCAGAACGTATAAATACAACTTCTGTATTTCCTTGCCGTTGTATACAACAGGCACCCTTATTTTCCCTCTGGGGTATACTTTCTGCCCCGTATATATCTTCAAGATAATGGATGTGTCTTTCAAAGGTATATGCGGAAATAGCCGCTCGTAATCCCGTCGACTCATGACGGTCAGAGCTGATCCTGTATCTAGCTCCATTTCGACTGGGGACCCCGCTATCGTGAGGGTAACCCAAATGGTCTGGCAATCTTCTTTGGCAATTACATTATGTAATTTGAGACAGCTTAGTCTCTTGTTTCCGGAGTCGCTATCGCTCTTCTGGTCTTCGGAGCTACTGTCCGTCATCATTTGCACCTTTCTGTACTTTTCCTTATTGACCTTTTTACTGTCAGCGGATTTTTTTCCAGATCTGCATACACGTGCAATGTGTCCCATCTTTCCGCATTGCCTGCATGATTTGTCCTTGAACCAGCAGTCCTTCTGGTCATGGGTGGATCTGCCGCAGCGATAACATCTCTCGAAACCCCATGTCATTTCATGGGTGCCAAAGTCGTGTGGCTTTTGCTGTATCTCTGCAGCTCCTCTTGCTGCTGCTTCGTATGATACAGCCACACTGAAAGCCTTGTCCAGTGTCAAATCTTTCTCAGAAAGTAGTCTTTTCTGTGTTCCTTCGCTTAGGAGACCACAGACGAATTTGTCTCGTAGAGAATCTGCCAGTCCTGCCCTGAATTGGCAGTGCTTTGACAGTTTTCGTAATTCGGTGAGGTAATCAGCGTTACTTTCATTCTTGTGCTGATTCCTCCTGAAGAATTTGAATCGTTCCACTATCAGCAGTGGTGTTAGATTTAAGTGCTCCTGTAAGGTATCAACAATCTCCTTAAAATTCTTGTCCATCGATTTGGCTGGAGTGATCAAGTTTCGTAACAGCCCGTATGTCCTTGCGCCCATCAGATTTAGAAGTACCGATGCCTTTTTATCATCCTCTATTTCATTCGCCTTGCAATATACCTCCACTCTTTCCACATATGTGGTCCAATCCTCTATATCACTATCGAAAGCAGTAATATTGCCAGTCTTTGGCATCCTGAAAATCCAAAATGGCGCCTCCCGTGCTTTTCCTTCATCCCCGCCGAGTCAAGATGGCGCCTCCCGCGCTTTCCCGCCACTGCCGCTGCTGCCAACGCTGTTCTCCACGGTTCCTGTTGAGACCTGCAGCTTTTCGCGGTATTTCTATTTTTTTTTTATATATATCTTTTAAATAGTTTCTCCGTTACTTGGAGAACCATTCCTGTCATGGAGCGAGCCCTCTGGGACTTTCCCCTCCCTCTGCTCGGTCCGAACGCCGACCTGCTTTGCAGCACCGGCCGCCTCCTGAGTGTTCCACCCTCTGTCTCTCTTTGCTTCTGCTTTCCGACTTGCTGCCTGGCCCCGCTGCGGAGCCACCCGATCGAGCCCCAGCCCGCCTCAGCCCAGGAAGGATCAATGCACTACCTGCCACCAGCCCGTTTAGCTGGTGAAACCACAGTTTTTTGTTTTTTTTTCTTGCTTCTGGCTTCGACCTTCGTCTGAGGAATCAATCTCCTTGAGGTGCTGCCGAATTGCAGGTAAGTTCGTTTCCAACTCGTCACCACTGTTAGATCCGTGTGTTAATGGAGACACGGAATCCAGGAGTTGATTTAACAAGTGTTTACTGAACAAAGTCTGGAGGTGAACTAACTACACAAGACGCTATACAGGCTTATATACCCGAGTGGTCACTACTGATACTACAGTACACAGGGGCTTCAAAAACATAGTTCGTCTTAAAGGTACATACACTACAACGCCCATTACACCGGGGCCAAACGCGGGAGGAGAACGAGTCCCGAGTTCAAAACTACACAGGCCACAAACGGGCAGACGAGACAAGACGAAGAAGAAGGTAAACCGTTAAAAGCAGAGAAGGGCAGCGAAAGAAGCATTGGGAAAAACCAAACACCTAGTTATAAGCTGGCGTTTGGTGAATAAGTTGGCGTTGCATGCGTGGACAGTGCGAATAAGCTGGCTTTTGAAGAATGGGTGGCAGCGCCTGTGATGAATAAACTAACGTTCGAAGCATGGGTAGTAAAATCTTTTAAACGGTAAAGACCGCCAATCGACCCCCGACCGTGACGTTACTGCCGACGACCACCCGAGGGAGAAGAAGAAGACAACCCATTGCAACTCAATGACAACGGTAGCTGAGGAAAAGGAAGGGTGCTTCGCATCAACAACTTCAGCGCCGCATACTGAGACCATGTGGCGACTGTTAGATCCGTGTATCTTGATGTTGTGTGTCCTTCAATAATAAGACAAGAGACTGCAGAGAACAATCAACAGGTGTTTGCTGGATGAGGGTTACTCTAAAACTAACTGTACAGATCCCTACTCAGGGTTATATACAGGTGTGGTCACTGCCGGTACGACAGTATACAGGAGCTGTAAAAAGTAGTTCTCCCCTTAAAGGTACATACACTACAATTCCTCCCCTTTTAGATTAGCAGTACCATAACACTCATTTAACAATTAAATATCAACTAATTACAATTAACACTTTTAACATGCAACATTAACTGAAAATAGTCTATTTATAAATTCAGTCTTTGGGGAGGCTTCCTGATCCTTTCTGGATGGCGCCTTTCCTGAGTGTCTTGCTCTTGGTGCGGAGGCGATTCTGGCCCCCTGTCGTCGGTTGGTTCATCAGCTTCCGATGCTACTGTTTCTGGGGTAGTTGCTACCTGTATGTCGGGTTCATCACCAGGTATGCGAGACATGGGGTTGACTCGTTTCTGTGACTCTAGGATCTGGTCAACATGGCATCTCACAATGTTCTCCCCAACATCCACTGTGTACGTTAGTGGCCCCTGCTGTGTGCATATTGTTCCTGGTTGCCATTTCTCTGTTCGGTAGTCGCGGGCCAAGACTGGTTGCCCTACATTGAAGCTCCTTGTCGGCTTCTCATTGATGTGCTGGAATTGCTTATTCTCAACATCTCTTCGCACATTTGGTCTGAGCAAATCCAGACAAGACCTCAACCTTCGGTTAAAGAACATCATGGCCGGGGTCTGGTTGGTGACTGCATCTGTCGCAATTCTGTAGGCTAACAGGAAATTGTCCACCTTATGCTGCAGTGGAATGTCGTCATCGCACATGGCCCTTACTGCTTTTTTAAAGGTTTGTACGAACCTCTCAGCCAATCCATTTGTGGCTGGATGATACGGGGCGGATGTGTAATGCCTTACCCCATTCCTTTTCATAAATCTTCGAAACTCTTCGGACACAAACTGTGGTCCGTTATCAGAGCAAATCTGCTCTGGCAAGCCGTACCTGGCAAATATGGTCCGTAGGACTGCAATCGTTTTCTCCGTGGTGGTGGAGGACATTTTGATCACCTCAGGCCATTTCGAGTGCGCATCCACGGCTATTAAAAACATTGAGTCCATGAATGGACCAGCAAAATCAATATGCACCCGTTGCCATGGAGATGAGGGCCACTCCCATGGGTGTAGAGGGGCATGTTGTGGTGCATTTTGGACCTTCTGGCATCCTGAGCAGCTCTTTGTCAGGTCCTCGATTTGCTTATCGATCCCCGGCCACCACACATAAGCCCTAGCAAGGCTTTTCATTTTCATCCCTCCCAGATGGCCTTTGTGAAGCTCATTGAGCACTCTCTCCCTTAACTTGGGTGGAATTACCACTCGGGATCCACAGATCAAGGTCCACTGGCATACTGACAGCTATTCTCTTCTGGATGAGAATGCTGTCAACAGTGAGTCGCCATGTGTTGGCCATCCCTTCGCCGTCAAGTCATATACCCGAGACAGTGTCGGGTCATTTCGAGTCTCCTTCTATATATAAGCGTTAGTTACTGGCAAGCATTCAATTATAGTCGAATAAAATATTTCGACAGGGTCCACTGCTGGTGCTTCCTCCGCAGTAGGCAGTGGCAGGCGTGATAGCCCATCAGCGTTTCCAATGTTGTTTCGTGCCCTTATACTCGATTTCATATTGGTTCGCCCCTAGAAAAAGGGACCATCTTTGTAGCCGTTGCGCAGTCATCACCGGAACGCCCTTCTTTGGATTAAAGATGGAGACAAGTGGTTGGTGGTCAGTCAGCAAGGTGAACTTCTGCCCGTGCAGATAGTGGTTGAATGTTTTCACTTCCCAAACTAGGCTGAGGGCCTCCCTGTCAATCTGGGCGTACTTACGCTCGGCTGAGGTTAGTGACCGAGACGCAAAGGCTACTGGCCTCTCCGAGCCGTCCGGGAATTTGTGCGACAGCATCGCTCCAATGCCAAAGGGTGATATATCACACGCCAACCGAATTGGTAGTGCTGGGTTGAATTGAGCCAACACCTCCTTTGATGTGATCAATTCTTTGCACTTCTGGAAAGCTCGTTTACATTCGTCATTCCACTTCCATGGTACCCCCATTTGCAGTAGGGTGTTCAGTGGGTGTAGTACTGTAGACAAATTCGGCAAGAACTTATGGTAGTAGTTCACCAGCCCGAGGAACAACCTCAGTTGTGACACATTTTCCGGTGCTGGAGCTTTGACTACTGCCTCAATCTTTTCTGGGGACTTATGTAACCCCTCTTCATCAATAACGTGGCCACAATACGAGATCTGCTTCTGGAAAAACTCGCATTTGTGGCGATTCGCTCGGAGCCCATATTCCTTCAATCTGGTGAGCTCCTGCTCCAGGTTGGCGAGGTGATCACTGTCATTTTTGCCCGTGACCAGGATGTCGTCCAAATAACACTGGGTCCCTGGAATCCCTTGCAGGACTTGTTCCATTGCCCTTTGCCAAATAGCCGGAGCTGATGCTACCCCGAACACCAGCCAGTTGCATTGGTAGAGACCTTTATGAGTGTTGATCGTGAGGTACTGTTTCGATGCTTCTTCTACCTCCATTTGCAGGTACGCCTGGGCCAGATCAATCTTAGTGAAGCGTTTCCCTCCAGATAGCGAGGCGAAAATAACTTCAATCCGCGGAAGCGGATATTGTACAGTGTGAAGGACTGGGTTCACTGTCACCTTAAAATCCCCACAGATGCGAACCTTCTTTGGTTCCCTTGGTGTATTACTCAACGGCCTCTTCATTACAGGAACGATGGGTGTAGCCCACTTGCTCCAGTCCACTTTGGACAGTACTCCTGAACGTTCCAAACCTTCCAGCTCTGCTTCGGCGGCTGGGCGGATCGCATAAGGTACCGGTCTGGCCTTAAAAAACTTTGGGCTTGCATTTTCCTCTATTTTGATCTTCGCTGTTATGCCTTTTAGTGTTCCGAGTCCCTCCTGGAACACTTCTTGTGCATCAGTTAGCATTTTTGACAGTCGTCCAGGTGTGACGTCGTCATCCTTTTTGGCATCTACATTCAGTGCTTGTATGGAATGCCAATCTAGCTGTATCTTCCGGATCCATTCACGTCCTAGTATTGGTGGTCCTCCATCTGGCAATACATATAGGTCCATTTTTGGTGTTTTCTTGCCGTTATATATAACGTTCACCCTTATTTTTCCTTTGGGGTAGACTTTTTGCCCCGTGTACGTCTTCAAGACAATCTCTGTATCTCTAAAGGGTATATGTGAGAATAGCAACTTGTGGTCCCTTCGGTTTATGACTGTTTGGGCTGATCCTGTCTCCAATTCCATTTTCACTTGGACTTCGGCTATCTTGAGCGTAACCCAGATAGTTTGGTGATCCTCCGTTTTGATCACATTATGTAGTTTCAGGCAACCCAGCTCCTTGCTTCCAGAGTCTGTATCACTTTTCTGTTCGTCTGCACTACTCTCCGTCACCTTATGTACCTTCTTGTACTTCTCCTGTGGGGATTTCTTGCTGCTGGTTTTCTTTTCTGACCTGCAGACTCTTGCTATGTGTCCTACTTTTCCACACTGTCTGCACACTTGGTCCTTGAACCAGCAATCCTTATGGTCGTGTGTTGTTCTGCCGCAGCGATAGCACTTCACTATTCCGTATGACATTTCATTTGTGCCATATTCTTGCAGTCTCCATTGTATATCTGCCGTGCCCCGTGCTGCTGCTTCGTGTGATACTGCCATGCTGAAAGTCTTGTCCAGCGTACGATCCTTTTCTGATAGAAGCCATTTCTGGGTTCCTTCACTTTGAATCCCACATACAAACTTGTCCCTTAAAGTATCTGCTAGTCCCATTCCAAACTGGCAGTGTTTCGATAGCTTACGCAGTTCCGTTAAAAACTCAGCACTACTTTCATCTTTATGCTGGTTCCTTTTGTGAAACTTAAATCTTTCCGCTATCAGCAGCGGTGTGGGGTCTAAGTTGTCCTGTAGGATTGACACTATGTTTTCAAAATCCTTTTCCACTGGCTTCTCTGGGGTTACTAGGTTTCGCAGTAAGCCATACGTTTTTGCACCCATTGAATTCAACAATACCAGCACTTTCCTGTCATCTGGCACTTCATTCGCCTTGCAGTACACTTCTATGCGTTCGACATATGTCATCCAATCTTCGACTTCATTGTCGAATGCTGTGACACTGCCACTGTTCGGCATCCCTGGGTGTGGTTTGACTGGCTCAAAATGGCGTCTCCCGCGCTCTCCCTTCTTCTCCGCTGCGGCTCAAAATGGCGTCTCCCGCGCTCTCCCTTCTTCTCCGCTGCGGCTCAAAATGGCGTCTCCCGCGCTTTCCTTTCTTCCCCGCTGACGCTGCTCGGCCCCTGATACCGGCTGTGCTCTGCGCGTTTTCCTGCGCGCCTCTCTCTCTCGTTGACGGTGCTCGGTCCTGAACAGCGGCTGCGCCCTGTGCGCTCTACCCTCTCTCTTTTCCCGTCGACGCCACTCAGTCCTGAACACCGGCTGCGCCCTGTGCGCTCTACCCTCTCTCTTCTGCCGTCAACGCTGCTCGGCCTTTTTCTGTGCCGTCGGTCGGCTCTAGCCATCGCTGTCCGGGAAGGGTCTGCGCCGTACCTGTTGCCAGCCCATTTCGCTGGAGTCTCCGCTGGATGGTCGACGCCCGTGCTTCTGGATTCGGCCTTCTTCTTTCGCTGTTCTCCAGGAGCGAATCCCTGGGAGGTGATGCAGAGTTGTAGGTACATTTGAATATTCTCGTCGCCAATGTTAGATCCGTGTATCTTGATGTTGTGTGTCCTTCAATAATTAGACAAGAGACTGCAGAGAACAATCAACAGGTGTTTACTGGATGAGGGTTACTGTAAAACTAATTGTACAGATCCCTAATCAGGGTTATATACAGGTGTGGTCACTGCCGGTACTACAGTATACAGGAGCTGTAAAAAGTAGTTCTCCCCTTAAAGGTACATACACTACTGCGACGGGATACCCCAAAGGACAGCGGGAGCAGACCTCAAAGCTCACAACCGTTTAAGCAACAGGTTTTGTATTGATGAGCATGAATTCCTGGCCCCTCATAGCTTAATCTAGTTAGGTATAGGGTGTATGATAAGGATAAGGGGATTGTTTAATGTAGTTGTTTTCCATCGATGTGCCGTATGTTCCACATTCCCATATAAGTGTAATTGTTTATGCCTGTAATTTTCATACCAGTAATTTTCATAAGATTGTTTTATTCTGGTTTTAATAAAATTTAGGTTTTCTTACACCAAACCACTTGTCTACTCGATTTTCTGTATCATCGCCTGTACCTAAGTCCGGTGTCTAGAACCCAGGGGTGTGGGAGCGATTCGAACCGCTCAAAGGACAGTCAGAGGCGAAGCTGACTGGGCACATGCCACCCACTTACAGTCAGGAGGCCGGGGACAGGAGCGGAGGCAGGTGCTGGCAGGTGGCCAGCAACAAAAATGGCCGCCCCGCACCTCACCTTTAAATAGCGCCACCCCGGCCGCAGGTAGGCCCCCCTGACCCCGTTGGACATAGCATCCGGCAATAAGTCAGGGGACGCTCCCGAACATCGCGGCCGGGGCATGAGCGGGGCGCTCCTCATGGCGATGACGTCATCGCTGGCGGCGCGGCGCAGTGCCGCGGGGCGCTACTGGTTACTGATGCCGCTAACCTCCCACTGAATTTCACGGGAGGCGTTGATGGTGTCGCGCCCGGGCGCTAGTTGCTTTGTGCCCCATTAGCGCCCTTTTAGGGCGCTAACAGGAGGCGCAAAGCAACCAAATTTTTCCCCCAAATGCTTCTTAGCTTCATAATGACACACCGTGCATTGCACGGTATAACACTCCTGTCACTATAAAGTAGCACGTTTTCTGACTCATTATGGGCAATGGGCCGAGACTTCTGCTAGCAAGTATCTAAAAAGGCAACAGAGTGAAAATAAATAAACAGCAAATTAAGAATCAAAGGTAATAGTACAGCAGTGTTTACAAGGTAAATCACACAGTCCTCTATGTATTGTCTCCTATTTTCTACACCAGCCTACTGTGAACTGTAATGCCAAAGGATTTATATTACAGAGTACTGACTGATCTTCAGAATGACAAGTACCATACGTTACAGACATGAGGGACTTGGTCATCAACTTACTGCAGTGTCTGTGACATTTGATGATTCCTCAACTATTTCCCAGTGGCTGTTGGAATTCTAATCTTTATTACAAGCAAAAGAGATTAATGTAATTCCACTGAGCATTTCCCACATTTATCCGCAGTGACAGGCTGTCTGTTTTGTTTGTTATTTCTGGCTTATGGTCATTGTGGTGATTTAAAACTAAACGTTTAAAGTTTGAAAACCAGCCCCAATCATATTGCTAGTGAAATAATTAACCCTTTTAGCTATATAGGTCTGTGTTGTGTCAGCACAGAATATGTTTTACATCACTTCCTTTGGATATTTTTGCAGTGCTTTTATATTTGAATGTTATATAATTGACTACAAAAAATTCTGTTGTTCTCAAATCCAATTTAGACAATATTTGATTATTTTGCTTGGTTCCAGTACTCCTCCATGTATATTTAAGTGAACATCATATAGCCTTTGAAGACTGCAGCTGGCCACTGAATGATAAACTCCCCTGTAGGTAATTCCTAATTATGGGATAGGACATATTAATGATATGCAAATACACATGTTCTAATGAACTATTTGTCAATATTCTATCCTGCGCCATATCTGCTGTTAGACTCATTTTAAAATAAGTCTTGGATAGTTACTGAAAAGTCAGTTTTACTGCTTATCAAGTGGAACCCTTGTTTGTTGAATCTGACATAATTTACATTGTGTGGCGGAGCCACCAAAGGACTCAGAGCAATTAGTCATAATGCCTTTAACAGTAATGTAATTATTGCCTGTGCCTGTACCTTTAATTACTCTGTTTGACTGTACTATGTCTAGTTGCCTTCACAGCACAGTTCCAACGTGATGACGTCATGCCGTCAGTCACGTGATCCTCCAACGGCGGGAAGAACTTGATGACATCATTACATCAGCGATCGGACCAGCCCAATAGTCCTCGTGGAGTAGTCATAGAGAGAAGACCAGTTATAGATGTTTCCAGCAGTTTGTTACTTGTTTCATTAAAGTTCGTTGCTTTAATTGCCTGAGTCGATCTCAGTGATTTAGTAGGAACCTCCGTTCCCACATTGGTGACCCCGACTTCTACGATCGGATTTCGTGGAAGATTTTCGTTATGGAAATGAACGCCGTGACCCTCAAACCGCCACAGTTTTGGGAGCAACAGCCAGCCGCCTGGTTCATCCAGGCCGAAGCACAGTTTGCCATTCGGAACATCGTGGCAGATCCAACCCGTTATTATTACGTGGTCTCCGCCCTCGACAGCCCCACAGCCTCCAGGATTGTCAGCCTCCTCGGTAACCCTCCTGCTGATGGCAAGTACGAAACTTTAAAAGCACGGCACTACAGGTTTTTGGACTCTCTAAATCAGAGCGCACTCACCGGCTCCTCGCTAGGCCCGGCCTCGGGGACTTCAAACCGTCCGAGCTTATGAGCCACATGCTCACGCTCTTAGGCGCAGAACTCGAATGCTTCCTGTTTAGGGAGTTATTCCTCTGCCAGCTCCCAGAACCAGTGCAGGCTGCTCTCGCTAGTTCGGAGATTACAGACTGCGCTGCACTTGCCGCTGAAGCCGATAAAATTTTCACCGTGACCCAGCAGTGCTGTGCGGCCACGAGGCGCCCAACCTCCATGGACACGATGCCAGCTCCTCCAGCGGTGGCCTGGTGTTTTTACCACGCCCGTTTTGGCGCGAAAGCCAGACGCTGCATTTCCCCCTGCAGTTTTTCGCCAAAAAAAAAACTAGGCCCTCACAACGTTCTGCGCGAAGGAGGACCGGGTCTAAAGGGCGCACCGCAGCCGCCATGTCCATCGGGTCTTCAGGGAAGCTCCTTTACATCACAGACTCCCTATCCGGGCGGCGTTTCTTGTGTGACACCGGTTCGCAATGCAGCATCTTGCCTGCTTCGAAGTTGGACCTCCAAATGGGAGGCCATGGCCCTTCCCTCGAGGCAGCTAATGGTGCAGCTATCCGCACTATCGGTAAGCGGCGAGTCCAACTCTGTTTCAGCAGCCAACGCTTCCATTGGGAGTTCGTCACAGCTAGGATCTCACAGGCCATCCTAGGGGCTGATTTTTTGTGTGCGAATGGTTTCCTTGTGGATGTCCGGCAGCGCTGGCTGATCAACACGGCCACCTTCCATTCAATTCCCTGCCACCGCAGCACCGCCGTTTCGTTCCCCGTCGCCTGTATGTTTCCCTCACCGGACGAATTCATTCGACTCCTCTGGGAATTCCCGGGGCTAACCAGACCCACCTTCTCTTCCTCGGTCGCGAAGCACGGGGTGGTGCATTATATTACCACAACGGGTTCTCCGGTTTACGCCCGGGCTCGCAGGCTGGAACCTAGCAAGCTCGCAGCTACGAAGGCGGAATTTGATACCATGGAGCAGCTGGGGCTCATTCGGCGATCAAATAGTCCCTGGTCTTCACCTCTGCACATAGTCCCTAAACCTGGTGGCGGCTGGCGGCCATGCGGCGACTACCGACGCCTGAACGACGTCACTACGCTCGACCGATATCCGATACCGCATATACAAGGCTTCTCGGCCCACCTGGCGGGAAAGTCCATCTTCTCGAAAGTGGACCTCGTCCGCGGGTATCACCAGGTGCCTGTTCATCCGCAGGATGTTCCAAAAACCGCCGTTATTACACCGTTCGGTCTCTTCGAGTTCCTGCGCATGCCATTCGGCCAAAAAAACGCCGCACAGGCGTTCCAACGACTAATGGACTCTGTGCTCCGGGACCTGCCGTTCCTTTTTGTCCACCTAGACGACATCCTCGTCGCCAGTGCCAGCAAAGAGGAACACCTCGGTCATCTGCGTATCCTTTTCACGTGCCTTAGCCAGCATGGGCTCATCATCAATCTGGCCAAGTGCCAATTCGGCCTGCAAAGCATCGACTTTTAGGACACTGCATCACTCCGGCTGGCGCCGTCCATCTAGCGACGAAGGTGGAGGCCACAGCTTCTTTCCCGCGTCCACAGACCATCAGGGCCCTCCAGGAGTTCCTGGGGATGGTACCACCATTTCGTCCCCAAGGCGGCTCTGTTAATGCAGCCGTTGTACGAGGCCCTCAAAGGCAAATCGGGCAAAGACTCCATCGAGTGGACGGCGGAGATGGACTAGGCGTTCGTGAACACCAAGAGCGCCTTGGCTGATGCAACCATGTTGGCACACCCGCTTCCGGGCGCTACCATCGCCCTTACTACGGATGCGTCCGACTATGCCATCGGTGCAGTGCAAGAGCAATGGGTCGATGGGACGTGGCAGCCGCTGGCGTTTTTCAGCCGTCAGCTGAAAAAGCATGAACGACAATGCAGCACCTCCGACCGAGAGTTGCTGGCCCTGTTTCTCGCCATCCGCCATTTCAGGTTCCTGTTAGAAGGGCGCCCCTTCACGGCTTTTGTTGACCACAAGCCGTTGACATTCGCCATATCAAAGACCACAGAACCGTGGTCAGTTCGCCAGCAACGTCACCTGACGTCCATTTCGGAGTTTACCACAGATATTCGCCATATTGCCTCTCCCGCGCAACGGTGCATGCGGTCCACCTTGACATGGACTACGCTTGCATGGCGGAAGATCAGATTACGGACCCAGAGGTGCAATCATACCGTACCGTCCCATTGAGCTTCCAACCGGCCGACGTCAACTTTCAGGCCGCGGGTACCATGCTCCTTTGCGACATCTCCATGGGCGTTCCTCGACCTATTGTGCCAGTCACGTGGCGCCGGAAGGTTTTTGATGCAATTCACGGGTTGTCGCACCCCAGCATGCGGGCCTCACAACGTCTCATGGCAACAAAATTCATGTGGAAGGGGCTGCATTCAGATGTCCGGGATTGGGCAAACACCTGTTTGGTTTGTCAGAAGGCCAAGGTCCAGCGGCATGTCAGGGCGCCAGTGGCTCCGATCGTCGTTCCGGAGCGTCGGTTTGACCACGTACATGTGGACCTGGTGGGACCACTACTTGCTTCCCATGGGTTCACCCACCTCCTCACCATGGTAGATCGCACCACCAGGTGGCCAGAGGCGATTCCCCTGGTTTCCACCACGTCGGCGGATGTCGCCAGGGCATTCCTCTCCTGCTGGGTGGCTCGGTTCAGGGTGCCGGCCGACATTTCCTCCGATAGAGGTGCACAATTCACCTCAGAGCTTTGGAATGCCGTGGCGCAAGGGCTCAGCACCAAGCTCCATCGCACCACCGCCTACTATCCACAGGCGAACGGCCTGTGCGAGAGATTCCACAGGTCCCTCAAAGCTGCCTTACGTGCCAGTCTGCAAGGGGCTGGATGGATCGACAGGCTCCCTTGGGTACTTTTGGGTCTTCGCACGCTGCCCAAGGATGACCTGCATGCTTCTTCAGTGGAGCTTGTTTACGGCCAGCCACTTCGAGTCCCTGGGGATTTCCTCCCATCTCCCACGGAGCAATGGTCTGCAGCCCAGCAGCTCGCCAGCCACCAGGAAGCGGCTCAGTGTTTCGCCCCGGTGCCTACATCCAACCACAACCTACAGAGCTCCCACGTGCCGGTGGAGCTGAAGAGCGCCGAGTATGTCTTCATTCGGCATGACGCTCACCGGGATCCACGCAAGCCTCCTTATACGGGTCCCTTCTGTGTCATCACACCAGGAGACAAGTCCTTCGAGGTCGACGTCGGAGGGAAGCCTGATCACGTCTCTGTGGACCGCTTGAAGCCGGCCCGTTTGGACTTGAATACGCCAGTTGTCCTCGCTCAGCCGCCAAAACGGGGACGTCCGCCCGCACCCGCCATGCCAGTTCAGCCACAGCCGTCCACCAGTTCAACTACGCCCACCCCACCAGTTCAGCCACAGCCGCCTACCAGCTCGACCACCAGTCATCCACTTCCACTGCCAGCCTACCGCACTCGGTCGGAAGGGATGGTCAGACCGCCACCTCATCTTACGTTTTCTGTTAAAGACAATTCTGGGGGGGCGCATGTAGCGGAGCCACCAAAGGACTCAGAGCAGTTAGTCATAATGCCTTTAACAGTAATGTAATTATTGCCTGTGCCTGTACCTTTAATTACTCTGTTTGACTGTACTATGTCTAGTTGCCGTCACAGCACAGTTCCAACATGATGACATCAAGCCGTCAGTCACGTGATCCTCCAATGGCGGGAAGAACGTGATGACATCATGACATCAATGATCGGACCAGCCCAGCAGTCCTCGTGGAGTAGTCATAGAGAGAAGACCTGTTATAGATGTTTCCAGCAGTTTGTTACTTGTTTCATTAAAGTTTGTTGCTTTAATTGCCTGAGTCGATCTCAGTGATTTAGTCGGAACCTCTGTTCCCACAATTGCTCCAATTTTGCTTAGCAGACAGGTTGTATGGCTAATGATAGCAAATATTTTGCCCGGGAGACAGTTATCATGAGAGTGAATGGTTAAATGAATGAAGTGAAGTAGATATGTTCTGATGGATATCTGAAGATTAAGGAAGAGCCTTGGATTCTGAGCTTACAGGGCAGTGAGTAATGACAGTTCCACACCTCCTCCATTCAGCTGTTGAGTAATATGGGGGTGGAAGTGGGATATTTTTGTGGGGACTGTATCTAGTGTGACCACTGTTCCTGCTCAAAACCACCCCAGCAACCGGCAAACCAACAGTGATATCTTTCACATGGGGATTCCATTTCTGGGTTTGCTCACTGACGTTTGCATGCCCTTTGGCATTAAGTCATTGGTTCCGAAACTACTGAGTACAGTTGTGAGTGATGTGTATTTTGATTTCAGACATTGCCAACATAGTTCTGTTGAGCATTTGTTTCTCTCTTATTGGCCCAGAACTTGGTGTCGGGGGCTTGCCGCGCGTGCAAGCCCCCGATGTGCGCTCACCCTGCGCGCCGACATCTGAAACCTGGCCCGCAGTGGATTTCCTTTCAGTGGCCAGGTTCTGATGTCGGCGCGCTGTGCTAACCTGACCCAGCGGCGTAGTTAGTGCGATGTGCCGGCTGGGATCAGGTGAGCACTGTTCAGCCAATCAGGGGAGGGGAAACTTCATTCATAAGTTTGAGAGTAAGAACTGTCAAGCTCATGAGAAGTACTGCACCCCAAAACACTACTTAAACTTTAAATAACATTTTAAAAAACATCCCAATCATTAAATTAAGTATAAATAAGTTTAAAAAAAAATTTAAACAATAATTTTTTTTTTGAAAAAAATAAATTTTTAATAAAAAGGGTCTAAAACTAAACTTACCTTATTGTAGATTCTTTAAAATAATAAACCTGTGGAAAAAAAATTCTAAATTGCACTAAAACACCACTTACCTGTAAAAATAAATACTTACGTGTGCTTTTTACAAGCGTAAAGACCGGAGGCCTTTACACATGCGCAAATCCCCCCAAACAGAGGAAATCCAAGACACACGCGCTGCCCCCTACAGCGCACGTGCTAGCCTCTTCACCTCTTGGGTTAGAGGAGAGGAAATGCCGGTTTTCAGCGCATGCGCTGTGCATGCTGAAAACCGGCATTTCCTCCAGCCAGACGCGTGAGTACCCCTTCCGTACTCACGCGTTTGGGGAGTAATTTCTGCCCCATTGTCTTGCTTTGTAGAATGCAGCTTTCTGTTGCATCAGAAGACACTGATATGCTCGTGCTCTAAAGTGTTTTGCCAGGGAATGTTTGGATGCATATCTGCTTGCATGATCTCCCATTAACCAGTTCTAGAGCAGCACTAGCAGAAGTCAGCAGTCTATCCTTTCAGCTAAGGTTTAGTATGTGGCCCTCGAGGACTTACAGGTGGGTTGAAAAGAGATAAAAATTAAAATGATAAAATTAAAGGAAGTAGGAGTACTGGTGTATATGTTGCCCCATTCACTGTTGGTGAAAAACCTCACAGGGGTATAAAGTGGGGAACCCTGCCTCCTGCTCACACTTATTTTTGCTAATATTAGTGAAAGAAGGAAAGCACAACCCAGTAAGGAATCAACAGCGACTACATCTAACATTCCTCTCAGCACAGCAGAAGGTACTTCTGTACTTAATTGGCAAAATAATTGGTGATGAGATTGGCTCTTACATGTATTAAATCTCAGTCTTGAAGCAGGAAAAATTGCTTCTGGCAGCGAGGTTCATTAATAAAATGGGTTTTCTTCATTGTTGTCCTCGTGCACATTAAACTCCAATTTGCATTTCACACCAATGTTTGGATAAGTCACTGTCTCACACTGACGCAGATGTATACTGTTAAGTGCCAGCTGATTTGTCTGGGGGAGAAAAAGGACTTAAGAGCCTGGGAATTAGGCTGTGGAATGTGATTATATGGACAGTTAATGTGCTCCTATTAAACAGCTTTGTCTGCTATTTTAACTGAGGCATTTAACATAAATGCATAATGCATCACTTAAAATCGTGTACGTGGAATTTGATGTGAATGTGGTGAATGTTTGTATGATAATATTACATGGTATAATTCCCAGGCTCTGCGATCAAAAGGTTGTTTCAATGTCCCAGTTCATGAATGAGATCCTTTAGCATTGTGCTCACAGAGGATAAATTAAATGCTTATCATAAATGGAATGAAGAGCGTATGAGGTCGAATAGGTACAAAGTATGTTAAACTTTAAGCGAACAATTAACTTGCTGACTAAAAATCAAAGAAACATGCAAAACAGGTCTCATGAACTTTTTAACAACTTCTGGAAATGTCTTGAATGAAAGCACAGAGGGTTGTATATCCAAGTTTGCAGATGACACTAAGTTAGGAGGCACAGTAAGTTGTGTAGATGGGAATAGAAAGTTACAAAGGGACATAGACAGATTAAGTAAGTGGGCAAAACTGTGGCAGATGGAGTTCAGTGTGGGGAAATGTGAGGAACCAAGCAAGACAAATCAGGATATTTTCTTAATGGTGGGAGATGAGGAGCTGTGGCGGCGTAGAGGGATTTGGTTGTCCAGGTGCACAAATCACTAAAAGCTAGTGTACAGGTACAAAAAGAAATTAAAAATGTTAATTAAATGTTGGCCTTTATCTCATGGGGATTGGAATACAAAGGAGAGGAAGTTATGCTTCAGTTGTACAGAGCCTTGGTCAGACCCCATCTGGAGTATTGAGTTCAGTTTTAGACACCACGGCCCCAATTTTCTGCCAGCCGTCGGGCGGCTTTCCATGCGGCCGGGGGCCGAAAATCGCCAAAAAAGCAGGTCACGGCCCCCCCCCCTGCCTGATTCCCCGCCCCGTCCGACTTTCGGACCGCCGTTTCTCCGCGACCCGCTTCAGTCCCTGCCGCCGCTGGCAGGACTGGCCGTCGGAACACAAATCACCAATTATTACCTTGTTTAAGTAGATTTTAAGGGGCCATTGCGATTTTGGGGCTTTCCCCACGTGAAACACGCCTGCGGGGAACCCCGCTGATGAGACCTGGCGTGAAAACAGTTGGCTTGCTTGCTTGCAGCTGCAGGTCAATGAGGACTGAAGAGATTTAAACAGGCAGCATTTGCAGGCTGCAGGACCTTGTTGATGAAGGCTTGGGGGAACATTTTGAATGCTTAGGCACAGCTGTAGAAAGTTGGAGCCTCACACACTTCTCCAGTGTGAGTTCCTGGGAAGCCCCTCTCACCACCCTAACTCAGCGCCTCCTCAACGGAGGCATCTGCCAGAAGCATGGGAGGCCTTTGGTACCTTCCCTTCCTGGCATTAGAGGATCTCCAACAGCAGAGGAGGTTGGAGCAACTCCAGCAACAGCATCACCAGCAACAGCAGCAGCACCAGCAGGAGCGGCAGGCTGCGGCTCACCCACCTGAGGCAGCACAGGCCAGAAGGAGTCAGCGCATGGAAGGCCGTCAGCGCAGGAGATACCCCCCCAAACAGGGTGTACAGACACAGGGTCAGCTACCTCAAGATGACTGAGCAGCAGTGCCAGAGGTGGCTCCGACTTTCGCGAGTGGTTGTGACTGACATCTGCGCAATGCTGTAGCAAGACCTGGAGCCCAGAGCAACAGGTCCAGATTACTTGCCAGTGGCCATCAAAGTCACCACCGCACTCAACTTTTATGCCTCAGGCTCCTTCCAGGGATCAGCAGCCGACATCAGCGGCATCTCCCAGGCTGCTGCACACACATGCATCACGCAGGTAACCGATGCCCTCTTTGCCATCGCTCACAATCACATCCATTTCACCAGGGATCACACAAGTGTGAGGGCGTGAGCGCGTGGATTCGCTCAGCTGGCAGACTTTCCAAGGGTGCAGGGCATCATTGACTGCACACATGTGGCCCTTAGGGCACCCCACCACAATCCAGGAGTTTGTGTCAACCGCAAGGGCTTCCACTCCCTTAACGTTCAGCTGGTGTGTGACCACAAGAAGGTGATTTTGCATGTTTGTGCCAGGTTCCCTGGCAGCTGCCATGACTCCTTCATACTGCGCCAGTCTACTGTGCCTCCGCTATTCAGTCCGCCAAAAGAACTTTAAGGATGGCTACTTGGAGACAAGGGATATCCCCTGCGCTCTTGGCTAATGATGCCGTTGAGGAGACCAGCCAGCGAAGCTGAGGAGCGCTACAACTCCAGCCACATTACCACCAGATGCATTTTCGAGCAAACCATCAGATTGCTGAAGATGCGCTTCAGATGCCTCGATAGATCAGGTGGAGCCCTACAGTACTCATCAGCCAGGGTCTCCAAAATCGTTGTGGTATGCTGTGTGCTTCACAAGATAGCACAGCGTCGTGGCTTGCCGATTCCGCAGGACCAAGAGGCTCCTCACAGAGCCGCCTCGGATGAGGATGATGCTGAGGAGGAGGAGGACAGAAACGAGCATCCTGCAGAGGCCCGCCAACCAGTGGCACAAGTGCGCAAGAACATTGCTGGGTGGAATGCAAGGAACGCACTCATCCTGGGCAGGTTTGTGTAGCCTGGAACATCAAACACTGCAGCCTCACTGCTTCTGAATTGACCATGGACAGTGGCCCATACCTGCACTTTCCAACAACTTTGACCAGCTTGCAGTCATCTGCAAGTTATCCTAAGGCCTCTATGTGACATCCCCATTCACCAAATGACAGGCACCATAACTGCAGCAGCTGGCACCAGATTTTTTATGTACAGGAAAATGATGGCATTAAAACTATTTACAAGACTGGATGGTGGAATAGTTATGTGAATGTGAGCATAGAGAGAGACGGAATGGGTAAGGGTGCATGGATGTGACTGTGAAGTGGGATGTGGAAGAAGAGATTGCTGAAGCTGAGTGCTGTTGTGGAAAGGAAATGGGGATCAGGTTGAGGGTGATGGAAACTTCATACTTGCTTTCCCTGTGCGGTGAAGGTCATGGAAGCGCTTCCTGCACTGCAGCCAGGTGCGACGGGTGACACCCAGAGAGTTTACCTCTGCTGCCACCTCCATCCAGGCAGCCGTGGACTCTTTGGGAGGCCTCTTCCTCCCTGAGCGAGGGTAGAAGACCTCCCTGTGGGCCCTTACCCCATCCACCAAGGTCTGCAGTGACGTCTCGTTGAATTTGGCCGCAGCTCGGCCTCTGTCGCTGGCAGCAGCTGGTGCAGGCTCCTCTGCCATTGTGCAAGAGTGGTTGAGAAGCCTGCAGAGGTGGAGAAGCTTGCTGGACACTTTGAAAGCACCATGAATGATGACATCATACTGTGGGGCTTTCTGACACGAATTGGACAATTAGCAAGGCTGCCCACATGCTGGGAATTAATTGGCCACTTGAGAGAAAATTGCGTGGAACTGGATGACACATTTTTTTGTGTGTCAGAAACCCCACATTCGGGGAAACCCGACCATTTCCCACACAAGCCAAAAATCGGGCCCCACACTTCAGGAACGATATATTGACCTTGGAGGGGGACCGTGCAGATTCACAAGAATGATTCCAGGAATTAAAAGGGTTAACTGATGACGGCAAGTTGTAGAAACTTGTCTTTTATTCCCTTGAGTGTAGAAGGTTGAGGGGTGATCTAATCGAGGTCTTTAAGATGATAAAAGAATTTGATAGGGTAGATACAGAGACACTATTCCCAATAGTGGGGGAATCCAGAACAAGGAAGTAAAATCTTAAAATTAGAGTTGGTCAACTCCGGAGTGAAATCAGGAAGCACCTTTTCATACGAAGCGTGGTGGAAATCTAGAACTCGCTCCCCAAAAGACTGTGGATGCTGTGTCAATTGAAATAGTCAAGACTGAGATCAACAGATTTTTTTATTAGGTAAGGGTATCAAGGGATACGTATCAAAGGCGGGTAAATGGAGTTGAGCTACAACAGATCAGCCATGATCTAATGGAATGGCGGAACAGATTCGAGGGGTTGAATGTCCTACACCTGTTCCTATGATGAAAGTGAATAAAGGAGTTTAAGCCTCACAGATGTATGTAGTAGCCATTGTCTTTTCTTGTCTTTTATACCCTTGTTATCACTAAACTAGTATGAATATTAAGTGGACTTCTTCAGAATGCAAAGTAAAAACCTCATTGTCTAAAGCATAGGTTTTCAAACTGAAATCTCGGGAACCTCGGGGATCAGGAAGATCATTAGATTTATCTCCGGCTCTCATCGGAATTTTGTATTTATTGTTTCTGTTGCTGTGTATTTATTGAAAACAAAACATTTCCTGCAATGATAGCACTATTTTCCTATGGGTAGTTGATAATATCTTTCAGAGGTTAGGACGGGGAGTCTTGGAGACTGTCAATATTTTTCAAAATTTCCCTGGGAATGTTTTACTATTTGCAGTTGGCCTCCATGTAGGAAAGTTTGAAAAACCACTAATTTAAAGGCCTGTCCTGTTACGTATTGGTTAATGCTGTTAAAATATTTGAAAAGCAACCGTAGATTTATTATTACTGGAGAAAAGTAATCAAATCAAACATTTTGTTTGAACAGCGCTTCAAAGATAGTGCTTATCAGCATAGTTTTGGTAAAAATGAGTCCTCAGCACAAGTCTGCTTTGAACCAATAGTTTGAGCCATGCACTCCCAGAAATCCAAACTGTTTACAATTATAATAAAGACTTCGCTGAAACAGATTTGTGCAGTTCTGATCTGGTGCACTCAAACTATGGCACGTTTGTGGCACCTGAACTTGGGGTTAATGGAAATTCTGTTAGCACTGTCAGTAGATGCAGACAGGAAATATTTTCGCCAGCACAGCCAGCCAGCAGTGTTTGAAGGAAGAAAAGGTCTGTAAATGTTATCAAGAGTCCTCAGATGGTCACCACGGAAAGTAGATATCAAACTGACAGTGCCACAGATATGTGACTATACTGCATAACCACTCTTCCTCTTTGGTTTATTTGAAAGCAAATTAGAAGCATAACCCTCACGGTAATTTACTAAGAATGGCAGCAATATTTACTAATTTTCTTAGAAGCAATACTGGTGTGCATCAGTGTTAAATCTGGTATTACCACTTGTAGAGAGGTGAACACTTAATGATGTACGACGTCCCTACAGATGTAGCCTCAGTCAGATTTGAAGTGTACTTGCTGCCCTTATCTCCACTTTCACCAAGTGCGTCATAGTGCATCCATGAAGGCGTAAGAATATAATCAAACATGCAATGACAAGTGTTTTAGCTCAGTAAACTCTTCTTCAAATGTCTACAATTTCTACTATCAAATTAAATTATTTAATCTGGCGAGGGAAAGCTTTCAACAAGATAAACCCTAAAATCTATTCCCAATCAACAAAAGTAAATTAGTGAAACTTCAAGGTGTCAATTTAAAGTTAGAATCTGCGTTGTTCAACTGTGGCTGGTTTGATTCCATGGTCCCAAGAGTCCTGAACCGTACAGTCTCATAGAGTATTTAATCATCTATGTCTCTACTTACCTTTATGACCTTTAATCTCATTCTTAAGCAAATCTTCATCCAGCTATTCCTTAATAGAGTTGCTTGAAAATGTAGTATCTGCTTTGCTTGAATGTCTATTCCACATGCCAGCAACACTGTGGGAAGTATCTGCTTCTCTATTGGAAGCCAAACAGCATCGAAACTATTCAAATCCAACCATTCTCGATCTTATAATTGAATTAAACTGTTCAATGATGAAGAAACTCTTAACTAGTTAATTTTTTGCTGAATTTTCATTATCCTCTGATAATACCAGCTTCTTGCTGAAAACTGTCAATTGTCAGTATTGAATAGCCTAACTGCATGTATAGCATGCTTAATAATGCCAGAGCTCGCATTGAGCACAGGAGCATCTTTTCAGGCTATGACCTCTTTTCTAAAAGCATTAGTCTTACTGATCGAGTAAATATATCTGCTGCAGGCAATTATGCACATAAAATGGCAACACGTGACGTTCCCCACTTCATCACAAACAAATCTTGAAAAGGGGACAATGCCTCCAAACTGCAATTAAAATGCGCACCGGAACTGGTTGAGATAGTGTCTAAAGGAATGCATGCTCAATATTGGTTATTGAAGGCCATACCCACTGTTTACTGACATTGTATATTTCTATAGCTTTAATGCTTACTGTAGAATCTTTTTGAAGTGAAAACACAATTGTCATCATCACAGTAATCCTTGCTACAGAATTGGTCCTGTCGTAAACTGTGAAAAAATATCTTGCAAACCTTCATTGATCCTCTTTCCTTTGCACTGCATTAAGGCATGAATAACCCTCATTTGAAACTGTTACTGTCAGAATTTTTTCCTAATTCTGTTGAAATGACTTTACTTGCTTCATCTGTCACTCTTTCTTCATTGTTATAAGTTGGTACGAACTTTTTTTGTGTCACTTCTTTGTTATAATCTGAATTTTTATTCCAAAACTTCAAAGTGTGTGAACAAACACTTCATTAAATTTTTGTGAAGACAGATTTTCATTCTGTGTCACACATGCAATATATTAATTGCCATCGTCTTTGTTGTGGGGTTGTTTTGGTGTTCTGAGTTATCATTTCTGCCTGAGATTATTAAATGTGACTTTACTCTGTTTATTCCAAGTGCTTTTGGCTTTGTAGTGATCATTAACCATGGGTTTTGATTGCTATCCAAAGACTATGCATGGGTTGATAATGAATAACAGATGAATAGTGACAACAAGACTACTAAAATTATACAATGGCAATATAACAAGTGACAGTTATGTTTGGGAGTGGAGTAATTGAGGGAAATTGAAGCTCATACATTTTAGTTACTGCTGTTTTTGTGTTCACTGGTTGTCACAAACATGATGACTACAAAGCAATTATAACTGTTTTTTACCAAACAAAGTATAACACATACGGTGATCGATAGGCCGTTGGCAACACAATATTTGTAATGTCAGCCGGAACACCCCCTGCCTCCAGTGCTACCATATCCCAGGGCCACCCTTCCAGTGCTGCCAGCTCTTGGGAGCTCCCTCAGAGTCCTCCCACAGTGCAGGAATTCTCCCATCACTGTGACACTCCCAAGACCCCACTCCCATGTGCTCCCACATCTCAGGCACCTCTTCCCAATATTCCTATTCCCATGTGACTGACTCTCAGACATGGTCCTGCCAGCCTTGAGATCTACTTTCTCAACAGCTGCAGTAGACCATGTAAAATTAAATTAAAACAAACTAAACCAATCAAAGAGCTCCCAACTAAGTGTGACACTAGGAAAATTCAAACATTTTAATCAATGATTTTTACAGTCAGGATAATTAACACTTTCTACCTCGGCATTCAATTACCTTTCTTACTGATGCAAAGCAATTCTAAAATATTGTTTTTCAGCTCCATCCCTCCAAGAAAGGAGGCCTGTTTTACAATGTCTCCCAAATTCTTCATTGACTTGTCAATTGAAAAAAACTAGGTTTGTGACCTGCAGTCTGATCTGTATAGACCACAGCACTAATATTGAGAAACAACCACCAGCCCACCCCCACTCCAGACATGTGTCAAGTGAACTGTGAGATAGAAAATGTAGTCCTATGGCCTCAAAGGAACACAGCTTCACTTAGCAGCAGGGGTGCACATTGTGTATTGAATGGTATAACACTCCTGCCCTTGTAAAACAGTATATCATCTAACTTACAGGCTATGGCAAGGGAGCTCCACTTGCTCTTTAAATGCCACATTATAACATTATAACAGTTATACTTTACTGCACAAATTTCTATAGAGAAAGAGTTTGAGGAAGTGGCCAGAGGATGAGAGAGAGAGGTGGCAGCATTTGGGATTTTGGCTACAGTTTGTGCTGAGAGTTTTCAATCAAATTCAATCTGGACCACTTACCTACAAGTTCAAAGAGTACAGATCTATTGTCTCATAATGATATCTGTGCTGTACTCCACTGTGCCTTAAGGTTAGGTTACATTACCAGGGTGAGTCACAAAGCCCACATTAATGGTCAGTTAGTTGTAATACATTTTATCAAGGTAGATCATGAGAACATTGTGCACTAATATTATCTCTTCTGTTGCTTTCTTGTCTCTGTGCTGGATTCTTTTAGGTGCGAGGCTGGCTGGTCTGCAATGTGGATTTCTCCATCAATTCACTTAGCAGCAATGGACAAAGATTCACTGTCAATTTCCTTCTATTTGAGATGGAGCATTTTGCAACTGTATGGCCAAGAACCAACAACACCCACCACAGAGTTCAAATGACAGTTAAAGGACTTTGAGAACTCCTCACTGCTGTTCATGTTCTGTAGGAATGAAACATAGTTGCCCATTAGCCATTCTGCATTTGCTGGAGAAATATTGCTTTCTGTTACTAACTAACATGACAGTTTGAAAAGCATTCTGGGCCATTCAACTGGGGTAGCAGCTACTTAATGGACAAATTTATACTCTGCAAAATTATATAACATCCACGAGTCCATTCATCTATGCTGTAACACTCTAGTGTCGACCTAAACATAGAAACATATATAATTTGTCTGGGCTGCCCTGATCACCTTAAATTGTTCAATCGGCTTCTAAAAGGTCCTTCACAGTATCAGAACTACAGTTTGATGTTGCCTCTATAAAAACACATTTGCCTAGGAATAGGTTTGCAAGAAATTGGGTGCTAGGATCGATCCCTGTGCTGGAACGGGTAGGCCCAAGGCGCACCTGATATTGGACCTCATTTACATGAAACCAGAGAGCTGCAGATGCCTGCTGGGTGTCCGCAGGCAGCTTTACCAGCGAAGACGATTTCAGGCCACTGCATTGTTGGCAGCAGCCCTTGGGTAGGTCCTGGTTGGGGGGCGGGGGGAAGCGCTTGGAAGCGAGGGGAGGGGGAAATCAGGAGGGCAGGAATGGTGGGGCGGGGGGAGGGGGTGGCACGATCAGGACTGCAGTGGACCCAGAAGAAGCACTTCTGCACTTCCCGCCTACACATTCTGTTAAGTTTTTTTTAAACTTACCTTTTTGGTGGTGGCCTGCAGCGGTCCCTTTAAGGACAGCTGGTTAGGCCACATGTAGACCTAGTTTTCCTGTACGCAGCCGACCTGGAGTGGGATGCGTTAAGGGCAGCCCAATTTTGCAAAGGGGTCCTCAACCAGGCGTTAGTTTGTATTTGCATATACAAAGAGCTTAATGCCTGTTTCAGGCACAGACCCTGGGTACCTCTTTTTCTGCATTCATCAATATGGCGGGCAGCGCATTACCGGCGTGTAATGAGGGCTCTCCATCCTCCATTTCGGAAGCTTAGTTGCCCATTTTGCGTCTGTAAAACGAGTGTGGCGCCATCGAATTTCTCGGCTATTGAGTAGGTTCTATATTTTTCTCCTTTGCAACCAGGTTTAGAATCCAGCTCAGACAGCCTGGATGAAGATTCCTTCATTTTTTCTGACAATGGAAAATACTCTTTGTAAGATTTAAATTTCATAACTTCTGAAATATTAACAATTCAGAACTGAATACTAATTTCCTAGTCCCACACTGCATTCCTAGTAAAAAATTACTTCTCAATGGGAATTAATTTGTAATTTCTTTTCTTAGCATCTACATAATCTGTGAAATTTAAATCCCAGCAAAAACGAAGAACATTGTAAAAATGCGGAATTGGGTTTCTGAGCTCTAAGACCTGTCAGCGAGGATTTGCAGCTGCACTTACCTGAACTGACCATCCGGTGGCATCAGAAGTCCAACCTGATCTGAAGTGGAAAAATTCTAACAAATAGGAAAGCAGCGGAATTATATTATTTCGTCAGCCCTGATGGGAGCTGCATAAGTTATCAGCTGTGGAGATAACTTTAGATAAATACTCAGTATAAAGGCTATGCCGGTGCCTAATGACTCTTCAACAACCAGGCTTGACTAGAGTTCATTGACCTGTGAGTTTAAACTAGAGGATACTGAAATAAATAAAGGTTCCCATTGACATGGGAAATTTAAGTCTAAGTTAAAATACTGACCCTATATATCTGGGTGCTAGATTCAAATCCAGTGCAAAAGAGTCTCCAGTCCTTGACAGTTCTGTCAAAATTCTCAGTGCAGGGAGATTTTAGACAAATTCAATCCAGTTACTTACATCTCAGTACACACCTGCTCCATCATTTGCCTATTACTGGTCACTAATGTAACAATCTGATCCTGTTACGCTACAGGGAGATGTGATAGTATAGTGCAGTCGTGTGAGGTTTGGTTGCAGTGTATTTGTATGGTGAACAGGAAGCTACCTCGAGGATTCATATAACTTGCCATGGGCAATATTTTTCTCTCCTTGGTAGTTTGAGCATAAAATTAGACATGAGTAAAGAGCGGAGGAACATCTTAATAAAGTGCTAACGCTCTGATCTGAGGATTCCAACTCTTCCAAAAATGGATTCACACACATTAGTGAAAAGTGAGTAAAACTTGGGCTTTTTCACATTAAGGTCATGAATGATGAGCTGGAGAAACATTGCGCAGCTGCAAGGCCAGATTGAAAAATGATTACTCCGAGGCAACGCCTGCAAGTAGTGAACTTCAGGAATGGGAAAAATGTTGAACTCTCATCACAACAGTGATAGATGTGACTGGTACAGAAGAATCTTTTGTTACAAGCATATGTGAAGCATGCTGCAGTGCAGCAGAAGGATGAGGTGGTAGCCAGGCAACACAGAGGGGATGAGAGGGCGTTTGACTTGCAATGGGTATTACCCCAGACAGTGGTCAACTGTAAAAGAAAGTCAGCTACCTGTGCAAGGTGGGTAGGCAGTCTGGACAGTCAACCATCTAATATGTACTGCTCCCACAGTGTGATCTGCGCTAGTGTCTGTTTGAAGTTGTTGCTTTGGTGAAATGGTTCTTCAGTAACAGAACAACTGACTGTGGGATGTTTCTTGGGTTTCAAGGCCTTCCTGTATAAAGGCTGAAATGTGATCATTTGACAAATTTTGATGAGACATGGATATTGGTATCAATAAATGATTTTTAAAAGTTATTATTCTAGGAGAACGCAGCATCACATACATATAATAGCAAAATACTGCGGATGCTGGAAATCTGAAATAACAACAAAAAATGCTGGAAATACCATGGATGCTGCCTGACCTGCTGAGCGCTTCCGGCATTTTCTGTTGTAATATCACATACATACATTTCACTGAGCATTACATGGAGTGGTACACCTCACAGAGTAAATGAAAGATCCATCCTCCTTCTTCTGGGCCCTTTTGGATAACTGTTGATTTAATTAATTTTGTTTTATCCATAGATAATGCAGCAGAGCAATGAACACAGTCAATCAATGCATTCTACTTACTTGTTATTGTGCTAAAGCCAGTCTGATGATTGAAAGTTGTATTGAGGTACTGATTGGCAAATCACGGATTTCCCATAACTTATTGGATGCTTAAGCAACGATAGCAAAATACTGCGGATGTTGGAAATCCGAAATAACAACAGAAAATGCTGGAAAAACTCAGCAGGTCAGGCAACATCCGTGGACAGAAATTTGAGTTGACGTTTTGGGTCGAACCCTTCTTCAAAACTGGAAAGAAAAGATAGATCGGAGGCAGGGCTGCGATCGGACAAAAGGATAAAAGAAACAAAAGAAGTAAAAAAGAGACAATAAAAGGTATTAGAAGCTAGACGAGATGGTAATAGGTTGAGATTGGGTATAAAGTGTACTGGCAGGGCAAGGGATAGCTGCCAGGTGTGAGAGCGAAACAAAAGGAAAGTGGGGGGGGGGAAAGGAGTGGAAAAATTACAAGAAAAAATGAAATAGGGGCCGAGGTTATGATCTGAAATTGTTGAACTCGATATTGAGTCCGGAAGGCTGCAGAGTGCCTAATCGGAAGATGAGGTGCTGTTCCTCGAGTTTACGTTGAGCTTCCGTGGAACAATACAAGAGGCCAAGGACGGTGAGGTCCGTGTGGGAATGGAGCATTGAATTAAAATGACAGGCGACCGGAAGCTCGGGGTCACCCTTACGGACTGAACGGAGGTGTTCCGCAAAGCGGTCACCCAATCTGCGTTTGGTCTCCCCAATGTAGAGGAGACCGCATCGTGAGCAGCGAATACAGTATACTAGATTGCGAGAAGTACAAGTAAATCGCTGTTTCACCTGGAAGGGGTGTTTGGGGCCCTGGACAGTGGGAAGGGGGGAGGTATAGGGGCAGGTGTTACATCTCCTCCGCTTGCACGGGAAGGTGCCAGGTGAAGGGGAAGGGCTGTTTGGGGTGATAGAGGAGTGGACTAGGGTGTCTCGGAGGGAGCAGTCCCTGCGGAATGCTGAAAGGGGAGGGGAGGGGAAGATACGTTTGGTGGTGGGATCACTTTGGAGGTAGCGGAAATGCCGGAGGATGATCCGTTGAATGTGGAGGCTGGTGGGGTGAAAGGTGAGGACAAGGGGAACCCTATCGTGGTTCCGGGAGGGAGGGGCAGGGGTGAGGGCAGAAGTGCGGGAGATAGAACTGACATGGTCGAGGGCAGTGTCAATCACGGTAGAGGGGAATCCTCGGTTGCGGAAAAAGGAAGACATGTCTGAAGCACTGATGTGGAAGGTGGCATCATCGGAGCAGATACGGCGGAGACGGAGAAACTGGGAGAATGGAATAGAGTCCTTACAGGAAGCGGGGTGGGAGGAAGTGTAGTCCAGGTAGCTGTGGGAGTCAGTGGGCTTGTAGTGAATATTGGTCGATAACCTATCCCCAGAGATGGAGACGGAGAAGTCGAGGAAGGCTTGAGCAATCCTGGTTCAGCAAATGATGGTTAGCAGAAGCACTTTCAAAGCAATCTCTTGGACTGGTACTGTTCTGCATCTGATCATTGCTTCTGCCATTTTTTACATGTAGCCATTTTCCCTTCAAGGGTGGCCAGCAATGCTTTAAGAGCGGCTGCTTCCAGATAACCCTCTCCATGGGCATTCCTGACACACCACGTGCAATGCTCCAGGTATGAAGAAGATTCAGTGAAACAAGCTTGCCTGGTATTAAAGCATCCTGCTGAACAAACGGAAAGAAAACACCTTCTCTATAACATCTCATCATCAAAATGCAAAGTGGCAAAGACAATGTCACACAAAAGGTTATTGCAAGGTCCTCAAAAGAGAAATTGTGTTAACGGGCAATGGCATCATGTCATTCATTGGGACAGTACATTTTAATGACTTCTGTGCAGTAAACTTAATTTTCATCCAGATCATTTTAGAAGGGTAAGCAAATTATAAAGAAACAATCTTTTAGAATGAGTACCAAGAGTAAGAAAATTATACATTAACTATCATATCAATGAACACAATGTGAAGTAATGTGGTAGAATGTTACGAGCTGGCCTTGGGCTGAATTTTAAAATATTAAGCAGTACTTTCAAATCCCAGTTGCGTTTCTATTCTGGTTCAGCCTATTTTAAGTGAGCTTAGTCAAAAATATGCCACTGTATAAATTAGATAACTTCTTTACTTATGCAGGTCCAAAATTTTAATACAGAAGATAAACTTCCCATGCAATTCTAATCTGTCTATTACAGAAAGGACACCCAAGTCTGGAAATATGCTGAATGTCACATTTTAATTATTTTTCTTTAAAACTTGTTATTCATGTCACCATTTTTTATGAATATTTATCGTACCCATCTATTTGGGCAATGTCAATTTTTCTTTTTTTATCCAGCAGCAGCATTAGGCACTTTCATTGCAGTGCAAATCATGAGATTAGTGCAAAGCAAAACTTGGGTTACATGGAAATAGATTTCCTAAATGACATTAACTACCACACGCAAAATATTAAAAGGCTCAGTCACCAAATATGGAATGGAAAATGATTAGAGTCTGAATATTGTTTCCCAGCTATTGATTTGTTCCATGTTTGATGCATACAAGAGCACATATAGAAGATGGTTTAGAGAACAAGAGTATTTAACTCAGTAGTGAGTGATTATTCACCATGTTTTGACAGACTTTGTAGCCGGGATAGTAGGGTGATAAAGACAATTATATATACCATCTTTCATGTAAGCCCTCATCATTCAGTAATTACTCAATGTTTAAATATTTCTTCAAAATAAAAGAAAGACAAATAAATCAGGAGAGAAAAAGAAAGGAAGAATGAACTTACCTTTATATAGTGCTTTCAATGCCCTCTGATAGAGAATACTAGAGAGACAAGCTTAGAGTCATCTGTGCCAGGAATGAGAGTTCTTAGGGCTAAAACTTTGGTTACGTCGTATGGGTGCTACGAGTGCCGAGTTGGGTCCAACATGGTGTCTGAGCTGCGCACGCACAATTCCAATGGCCGGAGCACCTCAGCAATCCTAGTAATCTGCTGGAGTACAGACTGAGGGATTGCTGTGACACCCTGCAAGCCCCTTTCAATACTGGTAACCCCAGCCATGATGGCAGCAGTCTGTGCTTGCGTGGCAACAAGCTGAGCTTTCTTGACTTCAGTCTGAGCTTCCACTGCAGCACTCAGATATTGGTGGCTTCTGCTTGTGTTGCAATGGAAGCTGAAACATCAGCCATCAGACGCTGCATGATGGTTGGGCCCACAAGTGCGCTAATGGATGTGCCCATGCTGGAAAGGATAGGCTCCAAGCTCTGCTCAAAACCCTGTGCAAGGCTAGAGCTGGACTCCTCTGTGCTCCCTGACATTGCATTCAGGCTTTCTGGCAGGCCTGCCAATGCACCAAGCATTTTGCTGTGCATACCCATCAAAGGGGGTATGTAGGCCGCCCCATCAAAATCCTCTGCAGCAGAACCCATGTGTGACCTTACCCTCCGGGGAGCTGGCACCTCGACTACCCTTTCCCCCACCGGGGCTGGAGCCCACACATGCCCGGTGTCTCACCATGTGCAGATCCCGCATCTAACCCATTCTCTAAAGTACGTGGAGTGTCAGTATCTGAACTGGCGGCTGAAAATGTGAAATCGATTGACGGTGTTTCTTTTTCTTCTTCTTCAGTCTCCTATCACTCTTCTTGTTGAAGCATTGGCTGGGCAGGCTGGATTGCTTGGGTGTCTGAATTGAGACAGGGACAAGGGTAGGGTTGTGGTGAGGGGAGGGGCAGAAAGCAAGAGGTGCCAGCTTACACCATCTGCAGCTTGTAAATCAGAAGAGATTGTGGGATCAGGGGGATGTGAGAAGGAGGATAAAGTATGAGGATACTGGCATCTTGTATTCTTTTAGCCCCGCCACTGGCCATGGCCTCAGCCATGCCAAGAATGGCCAGCACCACCTCCTCCATGGGGGTGCATCATGCAGGCGAGCCTGTCCCCCGCCGGTTAAGTTCTGCTGGCGTCACTTTTGCACCACCTTCTCCTGCAAGGGAAAGGGAAGTGTGTCAGTGAATGTGGTGTAATGTGTTTGGGTGATGGTGCTGTCATAGTTCAATAGCAGACAGTGTGTTCAAGCTGTGAGATGTGGGCGTGAGGCTTGCAGGAGTGGTAAGTGTGTGCAGGTGAGTTAAAGCTATGAATGTTAGGTTTGAGTTGTGTTTGGTAGAGATTGTTGGTAGGTAAGTGATGGGGGTGTGGTGCATTGAGCATTGTGTGAGGCTGGTAGTGCAGATGGTGGGATTTAGCATTTGAAGATGAATTCACTGACCTTGACCACTCATCATTAAACTTCTTCCTGCACTGCATCCATGTCCTTGGGATTACACTGCTAGTACTTAACACAATGGCAATCTGTTGCCTCTGCACTCTGGTTTGTTGCCTGTGGGGCTTCCTGGCACCCTGTGGGAAGAGGACCTCTCTCCTGAAGTTGACTTCCTGGACCAAGGTCTGCAGTGCTGCATCAGAGAACCTTGGTGCACACTCGCACACCTGTTATGCCATCATTATAACTTTCTTGTCCACTGTCTTCCCAGCCAGTTTAATCACCTGTTGCAGGCAGAAAACACCTCCCCTTTAAGAGGTGCAGACTGCTTTTAAGTAGTGCAGGCTAGCTTTAATTGGAGCTAGCCTTGCACAAACTTGAAGCTCCCACTGAGTGTTCAACCACATAGCAGTGAGTCCATTGCTGGGCTAAATGCTATAATTATGCAAATGAGCAGGCAGCATGAAGTTCACGTTCTGCCTGCAGTCCTCCGAATGGTGTTATTAGAGGGCATAACTGTAATGTGAGGTCACCCACAGCTCACATTACAGTTGCTGAGCTCAATGATAGGGTGATCAGCCCTGGTGTTCCTAACTTCACGTTACATTAGTCTCATTTTTATTCCTTAGCTATAGGTCAGTATATCATATCTCTACCATGACCTTTACCCTCGGTTTACATCAGCTAATATTAGCTCATCATTCTACAGATTTGTTGCCTCTGTGGTATCAGTGGGTGAAAGTTTTGTAGTGATCGTCAGGCCATAAGATAAGTTTTCTCTCCCGTTACGTGTACAGAAAAGGTAAACACATAGGGGTCGATTTTCCTGAAGCTGTCGGGAAGGAGGCGGGACTACAACTTTCGGGTTTTAGACCCACCTACTTCGACATCCGGCCAATCCGTGCGATTTTCCCTTGATTGACCTTGTTGAGCCCGCCCAGCAGGCTCAGCAGACCAATTAAGGGCCACCCGGCAACAGGTGACGTCACAGACTGCAATTTCATCGGTCAAGAGTTCTTGACAGATGAAATATCAGTGTTTCGCAGCTGTTTGAAGCTGTGAAACACTGACAGCCTGAGTTCTAACATGAGTCCTTCTGCACAGACTCAGTTAGAACTCTCAGCAGCACTCAAAGCTGAAGGCTGTCACTTATCACAGATCGCAGCCGTTCAGCTTTAAGTGCCGGCTGAGTGATGGGCTCCCGACGCCTACAGGAAGAAAGGCTGTTAAGGTAAGTACAGGTAAGTAAATGTTCTTTACACACTTTAGACACACCAAACACACTTACCTTTGCACTCATGCACCCATCACTCACCTGAGCACTGACATCGCGACCCCTCCAGCTCCTTCAACCCGACGGCCCGCCTGCTCTAAACTGGCGTGGTTTGGAGCCGTCGGGAAACCCACACGACACCCCTAAAAATAGGGATCAGGCTAAAAACTGCCTGTTAACTACCTGTTAACAGGCAGTTAATTGGCACTAATCCCTTCCCGCCTGGTTTCGGCGGGTCCCAGTGCGGGGCGTGGGGCGGGGTTTTGGGTGGGATGGAGCCGGGACCCCAAATTCGGGATTTTCCCCCGACATGCCTGAAACCCCGCCTAGTCGTCAAACAAATTTATCTACCAGAAGGTTAAGACTGCACAAATAATCAGAATACTCTCTTTAATGATGCCAAAGGAACCAACCCCACACAGGGCCCTGCAGTCCAGGCTTATTATTGACATTTTCCAGATACTCTCTCTTTCAGCAAGTTCTGCAACACGGTCTTTTGACCACAAAATGGAGTCTTTAACATAAAATGGATTCTTTAATACAACCTTTCCCGCTAGTGTTTCTAACACCCTCAGGATGTCCCAAGTCTTCTTAGTACTGTGCACCCCTATCTCCAAGGTTAGATACATGCATCTGCCTTAACATCCATGGCCTCAGTTTGGGCCCACTGCTGTGCCTGCCTACTCTATTGCCAGTACAGGCCCAGTATCAGTACATGAGTAACTGTATATGAAATAAATTGCACCATTTTGTTTCTTAACACTATGGTGCTCTTATTAAAATGTGAAAAATTAAAATATCTGATACACTAGCAGTGTTTGCAGTTGGGGACAAAAGGCAATTCGAAATATCCTATGACATGTGTGTCAAGGATACAACCCTTAAAATAGAAAAATGAAAAAAAAGTTGAATATTCAAACTGATTGTATTTATCTTTACAACCCATCAACCTCAAACTCTAATTTGAAGCTGATTATACAAGAGCTGAAAGGACACTGCTTCAGGATTGTTCTAATACATTACAATCACTCGATCTCTTACGTTTTAGCTGTGGTTCGCAGCTGAGGAACAATAGACAATTATTCTTCAATAGATATGCTTTCAGTTAATTATTTGTGCCTGATAAGTGAATATTTCTGATTAACAAGGTTATAATTATTCCATGGAGGGCGCAGGTAGAGGGGAGTCATTAAGTTCCCATAGTGCGGTGCTGTATCATTTCCTGACTGAAAGTGGGAGGGGCAAAATTGGCTGCAAATGCATAATTCACTCTGATTGCCATTGAATCAACTCCGAAGTTCAATTCTAAGCAATGCAGCTGTTACCAAACTGATTATTTAAAAAAAACTGACTGTTTACAAAGGTAACTGAGAAACTGTCTCTCTTTCCGAAATACAAGCTTGGAAATATTGTACAAATGGGCATTCTTCATCAGCATTCTGAATAGGTTTTATTGCAGAGTTCACAGGCTCAGTATCTGTTTTGAGCTGCCTAATTCAATGAGTCATCCCAGATACCTCATCAATTGTAAAATCTTGCTTTCTTTTTGTTGTGAATTTTCATTTTTATTTGAAAAAAATGAAAGATTTTTTTTTTTCTTTTCAAATTGATCGTCAGAATAGATAAAACCACACTGTGGGGCCGATTTTTAGTTTAGCCATATAACCAGGGGACAGCAGGTGGGTGGAGTTAGCCTGCCATGCCAAACTTTGACAGCACCTCCCAAACCCATGACCTCTACTACCTAGAAGGACAAGGGCAGCAGGTGCATGGGAACACCACCAGCTCCAAGTTTCCCTCCAAGTCACACACCATCCTGACTTGGAAATATATCATCGTTCCTTCGTCGCTGGGTCAAAATCCTGGCACTCCCTCCCTAACAACACTGTGGGAGTACCTTCATCACACGGACTGCAGCGGTTCAAGAAGGTGGCTCACTGCCACCTTCTCAAGGGCAATTAGGGATGGACAATAAATGCTGGTCTTGCCAGCAAGGCCAAAATCCCGAGAGTGAATTAAAAAAAAAATAACACTCTGAGGCAGCTCGCCATTCGGGGAGGGTAGCAATTCGGCCGGCCAGCTGGCTGGCCAAAGATCGGAGCCTGGGAGAGAGAGATGCTCTGGGGGGCGGGGGTAGGGAAAGCCGCACACAGGCCAGCTGCAGGCCAGAGTACATTCCTGTTCCTCCTGGGCCCACAAAAATAAAAGTTCATAAATTATTTGAGCCATTTCTTTTTAGCAGCCTCCAACGGACCCTTTAAGGGCCGTTGGTTGGGCTGCTCAATGCCAGTACAAATGGGCGGAGCGTGCACAGCGCACACGCTCTGCTCGTTTGTACTTCGAAATGCACTTGGTGTCCTAAGTACATTGTAGGTCCCTGATTTGCATATTAGAAATGTCCTCTCACCTGAGACAGGCAGGCCCTCTGCCCAAGTTGGCAACGTCTGGGACCCTAGCCTAAACAAGTGATCTGGCACCATTTTAAGGCAGCTACCACCATGTTTACGCGAGGCAGAGGCAGTTGAAATTGTCTCCTGTGTGTCTATGCTGAAACATTAATTGACTCTAATGTCTACTGAACAGTGAGAATTATTTAGTTGAGTGCACAAGCAAAGCGAAGACAACTTGTTTTTGTTTATTTTCAGTGTCACTTTATTGGTAATAAAGAGTTAACTTCAACACAATCCATTAAATTACAAAGTAAAATACAATTCCACACCATTTAAATCAAAGTTGTTTTTTTCCCTTTTCACCTAAGGATGACAGAAACACAGTTTTGCATATAATGCACATCTCAGAGCCATGAATTTTATAAAGACCTTCTATCCATTTACATTATTCTAATATTTTTCTTCCAAATTCCATTGAAAGTTCCTTGTTTATGTTAATGATGTGCATATTACTACTTTCACAATCCAAATTATGCAGTTTTGCTCTTCACATGAAGGCATTTTCTACCAAATTAATGGTCCTTTAAAGTATGTTAACTATTTTGCACATTGTCATAGTGCTTCTGTGCTCCTGATCCATCAAGAGTATTGCTCTGGCTTTGCCAGTAGCAGATTTTAAATTTATGAGACTTTTGAATGAAATTCTAGGAAAATTTGTTGTTTACACGTAATTGCTTGTAGCAACCAATAGCTGCTGTTCCAGCAAGTTTAAAATTGTTTCCATTGTCGTTTGTTTTTATCTGCGGTAACGTTATAGAATGGTTCAACTAGCATCTCAGTTTATACCATACTCTCCAACAGTTGATAACTCTCCTGATGAAGTTATATGAAGAATAATTAATACCTCGGAATAATAATGAGGCAGTTATTTTGTTGAGGGTTTCTGACAACATCATACGCTGCAAGTGCAAGGCTAAAGGGGAAGGAAAGGCTGATCGAATGCATTTTATTCAGATTCAAGAAGAACAACAAAAAATTGCATTTATATAGTGGGGGAATTTTTGTGGAGGTTCTCCAGAACACCTCTCATAGCTTCCACGAAGGAGTCATGGAAATCCTTGAAAAACAATGTAAATTCACCCCCATAGTACCTTTAACGTACAAAAACATCTCGAGGCACTTCACAAGAGGTGGAATCAGAAATAAATGAGCTTGGGCCAAAGGAGGAGATATTAGGAAGGGTGACCAAAAGATTGATCAAAGAGGTAGGTTTAAAGAAGACTCCTAAAGGAGGAGATGGAGGTAGAAGGGCTTAGGCAGAAATCTCAGAGCTTAGGACCTTAATGCCTGAAGGCATAGCCACCAATGAGGTGAGAGGGGGGAGGCTCAAAAGGTGTAGTTGGAGAGTTCGGTGGGGCTTGGAAGGCTGCAAGAGGAACATAGAAACATAGGAGCATAGGAACAGGAGTAGGTCATTCAGTCCCCTGAGCCTGTTCTGCCATACAATTAGATCATGGCTGATCTGGACCTCAACTCCATTTATCCACCTTAGCTCTATATTCCTTGATATGCTTACCTAACAACAATCTCTGTAGATCTCCATTTTGAAAGCTCCAATTGTCCTCACATTCACAGCCTTTGGGGTGGGGGGAAGAATTCCAGATTCCAACTATAATTTCTGTGAAGAAGTGTTTCCTGATTTCATTCCTAAATGGTCTAGCCCTAATTTTAAAATGATGCCCCTTCGTTCTTGTTTCCCCCATCAGAGGAAATAGTTTCACAGGTTCCACAGATGGAGAGGGGCAAGTCCATGAAAGGATTTAAACACAAGAATGGCAACTGGAAATCAGAGATATTGTGGGTCCATAAGCCAATCTAGGTCATCAAGAGGGGTGAGTGGGACTTTGCTGCAGGATAGGATACAGGCAGCAGAGGCTTGGATGAGCTGTAGTTTACAGAGGGTGGATGGTGGCAAGCTGGGCATGAGATAATTGGATTAGTCGAATTTGGAGGTGACAAAGATATAGAGGGGGTTTCAGTAGTAGATGGGCTGAGGTGGGCAATGTTATGGAGGTGGAAGCCTTTGGAGAGAATAAGGGTTTGGAAGCTCACCCAGGGTCGAATAGGACTCTGAGGTTGCGAGCACTCTGGTTCTGCCTGAGACTGGCCTGGGAGTGAATTGGAATTGGTGACAAGGGTACAGAGTTCATGGTAGGGACCAAAGAAAATGGCTTCAGTCTTCCCAATGTTTAACTTTGAGGAAATTGAGGCTTATGCAAGACTGGATGTCGACAAGCTGTCACACACATATAAGAACATAAGAACATAAGAACATAAGAAATAGGAGCAGGAGTAGGCCAATCGGCCCCTCGAGCCTGCTCCGCCATTCAATAAGATCATGGCTGATCTGATCCTAACCGCCAATCCACTACCACAGAACCATCTCCTGAATCTAACAGAATTAGACACACGAAATAGGAGCAGGATCAGGCTACATGGCCCCTGGGCCCGCTCCGCTACCCACAGGGCCATGACCGATCCGAACCTAGACTCATGTCCAAATTCCTGCCCGCTCCCCGTAACCTTTAATTCCCTTTACTTCTAGGAAACTGTCTATTTCTGTTTTAAATTTATGTAATGATGTAGCTTCTACAGCTTTTTGGGGCAGCATATTCCATGGACCTACCACCCTCTGAGTGAAGTAGTTCCTCCTCATCTCAGTTTTGAAAGAGCAGCCCCTTATTCTAAGACTATGCCCCCTAGTTCTAGTTTCACCCATCATCGGGAATATCATCCCCGCATCCACCCGATCCAACCCCTTCAGAATCTTATATGTTTCAATAAGATCGCCTCTCATTCTTCTGAACTCCAATGAGTAGAGTCCCAATCTACTCAACCTCTCCTCATATGTCCATCCCCTCATCCCCGGGATTAACCGAGTGAACCTTCTTTGTACTGACTCGAGAGCAAGTATGCCCTTTCTTAAGTATGGACACCAAAACTGTACGCAGTATTCCAGGTGCGGTCTCACCAATACCTTGTACAACTGAAGCAATACCTCCCTATTTTTATATTCTATCCCCCTAGCAATGAAAGCCAACATTCCATTGGCCTTCTTAATCACTTGCTGCACCTGCATACTAACCTTTTGAGTTTCGTGCACCAGGACCCCCAGATCCCTTTGTACTTCAGTACTTTCCAGTTTCTTGCCATTAAGATAATAACTTGTCTATGATTTTTCCTGCCAAAGTACATAACCTCACACTTTCCAGTATTGTATTCCATCTGCCAAATCTCTGCTCACTTACTTAGCCTGTCTATGTCCCCTTGCAGGTTTTTTATGTCCTCCTCACTCACTACTTTCCCTCCCATCTTAGTATCATCTGCAAACTTTGATATGTTACACTCGGTCCCCTCCTCCAAATCGTTAATATAGATTGTAAAGAGTTGGGGACCCAGCACTGACCCCTGCGGAACACCACTAGTTACTGATTGCCAGTCTGAGAATGAACCATTTATCCCAACTCTCTGCCTTCTGTTAGATAGCCAATCCTCTATCCATGCCAGAATATTACCCCCAATCCGGTGATTTTTTATCTTAAGCAATAATCTTTTGTGTGGCACCTTGTCAAATGCCTTTTGGAAGTCTAAATACACTACGTCCACTGGTTCCCCTTTATCCACCCTATACGTTACTTCCTCAAAGAACTCCAGCAGATTTGTCAAACATGACTTCCCCTTCATAAAACCATGCTGACTTTGTCCTATTAAATTATGATTATCCAAATGTCCTGTTACTGTCTCCTTAATAATGGACTCCAAAATTTTACCTACCACAGATGTTAGGCTAACCGGACTATAGTTTCCAGCCTTCTGTCCACTGCCCTTTATAAATAAGGGTGTTACATTAGCAGTTTTCCAGTCTGCCGGGACCTTTGCCGAGTCCAGGGAGTTTTGGAAAATTATTACCAATGCATCCACAATCCCTACCGTCACTTCCCTCAAGACCCTAGGATGTAAGCCATCAGGTCCAGGTGATTTATCCGCCTTGACTCCCATTATTTTACCGAGTAACACTTCCTTAGTGATTTTGATCGTGTTTAGCTCCTCCCCCCCTTTAGCCCCCTGTTTGTCCAGTGTTGGGATATTCTTAGTGTCTTCTACTGTAAAGACTGATGTAAAATATTCATTCAGTGATTTTGCCATCTCCATATTTCCCACCATTAATTTCCCAGTCTCATCCTCTAAGGGACCAACATTTACTTTAGCCACCCTTTTTCTTTTTATATAACTATAAAAACTCTTACTATCTGTTTTTATATTTTTTGCTAATTTACTTTCATAATCTATCTTCCCTTTCTTAATCAATCTTTTTGTTATTTGTTGCTGTCTTTTAAAGTTTTCACTATCCTCTATCCTCCCACTAGATCTGGCTACCTTATATGCCCTTGTTTTTAGTCGAATACTATCCTTAATTTCTTTACTTAACCACGGATGGCTGTCTTTTCTTTTACAAATGTAAGAAGTCACACAACACCAGGTTATAGTCCAACAGCTTTATTTGAAATCACAAGCTTTCGGAGCGCTGCTCCTTCTTCAGGTGAAGTGGAGAAATGCATAAAGACACAACTTATATAGTCAGAGAATCATGTCAGATGTTTACAGGTAACCTTTCCAACTGCCATTTATCACACCTCGGTAGAGAGATAATCACAGCAGTCAAAGGTGTGAATGGTGTCCAAACAGGTCAGTCAGGGAAACATTACATCAAAGAACAATGAGGTGGGGTCACAAGGGGTCAAATATTGCAGATGCTGGGGTCTGTATGAAAAACAAAAAAACAGACAAAAAACATTTTTTTTGGCTGGAAATCACAGCAGGTCCGGCCGCATCTGTGTAGAGAGAACAAGCCAACGTCGACTCGAGTCTGGATGACCCTGCATCAGGTGGGGTTACATGTAGCGTGACATGAACCCAAGATCTCGGTTGAGGCTGTCCTCATGGGTGCGGAACTTGGCTATCAGTTTCTGCTCGACGATTTTGCGTTGTCGTGTGTCTCGAAGGCCACCTTGGAGAATGCTTACCCGAAGATCGGAGGCTGAATGTCCTTGACTGCTGAAGTGTTCCCCGACTGGGAGGGAACACTCCTGCCTGGTGATTGTTGCGCGGTGTCCGTTCATCCGTTGTCGCAGTGTCTGCATGGTCTCGCCGATGTACCATGCTCCGGGGCATCCTTTCCTGCAACGTATGAGGTAGACAACGTTGGCCGAGTCACATGAGTATGTACCATGTACCTGGTGGGTGGTGTCCTCACGTGTGATGATGGTATCTGTGTTGATGATCTGGCATGTCTTGCAAAGGTTGCTGTGGCAGGGTTGTGTGGTGTCGTGGTTGCTGTTCTCCTGAAAGCTGGGTAATTTGCTGCGAACGATGGTCTGTTTGAGGTTAGGCGGCTGTTTGAAAGCGAGTAATGGAGGCGTGGGGATGGCCTTAGCGAGGTGTTCGTCGTCATCGATAACATGTTGAAGGCTGCGAAGAACATGGCGTAGTTTCTCCGCTCCGGGGAAGTACTGGATGACGAAGGGTACTCTGTTGGTTGTGTCCCGTGTTTGTCTTCTGAGGAGGTCTATGCGATTTTTCGCTGTGGCCCGTCGGAACTGTCGATCGACGAGTCGAGCATCATATCCCGTTCTTACAAGGGCGTCTTTCAGTGTCTGTAGGTGTCCATCGCGTTCCTCCTCGTCTGAGCAGATCCTGTGTATTCGCAGGGCTTGTCCATAGGGGATGGCTTCTTTAACGTGGTCAGGGTGGAAGCTGGAGAAGTGAAGCATCGTGAGGTTGTCCGTGGGCTTGCGGTAGAGTGAAGTGCTGAGGTGTCCGTCTTTGATGGAGATTCGTGTGTCCAGGAATGAGACTGATTCTGAGGAGTAGTCCATGGTGAGTTTGATGGTGGGATGGAACTTGTTGATGTTATCGTGTAGTCTTTTCAGTGATTCTTCACCGTGGGTCCATAGGAAGAAAATGTCATCGATGTATCTGGTGTATAGCGTTGGTTGGAGATCCTGTGCAGCGAAGAAGTCTTGCTCGAACTTGTGCATGAAGATGTTTGCGTATTGGGGTGCGAATTTGGTCTCCATGGCTGTTCCGTGTGTTTGGGTAAAGAACTGGTTGTCGAAGGTGAAGACATTGTGGTCAAGGATGAAGCGGATGAGTTGTAGGATGGCGTCTGGAGATTGGCTGTTGCTGGTGTTGAGTACTGAGGCTGTCGCAGCGATGCCGTCATCGTGGGGGATACTGGTGTAGAGTGCCGAGACGTCCATCGTGGCGAGGAGTGTTCCTGGTTCAACTGGTCCGTGGGTGCTGAGCTTCTGTAAGAAGTCTGTAGTGTCGCGACAGAAGCTGGGGGTTCCCTGTACGATGGGTTTCAGGATGCCCACGACATATCCAGAGAGGTTTCTTTTACACCCTTTTACACCCTTTTCTTCTCAGTGGAATATATATTTTTTGGAAGTTGTAAAATAACTCCTTAAATGTACACCACTGATCATGTATCGTCTTACCCTTTAATCTATTTCCCCAATCCACTCTACTCAATTCCGCTCTCATACTTTCATAGTCTCCTTTATTCAAGCTTAGCACGCTTGTTTGAGATCCAACCTTCTCACCCTCTAATTGAATATGGAATTCAACCATGTTATGGTCACTCATTCCAAGGGGATCCTTTATTAGGACATTTTTAATTAATCCTGTCTTGTTACACAGGACCAGATCTAAGGTTGCTTGCCCCCTGGTCGGTTCAGTTACATACTGCTCAAGAAACCCATCCCTAATACACTCAATGAACTCATCCTCAAGGCAGATCAACAACATACAGGTCGAAAGTTAGGAGCCAGACTAAAGGCAGTCCAGTGGTTCTCCTGATAGGGAGTCTTGGCCCCCTCCTATTTCTGATCTACATGCTGCCCCTCGGCGAATTCATCTGAAAACACAACCTCAGGTTCCACATGTATGCAGAAGACACCCAGCTCTACTTCACCGCCACTTCTCTCGACCCCTCCACTGTCTCTAAATTGTCAGACTATCCAGTACTGGATGAATAGAAGTTTCCTCCAACTAAATATTGGGAAGACAAAATCCATTGGCCCAAAACTTGGTGTCGGGGGCTTGCCGCGCGTGCAAGCCCCCGATGTGCACTCACCCTGCGCGCCGACATCTGAAACCTGGCCCGCAGTGGATTTCCTTTCAGTGGCCAGGTTCTGATGTCGGCGCGCTGTGCTAACCTGACCCAGCGGCGTAGTTAGTGCGATGTGCCGGCTGGGATCAGGTGAGCACTGTTCAGCCAATCAGGGGAGGGGAAACTTCATTCATAAGTTTGAGAGTAAGAACTGTCAAACTCATGAGAAGTACTGCACCCCAAAACACTACTTAAACTTTAAATAAAATTAAAAAAAAATCCCAATCATTAAATTAAGTTTAAATAAGTTAAAAAAAATAATTTAAACCAATTTTTTTTTTGAAAAAAATAAATTTTTATTAAAAAGGGTCTAAAACGAAACTTAGCTTATTGTAGATTCTTTAAAATAATAAACCTGTGGAAAAAAAATTCTAAATTGCACTAAAACACCACTTACCTGTAAAAATAAATACTTACGTGTGCTTTTTACAAGCGTAAAGACCGGAGGCCTTTACACATGCGCAAATCCCCCAAAACAGAGGAAATCCAAGACGCACGCGCTGCCCCCTACAGCGCACGCGCTAGCCTCTTCAACTCTTGGGTGAGAGGAGAGGAAATGCCGGTTTTCAGCGCATGCGCTGTGCATGCTGAAAACCAGCATTTCCTCCGGCCAGGCGTGAGAGTACCCCTTCCGTACTCACGCGTTTGGGGAGGAATTACTGCCCCATTGTCTTTGATCCCTGCCACAAACTTTGTTCCCTAGCCACCGACTCCATCTCTCTCCCTGGCAACTGTCTGAGGCTGCACCAGATTGTTCGCAACCTAGGTGTCGTATTTGACCGAGATGAGCTTCCGACCACATATCCAATCCATCACTAAGATCACCTACTTCCACTTCCGTAACATCACCCGACTCCGCCCCTGCCGCAGTTCATCTGCTGCTGAAACCCTTATCCATGCCTTCATTAGCTCCAGGCTAGAGTATTCCCATGCACTCCTGGCCGGCCTCCTATTTTCCACCCTTCATAAACTTAAACTCATCCAAAACTCTGCTGCCCATATCCTAACTCGCACCAAGTTGCTTCACCCATCACCTTGTGCTTGCTGATCTACATTGGCAACCGGTTGAGCAACACCTTGATTTTAAAATTCTCATCCTTGTTTTCAAATCCCTCCATGGCCTCACCCCTCACTATCTCTGTAACCTCCTCCGAGACCTCTGCGCTCCTTCAATTCTGGCCTCTTGCGCATCCCTGATTTTAATCGCTCCACCATTGGTGCCTGTGCCTTCAGCTGCCGAGGCCATAAGCTCTGGAACTCCCTCCCTAAAACTCTCTGCCTCGCTACCTCGCTTTCCTCCTTTAGGATGCTCCTTAAAACTTACCTCTTTGACCAAGCTTTTGCTCATCTGCCCCAATATCCCCTTATGTGGCTGGGTGTCAAATTTTGTTTGATAATTGCTCCTGTGAAGGGCCTTGGGTGTTTTACTATGCTAAGGAGCTATATAAGTGTAAGTTGTTGTTGTTGTTGTTGTGAGTCAGGCTAATGATCTGTCCGCATAAAGATACCTTTTGTTACAAAACAGTCCAGAGACAAACGGAGTCTGTAACAGACTTAAACATCAACTGTAGAGAACCACAATAGTCTGGATTTTAAGGCAAGTTGATACTCCCATAGAGTCAAATATCGTGCTCTGGGCAGACAGCAATGGTAGAAATGGGTTGCGTCACATGCCACTAGGCACAAGAGAGTCTAACTACCTCTCCATTAATGCAGAGCTGAAAGCAGAAATACAGCACACAGGCACAAATACCCCCTCTTAGCACTCTGTGGTACAGAACGCTCGGGCTGCAATGTGCTGTGTCACTGCACAATCCTTAAGTCATTTAGCCTCTTGTATGATATACCTTTTTTCAATGCAAAGTAAAAAGAAATAAAATGAAAGCCTGTGTAAAAGCTTTGAAAGATGAAGGGAGCATTACCAATGGTGGGGAAGCATGCTGAAATAATAATGGAAACACTGTAGATATAACTGATAATGTGGGCATTTTGTCATTCGTGGCAGCTCTGAAAAAGCTATTACATTGATTTTCTGCTGGAGGATCTTAGCAGTGCAGCGGTCAACACTTGCCTTACACTTCTGTGGCTGACGATTGGAATCCCTGCAGAGGACAGATTAAACCTGCAGTTCAGTTGATGTGATGAGGTTGGCAAAGCTTTTAACCAGGTGCATGGTGAGGAGTTGCAGCAATGGTTAACTGATAACCATAAAATACCTCTGGGGAAAGGCAATACCTATCTGATAGGTTACACCTATCAGAAAAGATTGAACAGGTTGGGGCCCCTTTCCTCTAGAAAAGAGAAGGCTGAGGGTTGACTTAATAGACACCTTTAAGATTATGAAAGGGTTTGTTAGGATTAACGTAGAGAAGATGTTTCCACTTGTGGGGGAGACCAAAACTAGGGGCCAGAAATATAAGATGGTCACCAATAAATCCAGTAAGGAATTCAGGAGAAACTTCTTTACCCAGAGAGTGGTTAAAATGTTGAAATCGCTGTCACAAGTAGTAGTTGAGGCGAATAGGGCCGATGCATTTAAGGGGAAGCTAGATAAACACATGAGGGAGAAAGAAATAGAAGGTTATGCTAATAGGGTTAGATGAAGAGGGATGGGAGGAGGCTCGTGTGGAGCATAAACACCGGCATTGACCAGTTGGGCCAAATGGCCTATTTCTGTGCTGTACATTCTATGTAATTCTATGTAATACAGTATAACCTCTGTATGTAATTAAACTATAGAAATTCCTCAGATCATTCTATTTAGCACAAGGCTAAGAGGGATGTTACTGAACAGTAATTGTAAGCGTGCACAACCAACGTTCACTTTAACATTTTAACTGAGATTCTTCATCTGCTACAGATGCAGCCATTGATTGCAACATAAAAGTATTATTAATGTTTTGGTTTCTTGTTAAATGCCAATTACGGCTGCCAAGTGCAAAATTCCCTAGGCTTGTAATGTGCTCATTTTGGGTGTATTGCAAGCCAATTTTAAATGGGTATAACAGCAGCACACAGAGACAGCAGCACTGCATAGTAGCAGCTGGCATAGCCTAAACTCAGGAATTACTTGCGTGTTTCCAGCAGCATGGATCCTATTCAGTGTTGGAGTAATTAACATAATTGGGGAGGATGAATAGGAGGAGCACGAGAAGAGCTCACAGGAGCTGAGAACCACAGGAAGAAAACCTACAGGTTCTAGAGGTACCTGATCCACCCTGGGTCCTGCTCCTGAGCCCTGTTAGATGCTAGCTATTGCCACAGCAATACTTACATAAAGTTCAATAGCATCAATTACATGCAACAGAACAGGCATTCAATTTTTTATTACAATGCTTAATTTTCCAGAATACATGGCATGACTGATATTACATGTGTGCCCATTCAGGACTGGTTCGTGAATCTATCGTCTACATGAATAGGAGATGCTTTTACGTAATGAATCTATTGATGGCACATGAACACCACCAAAGAGTCAAAACAGTAAATACTAGATACCTCAGAGCAGACATAACACCTATATTCTGAGCCAATCAGTCATTCTACAATCGTTCTCAGATAAGGTAAGATTGAACTGCTACATTATTCCCTGCTAGATTAATTTTTTTTAAATATTTGTTTATGGGATGTGAGCGTCGCTGGCAAGGCCAGCATTTATTGCCCATCCCTAATTGCCCTTGAGAAGGTGGTGGTGAGCCACCTTCTTGAACTGCTGTAGTCCATGAGGTGAAGGTACTCCCACAGTGCTGTTAGGGAGGGAGTTCCAGGATTTTGACCCACCAATGATGAAGAATCAGCGATATACTTCTCAGTCAGGATGGTGTGTGACTTGGAGGGGAACTTGGAGGTGGTGGTGTTCCCATGTGCCTGCTGCCCTTGTCCTTCTAGGTAGTAGAGGTCGCGGGTTTGGGAGGTGCTGCCGAAGAAGCCTTAGCAAGTTGCTGCAGTGCATCTTGTAGATGAATCTACTACTCCACCCTGTAGCTCAGCTGAAAAGCAATATAAAAACTAATTTCCAAACAAGGAATGGCAAGTAAATATTTGGCATTCAAAAGCAATGCTTCAGATGCTTAAGCTGGCTGGGGAGAAACTTTGAAATTTACCCCAGGGAGAGAATTGGGAACATTCACAAGCCCAATCTCTGTTGGTTAATTCTCTGACTTTCTTTCTCTTTCTCTCTCTCTCTCAGCATTTGGAGCTAGAATGATAGAATGTTATAGCACAGAAACAGGTCATTTGGCTCCTCAGGTCTGCACTGTTGCTTTTCTCCAAAATCACCCAATTTCCTGATTGCTTCGCATACCCTTTTATATTCTTCTTTTTCAAGCAGCTATCTAATTTCTTCTTAAAAGATCTAGTGGATACTGCTTCAACAACAGGTACCAATTGCAGGTTGACAAAACTGTAAGTTTATATCAGAAGATAGTTTTAGAAAGAAACAGCTTGCATTTTTATAGCAGCTTTAAGGACCTCAGGATGTGCCAAAGTACTTCACACCCAATAAAGTACTTTTGAAGTGTAGTCACTGTTGTTATGTAGGGAAACACGGGAACCAATCTGCGCACAGCAAGATCTCACAAACAGCAGTAAGATAAATGACCTGATAATCTGTTTTAGTGGTAATGTGAGGGTTAACTATTGTCCAGGAAATGAAAGAACTCACCTCCTTTTCTTCAAATAATTCATGGGAGCTTTTATATCCACCTGAGAGGGTAGACAGGGCCTCATTTGACGCCTCACCCAAAAGACGGCACCTCAAATAATGCAACATGTACTCAGTATTGCACTGAAGAGTCAGCATAGATTATGTGCTCTAGGGTGGGGCTTGAACCCAAGGACCTCCTGAGTCAGAGATGAGAGTGGTATCACTGAGTCAAGGCCAACAGCAAATGCAGCAACACTTGACCACACTGACATACTTACACAGGAATGCTAGAAGCACAAGAAGAAACATGCCAGAACTGAAAGCTGTTGTGACAGTGGGGAACTATAAGGTGATGGGAATATCAGAAACATGGCCTACTCCAGAGAAATAAAATTAATTTAAGATTCAGGGGTACAGAGTGTTCAAAAAACATAGAAGGGATAGAAAACATGTAGCTACATATGTAAAGGACAACTGGGAGGTAATAGAAGTTGATCCCGTGGGAGGGAGGAGTTATGTTGCATAAAGAACCATTCTGGTTAGAATGGTTCTCATGAGCCTCTCATGAGAAAAATCCAAGCTAATACTAAAGGTATGGTTCAGACCACTAGGGTAGTGCAACAAATAGACAGTAGACAGACAAGTACAACAACTAGCTCTACGAAGAGATAAGAAGGGTATATGAGAACAGGACAGTTATTTTAATAGGAGATTTCAACCAAGCAAACATTGAGTTAGTAAATGTAATGAATGGCTGTGTCATGAATCAGTGTGTAAGGGAAGCCATGAGAGGCAGTGGTCATCTTGACCTAGTATTCATAAATGATCCAGTCAGCATACCGGAAATGGAAGCCCTAACACTCCTTGGGGACAGTGACATAGAATGATCAAGTTTAACATGATATGGAACTCAGTTATACAGTAGATCAGGAAGCAGGCTTATAACTTCAAAAAGCCTAAATTCAAAATAAAAAATAAATGAAGGCAGAATTAAAACAAATGGATTGGAGGTGGATGTTCACCAACATTTCATAAGAAGAAAAAATGGAATATCTTTTAAAGCATATGAAAGCAGATTTCTACTATGATTACTGTCACAACAAAGGGTCAGTCCTTCAACAATAACTTCTGCGTGATTTAGGCCCGAGTGGTTTATTCAACAACAAGTTTTAATATAGATTGACTCAACAGTGTTATATTACAACTGTCTTCAGATTACATTAAATGACAAGCACATAATACAACCTGGTTCCAGATCCCGGATTGATCAGACCCGACTCTCTAGGCTGTCAGCTCGGCTGTGGACTTACGATCATCCCCAGAATTCTAACTTTCAAAAGGGGAAGGCTCTATCTTTATTCTATTTGGCTGCCTTGGGTTGAGTGTACACATCTCTGTTCTTATCTTCTAGTCATTAATTATGCCATCATGTTAACTCTACGTTAGCTGACTGTGGATGGGTCGTGACAAGTATTCCGACGTTTTGCCAGACCTCATCTCTTACTTTGGCTGTAGAAAGAGTTTGTTCCTCTCAGAAGTGTGTGAGCTTCTGATATCAGAATACCAACTTACTACTGACCTCGCATTGTGCTTGCAAATCTTAGTTTCCCAGCCTTTAGTTATGTGGGTCTTTTAGCAACCAACCTATTATGTCCGTGTATAATTGAGATACGGACTGCAGGAGTTGATTATAACAAGTCTTTACTGAATGGAGACAACCTGGAAACTGAAACTACAGAAGCATGCTAGGGCCTTTTACACAGGGGTGGTCACTGCCGGTACTGCAGTCTGAGACCAGTTATTCCCTTAAAGGTACATACACAACAATTCCTCCCCTTTTAGATAAACAGCACATAACATTCATTTTACAACTAAATAACTAATTACAATTACAATTACGGTTGCTAGATACATTGGTTGAAGTTAAGCAATTATAAGTTCAGTCTTTGAGGAGGCTTCCTGATTCTATCTGGATAACGCCTCTTTGGGATATCAGGTTCTTCTGGCAAGGTTGAGTCGGGATCAATGTTGTTGTTTGGTTCGTCTGTTTCCAATATCACCGATTCTGCGGTAGATGCAATTGGTACTTCGGTTTCATCGCCAGGTGTATCAGATCGTGGTGTGGAGTTGACGTTTTCCAGTGACTCTAGAATCTGGTCAGCATGGCGTCTTACAATGCGCTCTCCAATGTCCACGGTATACATTAGAGGTCCTTGCCGTGTACAGATCGTTCCTGGCTGCCATTTCTCTGTGCAGTAGTCCCGGGCCAAAACTGGTTGACCTATCTTAAAACTCCTGGTCGGCCTTTCATTCATATTCTGAAACTGCCTGTTCTCCACATCTCTTCTGACGTTTGGCTTAACCAAATCCAAGCGGCATCGTAGTCTTCGATTGAAGAACATCATGGCTGGAGTTTGGTTGGTAACCGCATGTGTCGCATTCCGGTAGGCAAACAAGAAGTTATCCACCTTGTGTTGTAGGGGTATATCTTCATCACACATTGCCTTGATAGACTTCTTGAATGTTTGAACAAACCTCTCGGCCAATCCATTAGTGGCTGGATGATATGGGGCGGATGTGTAATGCTTAACACCATTGTTCTTTAAGAACCTCCGGAACTCTTCAGACACAAACTGTGGTCCATTGTCAGAGCAAATCTGTTCAGGCAGCCCATTCCTGGCGAATATGGTTCGTAAGACTGTGATAGTTTTTTCTGTGGTGGTTGAGGACATTTTTATTACCTCTGGCCACTTTGAATGTGCACCCACCGCAATTAAAAACATCGAGTCCATGAAGGGACCAGCAAAATCAATGTGCACCCTTTGCCATGGAGATGAAGGCCACTCCCATGGATGCAGAGGGGCTTTTGGTGGGGCGTTTTGGACCTTCTGGCATCCTGTACAGCTCTTGGTCATCTCTTCGATTTCTCTATCGATTCCTGGCCACCACACAAACACTCTGGCTAAGTTCTTCATTTTTACCCCTCCCAGATGACCCTCATGAAGCTCATTGAGCACTCTATCCTTCAATTTGGGTGGAATTGCTACTCTGGATCCACACATCAAGGTTCCTCTGCACACTGACAGCTGTTCTCTTCTTGGCGAGAATGCTGGCAGCAGTGGTGCGCCATGTGCTGGCCATCCCTTCACCGTTAAATCATAGACCCAGGAGAGTGTCGGGTCATTTCGTGTTTCCTTTTCTATGTTTGCATTCGTCACAGGGAGACATTCGACTATAGTCGAGTGGAATAACTCCACTGGATCCACTGCCAGTTCTTCTTCCACCGTCGGCAATGGTAGGCGCGACAATCCATCAGCATTCCCATGCTGTTTAGTTCCTTTGTACTCGATGTCATATTGGTGTGCCCCTAGGAAAAGGGACCACCTCTGCAGCCGTTGTGCCATCATTATCGGTACGCCCTTCTGAGGGTTGAAAATGGGGACGAGAGGTTGATGATCAGTTAGTAGAGTAAATTTCTGACCGTGCAGGTAGTGATTGAACTTGTTCACCCCCCTCACCAGGCTGAGGCCCTCTCTGTCAATCTGGGCGTAGTTATGCTCGGCTGAAGTTAACGAGCGTGACGCGAAAGCTATCGGCCTCTCTGAACCATCAAGGAATTTATGTGACAGTACCGCCCCAATGCCGTAGGGAGACGCATCACACACCAGTCTTATCGGTAGTGATGGGTTGTAGTGAGCCAATACTTCTCTTGAAGTGATTAGGTCCTTACTCTTCTGAAAGGCCCGCTTACATTCATCGCTCCATTTCCATGCTACTCCCGTTCGTAGTAGGGCGTTCAGTGGATGCAGAATTGTGGACAAATTCGGCAAAAACTTATGGTAGTAATTCACCAATCCGAGGAATGACCTCAGTTGCGACACATTTTCAGGTGCTGGAGCCTTAACTACCGCTTCAATTTTGTCAGGGTACTTATGCAACCCCTCTTCATCAATCACGTGGCCACAATACGATATCTGTTTCTTAAAAAACTCGCACTTGGGGCGATTGGCTCGTAGCCCATGTTCACGTAGTCTAGTGAGCACCTGCTCTAGGTTGGCAAGGTGTTCACTCTCATCATCACCTGTCACTAGGATGTCATCCAAGTAACACTGAGTCCCCGGAATCCCTTGCAGGACTTGTTCCATCGCTCTTTGCCATATCGCCGGAGCTGATGCTACTCCGAATACCAGTCGATTATACTGGTAAAGACCTTTGTGAGTGTTTCTCGTGAGATACTTCCTAGAGGATTCTTCAACCTCCATCTGCAAATATGCTTGTGCTGGGTCAATTTTTGTAAAACGCTTCCCTCCAGATCGTGAGGTGAAGATATCTTCTATCCTTGGAAGAGGATACTGTACTGTGTGAAGAACTGGGTTCACCGTCACCTTGAAGACCCCACAGATGCGAACCTTCCTTGGCTCCTCAGACTTATTGTTTAACGTTTTCTTCATGACAGGAACGATGGGTGTCACCCACTCGCTACAGTCTACCTTAGATAACACGTCTGCATTCTCCAGATTCGCCAGCTCTGCCTCGATGGCTGGGCGAATTGCATATGGTACCGGTCTTGCTTTGAAAAACTTGGGAATTGCATTCTCCTCTATTTTTATCGAGGCGGTTACGCCTTTAAGAGTGCCCAGTCCTTGTTGAAATACCTCTTTGGCGTCAGCTAAGATTGTTGACAATCGTCCAGGAGTGACGCGTCATCCTTTTTACCAGCCACCGTCAGTGCCTGAATGGAGTGCCAGTCTAAACTTATCATTCTGATCCATTCACGTCCCAATAACGGTGGTCCACCATCTTGCAGAATGTAGAGATACAGTTTCCGTATTTTCTTGCCGTTGTGTTCGACAGGCACCCTTATTTTTCCTCTGGGGTATACTTTTTGCCCCGTATACGTCCTCAAGACAATGGATGTCTCTCTCAAGGGTATGTGTGAGAATAGCCGCTCGTAGTCTCGTCGATTCATGATGGTTAGAGCTGATCCTGTATCCAATTCCATTTTGACTTGGGACCCTGCTATCATGAGGGTGACCGAAATGGTTCGGTGATCCTCTTTTGCGACTATGTTGTGAAGGTTGAGACAGCTTAGTCTCTTGTTCCCGGACTCACTATCGCTCATCTGGTGTTCCGAACTACTGTCCGTCATCTTTTGTACTTTCCTGTACAGTTCCTTAGTAGCCTTTTTGTTGTCATTGGTCTTCTTCCCAGACCTGCAAACTCATGCAATGTGTCCCATCTTTCCGCATTGCCTGCATATTTTGTCCTTGGACCAGCAGTCCTTCTGGTCATGGTTTGTTCTGCCGCAGCGATAACATTTTGCAAATCCCTGTGTCATTTCGTGGGTGCCATATTCCTGTGGCTTTTGTTGTATTTCCGCAGCTCCCCTTGCTGCTGCTTCGTACGATACTGCCGCGCTGAAAGCCTTATCTAGCGTCAGCTCTTTCTCTGAGAGTAACCTCTTCTGGATTCCTTCACTCAGTAGTCCACAGACAAATTTGTCCCGTAAGGTATCTGCCAGTCCTGCTCCGAACTGGCAGTGCTTTGATAGCTTGCGTAGTTCTGTAAGGTAATCAGCATTGCTCTCATTTTTATGCTGATTTCTCCTGTGGAATTTAAATCTTTCTGCTATCAGCAGCGGTGTAGGATTTAGGTGTTTGTAATGAAATCTGTTTGTCTTGCCTGTATCCGTTTTGCACTCATGTATATTACCCTCCCCCACACGGTGTATAGTTTCACTTCCTCTTTCCTGACTAACCTGGAAGGTTCCAGGTCTTGGCTCTTGGCTCCGCCCCTGACTTCTCTTACTTAAAGATCTCAGGATCTGTATGACTCATTCCTGTGAGCCAGTCGTTGTGTTGAGATGTTAGCTCTGATCTTAGTGATTAAAAGCCAACTTGTTAAAGTCTATAACTTCTAGTTTTGTGGTTATTGAAGGCACATCAATTTTAATCACTAAAGAATACTAGGATGGATCGACTCCTAAAACCAGAGCATCTGGACTTGGATCCACATTCTGCTGAAGCATCAAATCAATTTGGACACTGGCTCAAATGCTTTGAACTCTTCGCGAGGGCCTCATCCGCTAGCGAGGTAGATAAGCTGAGTCTACTGACTACTCGCGTTAGTCATCGGATTTATTCGTTCATCCGGGACGCCACCTCTTACATGGAGGCCATCACTATCCTGAAGGCCCAATACCAGAGGCCAGTAAACGAAGTGTACGCCAGACATCTGCTGGCTACACGCAGGCAGCGACCTGAGGAATCATTGGACGATTTCTTACAAGGCCTAAAGGACTTGGTCCGGGACTGTAACTGCAAGGCCGTGACGGCCAACGTGTACTCTGACGAATTGGTCCGCGATTCCTTCATCACGGGCCTCAAATCGAATTATATCTGGCAGAGACTGCTGGAGAAGGAGGTCCTAGACTTAAAAAAGGCAGTGGCCACTGCGCGATCGCTGGACGTGGCCCAGAAAAACTCTGACTCTTATTCTTCCTGCCATGCGGCCCTCACTGCCTCGTGCGCACCGAGCGGGCCGCTATCTTGGAATCCGCCATCTTCCCCATCCAGGTCTCAGACCAGCTCTACACCGCCGGAGTCCCCACACAGAAGTTCACCCAGGAGTCCTACTACAGCGACAATGTCTCGAGGCCCGAAATGCTACTTCTGCGGCCAGGCCAAGCACCCCAGACAACGATGCCCAGCGAAGGACGCTACATGCTTCAAATTTAAGAAAAAGGGACATTTTAGCAAAGTCTGCAGGGGGAATCCGATTTCCAACTCCGTCACCGCCTCGTGCGTGCCGTGCGGACCGCCATCTTGGGATCTGACATCTTTTCCCGACTCAACGGCCGCCCAGGGCCCAACAGTGGCTTCGATCACGGTGGATCAATCCAGGCCACACCCGTTGACAAAATCCATGATGGACATACAGGTAAACGGGAATTTAACGAAATGTTTAATTGATTGTGGGAGTACCGAGAGTTTTATCCACCCTAGCCTGGTACGGCGGCACTCATTAACGGTAACCCCTACACGGAGCAGAATTGCTATGGCTGCTAAGCCCCACACTTCGGACATTTTGGGCTACTGTGTGGTAACACTGACTGTAAAAGGCACGGACTACAAGGATTTTAAACTCCTCATGATGCCAGAACTCTGTGTTAATGTAATCTTGGGCCTGGACTTCCAGTGCCACCACGAAAGTGTCACGCTAGCATATGGCGGGTCCCAGCCGCCACTCACAGTCTGTGGCCTATCAGCCTTAAAAATCAGGCCGCCCTCTTTATTCGCTAATCTCGCTCCGAACTGTAGGCCCATAGCGACCAAAAGTAGACGGTACAGTCTGGAAGACAGACACTTTATCAAGGCGGAAGTGGACAGACTCCTGCGGGAAGGCATTATTGAATGCAGTACCAGTCCGTGGCGTGCCAAAGTAGTCATAGTTAAAAATAGCGAAAAGAAACGGATGGTAATTGACTACAGCCAGACTGTTAATATTTATACCCAGCTGGACGCCTACACTTTACCCCGCATATCAGAAATTGTCAACCAGATTGCGCAATACCGAGTCTTCTCGACTATCGACCTCAAATCCGCGTATCACCAGCTCCCCATTAGAACGGAGGACCGCCCATACACCGCCTTTGAGGCGAACGGACGCCTCTACCATTTTCTCAGAGTGCCCTTCGGGGTAACAAATGGGGTCTCGGTCTTCCAACGTGAGATGGACCGCATGGTTGACGAGAATAAACTACAAGCTACCTATCCCTATCTGGACAATGTCACTATCTGCGGGCACAACCAGCAAGACCACGATCTAAATCTTGCGAGATTTTTAAAAACTGCCCTAAAGCTGAATCTAACCTACAACGAAGACAAATGTGTCTTCAACACAACCCGTCTCTGTATCCTCGGCTGTGTGGTGGAAGATGGGGTAATTGGACCGGACCCTGACCGATTACGCCCCCTAAAGGAACTGCCCCTGCCACACAATCCCAAAGCTTTAAAAAGGTGCCTGGGATTTTTTTTGTATTATGCCCAATGGGTGCCCAATTACTCTGATAAGGCCCAACCCCTCATTAAATCGACGTCCTTCCCACTATCAGCTGAAGCTCGGGAGGCTTTCACCAGTATCAAACAGGACATTGAAAGGGCTGCGCTGTGTGCAGTGGATGAAAGCATTCCCTTTCAAGTCGAAAGCGATGCATCAGACTTTGCCTTAACTGCGACCCTCAATCAGGCTGGGAGACCTGTGGCCTTCTTCTCCCGAACCCTTCAGGGACCTGAAATCAGGCACTCTTCTGTCGAGAAGGAGGCACAGGCTATAGTGGAGGCAGTGCGGCACTGGAGACACTACCTAGCCGGCAAACGTTTCACCCTGCTCACCGATCAGCGGTCGGTGGCTTTCATGTTTAATAACAAACAAAGGGGGAAAATCCAAGAATGACAAAATACTCAGGTGGAGGATCGAACTATCCACGTTCGACTATGATATTATGTACAGGCCGGGAGCCCTTAATGAACCCCCAGATGTGCCAGCATTCATACGGACAAATTACAGGGTCTCCACAACGACCTCTGTCACCCAGGGGTCACCCGACTATACCATTTTATAAAGTCCCGCAATCTGCCCCACTCCATCGAGGAGGTCAGGGCAATGACCAGAGCCTGCCGCATCTGTGCGGAATGCAAGCCTCGTTTCTACAGGCCTGACCGTGCACACCTTATCAAAGCCACACGGCCATTCGAGCGCCTAAGTCTGGACTTCAAGGGACCCCTTCCCTCTGCCGACCGTAACGTATACTTCCTCAATATCATCGATGAATATTCCCGCTTCCCCTTCGCCATTCCCTGCCCAGACATGACCAGTGCCACGGTCATCAAGTGTCTCGGTAATCTATTCTGCATGTTTGGCATGCCGAACTACATACACAGCGATAGGGGGACGTCATTTATGAGTGACGAACTGTGCCAGTTCTTGCTCTCAAAGGGGATAGCCACTAGCAGAACCACTAGCTACAACCCCTGAGGTGATGGGCAAGTGGAAAGGGAGAATGCTACTGTTTGGAAGGCTGTCACGTTAGCCTTAAAGTCAAAAGGCCTTCCGACCTCCCGCTGGCAGGAAGTCCTCCCAGACGTGCTCCACTCCATAAGGTCTCTGTTATGTACAGCCACTAACGCTACCCCTCACGAAAAGATGTTCGTTTTCCCCCGGAAATCCACCTCGGGCATATCTCTACCCGCGTGGCGGACGTCTCTGGGGACAGTACTATTGCGGAAGCACGTGAGAGGCCATAAAATGGACCCCCTTGTGGAAAAGGCACAGCTCCTCCATGCAAACCCTCAGTACGCCTATATCGAATATTCTGACGGGCGAGAGGACACTGTTTCCATAAAAGACCTCGCTCCCTCGGGGAGCGGAGAGAACGATGAGAGACTACCCGAGGAAGACCTACACCAAAAAGAGACAGGACGCCCAGAGGTATCAACACCCAACTTTAACCTGGAGGACACTGCAGATAACCTGGAAGACACTGCGGAGGCCCGGACAGTGGAGGAACCAGAATCCACTCCCCTAGAGGCACCCCAACCAGCTTTGCGCCGATCACTGAGAACCGCAAAACCTCCTGACAGACTCACTTATACCAACTTTTAAGAAACATCACCCCGATGGACTAAATCTAAAGAAGGGGTGAATGTAATGAAATCTGTTTGTCTTGCCTGTATCCGTTTTGCACTCATGTACATTACCCTCCCACACACGGTGTATAGTTTCACTTCCTCTTTCCTGACTAACCTGGAAGGTTCCAGGTCTTGGCTCTTGGCTCCGCCCCTGACTTCCCTTACTTAAAGATCTCAGGATCTGTATGACTCATTCCTGTGAGCCAGTCAGTGTGTTGAGATGTTAGCTCTGATCTTAGTGATTAAAAGCCAACTTGTTAAAGTCTATAACTTCTAGTTTTGTGGTTATTGAAGGCACATCAGTGTTCCTGTAGGATAGCAACAATTTCGTTAAAACTCTTCACCTTCGGTTTGGCTGGAGTAATCAAGTCCCGCAATAAGCCGTACGTTCTTGCACCCATTAAATTTAGCAATACCGATGCCTTTTTCTCATCGGCTATTTCGTTTGCCTCGCAATATACCTCGACTCTTTCCACATACGTGGTCCAGTCTTCTATTGCATTATCGAAGGCAGTGATATCGCCAGTCTTTGGCATCTTGAAAATCTAAGATGGCGCCTCCCGCGCTTTGCCTTCATCTCCGATGGATCAAAATGGCACCTCCCGCGCTTTTCGTTCTTCCCCGCCGAGTTAAGATGGCGCCTCTCGTGCTTTCCCGCCGCTGCTGCTGCTCTCCGCGGTATTTTTATTTTTCTATCGCGCTTCAATATTTGCTCCGTTAATTGAAGAACCGTTCCCATCGTGGAGCGGACCCTCTGGGACACTTCCCTCCCTCTTCTTAGGTCTGAACGCTGCCCGGCTTCGAAGCACCGGCCGTGCCCTGTGTGCTCCACCCTCTCTCTCTCTCCTTGCTTTCTGACTCGCTGCCCGGCCCCATTGCAGAGCCACCCGATCGAGCCCCAGCCCGCCGCAGCCCAGGAAGGATCAGTGCACTACCTGCCACCAGCCCGACCAGCTGGGAAACCACAGACTGGAGAACCAAGCCTGGATCTCGACAGTCTCTCCTGCACTCCCCAACTTGATGATTTGGAGGGCGGTTGCCCACGGTTGACGCCCGTTTCTCGAGTTTCTTTGGATTATTATTTTTTTTCTTTCTTCTGGCTTCGACCTTCAATAACGTCGTCTGAGGTGCTGCCGAGTTGCAGATAAGTTCTTTTCTTACTTGTCGCCAGTATTATGTCCGTGTATAATTGAGACATGGGCTGCAGGAGTTGATTATACCAAGTCTTTACTGAATGGAGACAACCTGGAAACTGAAACTACAGAAGCCTGCTAGGGCCTTTTATACAGGGGTGGTCACTGCCAGTACTGCAGTCTGAGACGAGTTATTCCCTTAAAGGTACATACACAACACAACCCTCTTAACTATTCTTTGTCATTGAGTATCCAAACTGTCTTTTGTTCACACACACAAATACAATTCAGTTTTTCCCCTTTCCACTGCTGGTATAAAGTGAGCTGGGGTATTTCACTACTTTTTTAGATTTAAACCAATGTTAAAATATTCTAACAGCATGCAGCACACTAGCCTCAGACTAAACAAGCATAGCCCTACATGGATTGAAGAAAAACAAATTAAAAAGCAAAGAAAGAAAGACTTGCAATTCTATAGCACCTTTCACAACCTCAGGATGTCCCAAAGCACTTCACAGCCAATGAAGTACTTTTTTGAAGTGGAGTCACTGTTGTAATGCAGGAAATAACAGTGAAATAAAGAGGGAAATAGTCCTTATAAATGCTGCAAGGAAAATAAGAGAAGTGGTTCACTGGGACAAATATAGGAACAAACAGAAGTATATCAAAAGGTTGATCAGTGCAGTAAAGAGGAACCTAGAAAATAAACATTGCTACAGAGGCAAAATGCAACAATCAAAAATTATAGCAGAACATCAAGACAGCTGTCTTAGAAGAGATAAGAATGTTAAAAGTTGCAAAATAGGAGGTAGAATTAATTCTTTAGAAGAGCAAATAAAACTGAAACTGGATATTAATCAGCTGTGTTGATACGAAATTGGCTAAGAAACAGAAAGCAAACAGTAGTGGTGAACTGCTGTTTTACAGACTCGAGGGGAGTTTACTGTGGTTTCCCCCGGGAACGGTATTAGTTCCACTGCGCTTTTTGATATAGATTATTGACCTGGACTTGGGCATACAAAATCAGCAACAACTTACATTTGTATAGCACCTTTAATATAGTAAAACATGCAATGGCACTTCACAGAAGCGTTATCAAACATATAAGAATGGAACCAGATGAGCGTAGTACCAACCAGCTGGTCTATGGAGGAGAGGCGTTGGAGGAGGATAGTGTGGTCAACCATGTCAAAGGTTGCAAACAGGTCGAGAAGAATGCTGAGGGATAGTTTACCACGGTCACTGTCACATAGGATGTCATTTATGACTTTAATAAGGGCCGTTTCAGTGCTTTGGCAAGGGTGGAAACCTGATTGGAGGGATGCAAATGTGGAATTGCGGGAAAGATGGGCATGGATTTGGGCAGGATGATGATGGCAGATTTGAAGGGGAGGGGGACAGTACCTGAGGAGAGGGAACCATGAACAATGTCAGCTAACATGGGGGCCAGGAAGGGAAGTTGGGTGGTCAGCAGTTTAGTGGGAATAGGGTTGAGGGAGCAGGAGGCGGGTCTCATGAGCAAAGTGAGCTTGGAAAAAGGCATGAGGGGAGATAGGAGAGAAACTAGAGAAAGATGTAAGTTCACGGCTAGGGCATAGGGGAACCTTAGGAAATGTTTGACTTGGTGGGCATGGGGAAGGGCGGAAAGCAGCAGAAGCAGCTGGAAAGGATTGTCTCAATCTTAGTGACAAAGAAGTCCATGAGCTCCTCACACTTGTTGTTGGAGGTGAGGATGCAGAAGCCAGTTGAGCTGGGTTTAGGAAGATGGTTTGCAGTGGAGAAGAGAAGCTGGCTGTTATTTTTGCATTCCAGGATGATCCTGGAACAATACTCAATTTTTGCAGAGGAGAGCAGGACTGAATACTACTTTATGTGGTCCAGCCAGATCTGGCAGTGAATGGCTAAACTGGTTTCAACAATAACAACTTGTATTTATATAGCGCCTTTAACGTAGTAAAACGTCCCAAGATACTTTACAGGTGTATTATAAGACAAAAAAATTGACACCAAGTCACATAAGGATAAATTAGGGCAGGTGACCAAAAGCTTGGTCAAAGAGGTAGGTTTTAAGGAGAGTCTTAAAGGAGGAATGAGAGGTAGAGAGGCAGAGATGTTTAGGTAGGGAATTCCAGAGCTTAGGGCCTAGGCCACAGAAGGCATGGCCACCAATGGTTGAGTGATTATAATCAGGTATGCTCAAGGGGGCAGAATTAGAGGAGCACAGACATCTCAGGGGATTGTGGGGCTGAAAGAGATTACAGAGATAGGGGGGGCGAGGCCATTGAGGGATTTGAAAACAAGGATGAGAATTCTAAAATTCTCATAATTTCAGATATATATGGCATAATTGCAAAGTCTGCAGATGAAATGAAACACAGAAATGTAATAAACAGTGAGGAGGGTAGTAACAGACTTCAGGAGGGCAATGACAGACTGGTGAAATAGGCAGACACATGGCAGATGCAATTTAATGCTGTGAAGTATGAATAGATGCATTTTGGTAGGAAGAATGAGGAGAGGCAATATAAACTAAATGGTACAATTTTAAAGGGGGTTCAGGAACAGAGGGACCTGGGTTGCATGTACACAAATCTTTGAAGGTGGCAGGACAAGTTAAGTCTGTTAAAACAGCATAATTTTGCCAGCGCTCAGAGTGTGGGTTTGGAGGCAGGTACACTGTCAAAATCGAAATGATTGACAGTGGATTGGGAGCCTGCTCCGAACCTGCCTCCAGGTAAGTTTCCAAAGTGTCGGGTCTGCGATTTCAGAACAGACCTGACACCAAGCAGTGGGGGAGACATTTAAGATAGTTAACTGCTTGTTAAACGCTTGTTAACTACTATTTTGCCAGCCTACTTCTATTTTACCACTTTTTTAACGAGGTTCACGTCGTTCAGAGATCAATTAGGTAAGTGGAATAACAACAGAAAATGTTGGAAATACTCAGCAGGCCAGGCAGCATCCGTGGAGAGAGAAACAGAGTTAACGTTTCAGGTCTGGGACCCTTCATCAGAACTGGGAAAAGCTGGAGATGTAACAGATATTAAGCAGGTGCAGAGACAGGGGGGGCGTGGGTTAGGAGGGGAGGAAGAAATAGAAAGAACATCCTGTACTTTTGTAAGAGGCAGGAAAGATAAAATGTTGCAAATGGGAATGGCAAAAATCATACTGCATGAAAAATGGGGACAGGGATAATTATCTGAAATTGTTGAACTCAATGTTGAGTCCGGCAGGCTGCAAAGTGCCCAATCGAAAGATGAGGTGCTGTTCCTCGAGCTTACGTTGAGCTTCATTGGAACAATGCAATGGCCCGAGGACAGAGAGATCAGAGTGGGAGTGAAGCGGTGAATTAAAGTGACAGGCGACCGGAAGCTCAGGGTCACCCGTACGGACTGAACGGAGGTGTTCCGCAAAGCGGTCGCCCAATCTACGTTTGGTCTCCCCAATGTAGAGGAGACCGCATCGTGAGCAGCGAATACAGTATATTAAATTGCAAGAAGTACAAGTAAATCGCTGTTTCACCTGGAAGGGGTGTTTGGGGCCCTGGACAGTGGGAAGGGAGGAGGTAAAAGGGCATGTGTTGCATCTCCTGCGCTTGCACGGGAAGGTGCCAGGTGAAGGAGCAGGGCTGTTGGGGGTGATTGAGGAGTGGACCAGGGTGTCGCGGAGGGAGCGGTCCCTTCGGAATGCTGAAAGGGGAGGTGAGGGGAAGATGTGTTTGGTGGTGGGATCACGTTGGAGGTGGCGGAAATGGCGGAGGATGATCTGTTGAATGTGGAGGCTGGTGGGGTGAAAGGTGAGGACAAGGGGAACCCTATCGTGGTTCTGGGAGGGAGGGGCAGGGGTGAGACCAGAAGTGCGGGAAATAGAACGGACACGGTCAAGGGCCGTGTCAACCACGGTAGAGGGGAATCCTCGGTTGAGGAAAAAGGAAGACATGTCAGAAGCACTAGTATGGAAGGTGGCATCGTCAGAACAGACGCGGCGGAGATGGAGAAAATGGGAGAATGGAATAGAGTCCTTACAGGAAGCGGGGTGGGAGGAAGTGTAGTCCAGGTAGCTGTGGGAGTCGGTGGGCTTGTAGTGGATGTTTGTTGAAAGCCGATCACCAGAAATGGAGACGGAGAAGTCAAGGAAGGGAAGGGAAGAGTCGGAGATGGACCATGTGAAGGTGAGGGCAGGTTGGAAAGTGGAAGTAAAGTGAATGAACTTATCCAGTTCAGGGCGAGAGCAGGAAACGGTACCAATACAGTCATCGATGTACCGGAAAAAGAGGTGAGGGAGGGGACCTGAGTAGGACTGGAACAAAGAATGTTCCACATGTTCCATGAACAGGCAGGCATAGCTAGGGCCCATGCGGGTTCCCATAGCAACACCTTTAATTTGGAGGAAGTGAGTGGAGTCAAAGGAGAAGTTGTTCAATGTGAGAACAAGTTCAGCCAGGTGGAGGAGGGTGGTGGTGGATGGGGACTGGTTGGGCCTCTGTTCAAGGAAGAAACAGAGCGCCCGAAGGCCGTCCTGGTGGGGGATGGAGGTGTAGAGGGATTGGACGTCCATGGTGAAAAGGAGACGGTTGAGGCCAGGAAACTGGAAACTGTTAAAGTGACGGAGGGCGTCGGAAGAGTCGCAAATGTAGGTGGGAAGAGACTGGACAAGGGGAGAAAAAATAGAGTCGAGATAGGAAGAGATAAGTTCCGTGGGGCAAGAACAGGCTGAAACGATGGGTCTACCAGGGCAGTCCTGTTTGTGGATCTTGGGAAGGAGGTAGAAGCGGGCTGTGCGGGGTTGGGGGACTATGAGGTTGGCGGCCATGGAGGGAAGATCTCCAGAGGAGATGAGGTCAGTGACAGTGAGATTAGGTAAGTGGGTCGGGTTCTCTATGTCTCCCCATTGCTGTGAATAGGTGACAGCTGCAAAAGTGGTATGAAAGCTACCATTTGACAGCTGTTCAGTTTCCAATCTCAGAAGGTTGAGCCTTCAGGACTTGGAAGACACTTTTGAGCTGTTTGCAGTTTGGAAGTGTTTGGAATAAACTCACTATCCACTGTCACCTCCTTGGAACAAGCTCTCTCACCACTGAAACATCACTTCTGTCATCTCAACCTCACCTGCCATCTATTGCAGCAACATCGGTGCCCTTGAAAAAATCTCACCCTGGTCCTCTGAATCCCTCCATGATCAGCCGCAACACCAAGCAGGCACACCAACATCACCAACAACAGCACCAACCTTCTCTGCAATCACCTGATGCTGCACAGGACACAGGGCATCAGCACCCAACAACATTGCTGCCCGGGAGGCCAGGGATGGCCTCATCATGGCCAGATTTACTTCACTTGATGCTGTCCAACCTGGCTGCCACATGATGTGCCAGGTTTACACCACCCCACACCAGCACCATAAAGCATCTCTACAATGTTCAAGCCATTCCTTTCACACTCATCACAATTGGGGGGGTGGGGGAAATTATGTCTCAATATTCACTGGAACTCACTAAGACACTTCCAAATGTGCGCACAGATCTGTCCAATAAGGTAAGTGTTGAAAATATGGATTTCAATATTTGACAACACATTAACAGAAAATTTTCATGAACATTGCATAAAACACCCAAGTGCCTACCCTTGTGTGTTGTTAGTTGGTATGATTGCACTAGGATGAGGGTGAGTGTGACGGGTGGCTACTGAGAAGGGGAAGTGATAATGTAGATAGAGAGGGATGGATGGAGGTGCGAGGAAAGTTGGTGTGAGTAAAGATGTGCAGGGGTACTGTAGGGGAGGCAGATTGATGGGGATGTGCTGAGTGGCACTGCAGGATGAGGTTGAGTATGGATTTACAGTAACGTTTCGTGATCTACTGAGATCATTCAAATGTTTGCGCCACTGCAACTTGGTCCTCCTGACCACATCCATGCTTGTGCCCTCCTGTGCTATGGCAAACAGGCTGCGTTGGTCTCCTGGGTGTTAGATCCGTGATTCTGAGAGTATGATGTTTTTTGTAAAGATGTGCAGGGGTACTGTAGGGGAGGCAGGTTGATGGGGATGTGCTGAGTGGCACTGCAGGATGAGGTTGAGTATGGATTTACGGTAACGTTTCGTGATCTACTGAGATCATTCAAATGTTTGCGCCACTGCAACTTGGTCCTCCTGACCACATCCATGCTTGTGCCCTCCTCTGCTATGGCAAACAGGCTGCGTTGGTCTCCTGGGTGTTAGATCCGTGATTCTGAGAGTATGATGTTTTTTGTAAAGATGTGCAGGGGTACTGTAGGGGAGGCAGGTTGATGGGGATGTGCTGAGTGGCACTGCAGGATGAGGTTGAGTATGGATTTACGGTAACGTTTCGTGATCTACTGAGATCATTCAAATGTTTGCGCCACTGCAACTTGGTCCTCCTGACCACATCCATGCTTGTGCCCTCCTGTGCTATGGCAAACAGGCTGCGTTGGTCTCCTGGGTGTTAGATCCGTGATTCTGAGAGTATGATGTTTTTCAATAACCACACGGATGCTGTAACTTAACAATCAACAGGTATTTACTGGAGTAGGATAGTCTCAAGACTGGGGGTACAGAGGCATGCTCAAGGCTTATATACAGGTGTGGTCACTGCCGGTACTACAGTATACAGGAGCTGTAAAAGTAGTTCTCTCTTAAAGGTCCATACACTACAATTCCTCCCCTGTTAGATTAGCAGTACCCATAATATTCAAATAACAATTAACACTTTAACATGTACATTAAACAACAATAGTCCATTTATAGATTCAGTCTTTGGGGCGGCTTCCTGATCCTTTCGGGATAGCGCCTTTCCTGAGGTTCTTGTTCTTGGTGCGGAGGTGGTTCTGGCCCCTTTTTGTCGGTTAGTTCATCGGTTTCCACTGCTATTAAGAACATTGAGTCCATGAATGGACCAGCGAAATCAATATGCACCTGTTGCCATGGAGAGGAGGGCCATTCCCATGGGTGTAGAGGGGCATGTGGAGGTGCATTTTGGAACTTCTGGCATCCTGAGCAGCTCTTGGTTAGGTCTTCGATTTGTTGATCGATTCCCGGCCACCACACATAAGCCCTAGCAAGGCTTTTCATATTCACTCCTCCCAGATGAACTTCATGAAGCTCATTTAGCACTCTCTCCCTTAACTTAGGTGGAATCACCACTCTGGATCCACACATCACTGTCCCCTGGCATACTGACAGCTGTTCTCTTCTGGATGAGAATGCTGGCAACAGTGAGTCGCCATGTGTTGGCCAGCCCCTCACCGTCAAATCATATACCCGAGACAGCGTCGGCTCATTGCGAGTCTCCTTCTCTATATCCGCATTCATTACTGGCAATCGTTCAATTATTGACGAATAAAATATCTCGATAGGGTCCACTGCTGGTGCTTCCTCCACAGTAGGCAGTGGCAGGCGCGATAAACCATCAGCGTTTCCATGCTGTTTCGTGCCTTTATAGTCTATTTAATATTGATTCGCCCCTTGAAACAGGGACCATCTTTGTAACCGTTGTGCAGTCATCACTGGAACGCCCTTCTTAGGATTAAAGAGGGAGACAAGTGGTTGGTGGTCAGTCAGCAATGTAAACTTCTGCCCATGCAGATAGTGGTTGAATTTTTTTACTCCCCATAATAGGCTGAGGGCCTCCCTGTCAATCTGGGCGTAGTTGCGCTCGGCTGAGGTTAGTGACCGAGACGCAAAGGCTACTTGTTCTATCCGTGAGTTAATAGAGACACGGAATGCAGGAGTTGGTTTAACAGGTGTTTTCTGAAGAAAGTCTGGAGGTGAACTAAAAGATACAAGACACTATACAGGCTTATATAGCCCGAGTGGCCACTACCGGCATTACAGTACACAGGGGCTCTTAAAGGCACATACACCACAATTCCTCCCCTTTTAGACAACCAGTACATAACATTTTAAGTAATCATTAATTAACATGTTTACAAGAACAATAATCTACACATTTGCTGCAGTTAATCAATTATAAGTCAGTCTCTCTGGAGGCTTCCTGAGTCGGTCCGGATAACGCCTCGGTGGTGTAGTAGTTTTCGGTGGTGTAGTAGGTTCTTTTGGCAAGGTCGATTCGGCTTGAATGCCAGTGTCAGGTTCATCTGGTTCCAGTATCACTGGATCGGAGGTAGATACTATGGGTATCTCGGCTTCATCATTAGGCATATAGAGTTGTGGTGTAGGTTGTCCCTTTTCGGATGACTCTATGATCTGGTCAGCATGGCACCTTATTATGCTTTCTCCAATGTCCACGGTATACATCAGCAGTCCTAGTCATGTGCAAATAGTTCCAGGCTGCCATTTCTCGGTACGGTAGTCCCGGGCCAAAACTTGTTGACCTATCTGGAAGGTTCTAGTTGGCCTTTCATCCATGCCTTGAAATTGCCAGTTCTCTTCGTCCCTTCTGATGTTTGGCTTGATCAAATCCAGCCGGCATCTTAGTCTTCTATTGAAAAACATCATGGCAGGAGTTTGGTTTGTAACCACATGTGTTGCATTCCTGTATGCAAACAGGAAGTTATCTACCTTATGCTGTAGATTTATGTCTTCATTACCCATGACCTTTATGGCCTTCTTGAAGGTCTGGACAAACCTTTCAGCCAATCCATTTGTGGCGGGATGGTATGGGGCGGACGTGTAGTGCTTAACCCCATTGTTTTTTAAGAATTCCTGAATTCTTCGGACACAAATTGTGGTCCATTATCAGAACAGATCTGTTCAGGCAGCCCATTCCTGGCAAATATGGTCCTCAATACTGTGATGGTTTTTTCCGTGGTGGTGGAGGACATCTTTATTACCTCCGGCCACTTGGAGTGTGCATCAACCGCGATTAAGAACATTGAGTCCATAAATGGACCAGCAAAGTCGATGTGTACCCTTTGCCATGGAGATGAGGGCCACTCCCATGGATGTAGAGGGGCTTGTGGTGGGGCGTTTTGGACCTTCTGGCATCCTAGACAGCCCTTGGTCATTTCCTTGATGTCTCCATCGATACCTGGCCACCATACAAACGCTCTGGCTAGATTCTTCAATTTCACTCCACCCAGATGCCCCTCGTGAAGCTCCTTTAGCACTTTATCCTGGAGTTTGGGTGGAATCACCACTCTGGATCCACACATCAAGGTTCCTCGGCACACTGACAGCTGTTCTCTTCTTTGCGAGAATGCTGGCAACAGTGGTTCGCCATGTGCTGGCCATGCCTTCACCGTTAAATCTTAGACTCGTGAGAGAGTCGGGTCATTTCTCGTTTCCTTTTCAATGGTAGAATTTGTTACTGGTAGACATTCCACTATGGTTGAGTGGAACATCTCCACTGGGTCCACTGTAGGTGCCTCTTCTACCGTTGGCAAAGGTAGGCGCGATAAACCATCAGCATTTCCATGCTGTTTTGATCCTTTGTATTCTATGTCATATTGGTGTGCCCCAAGGAAAAGGGAACACCTCTGTAGCCTTTGCGCTGTCATAATGGGAACGCCCTTTTTAGGGTTGAATATGGAGACGAGGGGTTGATGGTCAGTCAACAAGGTGAATTTTTGTCCATGTAGGTAATGGTTGAATTTCTTCACTCCCCATACCAGGCTGAGTGCTTCCCTGTCGATCTGGGCATAGTTACGCTCAGCTGAGTTCAATGAGCGTGACGCAAAAGCTATCGGCCGCACCGAGCCATCAGGGAATCTATTCGATAATGCCGCTCCTACGCCGTAAGGGGATGCATCGCACGCCAGTCTGATTGGCAGTGATGGGTTGAAATGAGCCAAAACTTCCTTGGACATAATCAAGACTTTGCATTTATGGAAGGCACGTTTACAGTCTTTGCTCCATTTCCAAATTACTCCCGTATGTAGCAGTTCGTTAAGAGGGTGCAGAACAGTTGACAAGTTTGGTAAAAATTTATGATAATTTATCAATCCCAGGAACGACCTTAATTGTGAGGCATTTTCAGGTGCTGGGGCTTTTATTACCACTTCAATTTTTTTCAGGTGACTTATGCAACCCGTCTTCGTTAAATATATGGCCACAATATGATATTTGTTTCTGGAAAAATTCGCACTTGGGTCGATTTGCTCGTAGGCCCCGTTCTCTCAGCCTAGTGAGCACCTGCTCCAAATTGGCAAGGTGCTCGTTGTCGTTTTCTCCTGTTACAAGGATGTCGTCTAGGTAGCATTGAGTCCCCGAATCCCTTGCAGGACTTGCTCCATAGCTCTTTGCCAGATAGCTGGAGCTGATGCTACTCCGAAAACCAGTCGATTGTACTGGTACAGGCCTTTGTGTGTGTTTATCGTGAGATACTTTTTAGAGGCCTCCTCAACCTCCATCTGTAGATATGCCTGTGCCAAGTCAATTTTGGTGAAACGTTTCCCTCCGGATAGTGAGGCGAAAATATCTTCTATCCTCAAAAGAGGATGCTGTACCGTGTGAAGGACTGGGTTTACAGTCACCTTGAAGTCCTCACAGATGCGAATTTTTCTCTGTTCTTCAGATTTATCATTATTCAACATTTTCTTCATGACCGGGACGATGGGTGTTGCCCACTCGCTCCAATCTATCTTGGATAACACGCCTGCCTTTTCCAAATTCTCCAGCTCTGCCTCGACTGCTGGACGAATTGCGTATGGCACCGGCCTTGCCTTAAAAAACTTGGGAATTGCCGCATCTTCCACTTTTATTGAGGCGGTGACGCCTTTCAAGGTTCCTAGTTCCTGTTGAAACACTTCTTTGGCGTTGGCCAAGATGTCTTTTAATTGCTCAGGTATGACCTCATCATCATTTTTTTTCTTACTGGTCACCGTCAGTGCCTGAATGGAGTGCCAGTCTAAACGTATCTTCCTGATCCATTCACGTCCCAACAGCGGTGGACCACCATCTTGCAGAACGTATAAATACAACTTCTGTATTTCCTTGCCGTTGTATACAACAGGCACCCTTATTTTCCCTTTGGGGTGTACCTTCTGCTCCGTATATGTCTTCAAGATAATGGATGTGCCTTTTAAAGGTATATGTGGAAATAGCCGCTCGTAATCCCGTCGACTTATGACGGTCAGAGCTGATCCTGTATCTAGCTCCATTTTAACTGGGGACCCCGCTATCGTGAGGGTAACCCAAATGGTCTGGTAATCTTCTTTGGCAATTACATTATGTAATTTGAGACAGCTTAGTCTCTTGTTTTCGAAGTCACTATCGCTCTTCTGGTCTTCGAAGCTACTGTCCGTCATCATTTGTACCATTCTGTACTTTTCCTTATTGATTTTTTTTTTGTCAGTGGACTTTTTGTTTCCAGATCGGCATATACGTGCAATGTGTCCCATCTTTCCGCATTGCCTGCATGCTTTGTTCTTGAACCAGCAGTCCCTCTGGTCATGGGTGGATCTGCCGCAGCGATAACATCTCTCGAAACCCTGTGTCATTTCATGGGTGCCGAAGTCCTGTGGCTTTTGCTGTATCTCTGCAGCTCCTTTTGCTGCTGTTTCGTATGATACAGCCACACTGAAAGCCTTGTCCAGTGTTAAATCTTTCTCAGAAAGTAGCCTTTTCTGTGTTCCTTCACTTAGGAGACCGCAGACGAATTTGTCTCGAAGAGAATCTGCCAGTCCTGCCCCGAATTGGCAGTGCTTTGACAGCTTCCTTAATTCGGTGAGGTAATCAGCGTTACTTTCATTCTTGTGCTGATTCCTCCTGAAGAATTTGAATCGTTCTGCTATCAGCAGCAGTGTTGGGTTTAAGTGCTCCTATAGGGTATCAACAATCTCCTTAAAATTCTTGTCCATCGGTTTGGCTGGAGTGGTTAAGTTTCGTAACAGCCCGTATGTCCTTGCGCCCATTAGATTTAGAAGTACCGATGCCTTTTTATCATCTTCTATTTCATTCGCTGTGCAATATACCTCCACTCTTTCCACATATGTGGTCCAATCCTCTATATCACTATCGAAAGCAGTAATATTGCCAGTCTTCAGCATCCTGAAAAAAAAATGGCACCTCCCGCGCTTTCCTTTTTTCCCTGCCGAGAAAAAATGGCGCCTCCTGCTGCTGCCGCTGCTGACAACGCTGTTCTCCACGGTTTTTATTTACACCGATATTTTTAATAGTTGGAGACTCGTTCCCGCCGGACTCTCTGGGACTTTTCTCTCCCTCTGCTTGGTCCGAACGCCGACCTGCTTTGCAGCGCCGGCCGTCTCCCGAGTGCTCCACCCTCCGTCTCTGTTTGCCTCCGCCTTCGCTGCTCGGCCCCGCTGCAAAGCCAGCCGATCGAGCCCCAGCTCGCCGCCCAGGAAGGATTATTGCAGTACCTGCCACCATCCTGGCTAGCTGGTGAAACCAGTTTTTTCTTTTTTTTTCTTCGACCTTCGTCTGAGGAATTGATCTCCTTGAGGTGCCGCCGAATTGCAGGTAAGTCCGTTTCCAATTCGTCGCCACTGTTGTATCCGTGTGTTAATGGAGACACGGAAAGCAGGAGTTGGTTTAACAGGTGTTTACTGAACAAAGTCTGGAGGTGAACTAAAAGATACAAGACACTATACAGGCTTATATAGCCCGAGTGGCCACTACCGGCATTACAGTACACAGGGGCTCTTAAAGGCACATACACCACACTACTGGCCTCTCCAAACCATCTGGGAATTTGTGTGACAGCACCGCTCCAATACCATAGGGTGATGCATCACATGCCAAACGAATTGGTAGTGCTGGGTTGAAATGGGCCATCACCTCTTTTGATGTGATCAATTCTTTACACTTCTGGAAAGCTCGTCTACGTTCATCATTCCACTTCCATGGTACCCCTGTTTGCAGTAGGGTGTTCAGTGGGTGTAATACCGCGGACAAATTTGGTAAGCACTTATGGTAGTAATTTACCAGCCGGAGGAACGACCTCAGTTGTGACACATTTTCCGGTGCTGGAGCCTTGACTACTGCCTCAAACTTTTCAGGGGACTTATGTAACCCCTCTTCATCGATGACGTGGCCACAATACGGGATCTGCTTCTGGAAAAACTCGCACTTGTGGCGATTAGCTCGTAGCCCATATTCCTTTAATCTGGTGAGCACCTTCTCCAAGTTGGCGAGGTGATCACTGTCATTTTCGCCCGTGACCAGGATGTCATCCAAATAACACTGGGTCCCTGGAATCCCTTGCAGGACTTGATCCATCGCCCTTTGCCAAATAGCCGGAGCCGATGTTACCCCGAACACCAGCCGATAGTATTGATAGAGACCTTTGTGAGTGTTGATCGTAAGGTATTTTTTCGAGGCTTCTTCTACCTCCATTTGCAAGTACGCCTGGGCTAGATCAATTTTGGTGAAGCGTTTACCTCCAGATAGCGAGGCGAAAATATCCTCAATTCGTGGAAGCAGATATTGTACCGTGTGAAGGACTGGGTTCACTGTCACCTTGAAATCCCCACAGATGCGGACCTTCTTTGGTTCCCCAGGTGTATTACTCAACGACCTCTTCATTACAGGAATGATAGGTGTAGCCCACTCGCTCCAGTCTACTTTGGACAGTACTCCTGAACGTTCCAACCCTTCCAGCTCTGCTTCGATGGCTGGTCTGATCGCATAAGGCACTGGTCTGGCCTTAAGAAACTTTGGGCTTGCATTTTCCTCTATTTTAGTCATTGCTGTTATGCCTTTTAGTGTTCCGAGTCCCTCCTGGAACACTTCTTTTGCGTCAGTTAGCATTTTTGACAGTCGTCCAGGTGTGACGTCGTCATCCTTTTTGGCCTCAACCTTCAGTGCCTGTATGGAATGCCAATCTAATTGTATCTTCTGGATCCATTCACGTCCTAGCAGTGGTGGTCCTCCATCTGGCAATACATATATGTCCATTTTAGGTATTCCCTGGCCTTTGTATATCACTTTCACCCTTATTTTTCCTTTGGGGTAGACTTTTTGCCCCATGTACGTCTTCAAGACAATCTCTGTAGCTTTCAAGTGTATGTGTGAAAATAGCCGCTTGTAGTCCCTTTGGTTTATGACTGTTAGGGCTGATCCTGTGTCCAATTCCATTTTCACTTGGACTCCGTCTATCTTGAGTGTAACCCAGATAGTCTGGTGATCCTCCATTTTGGTTACCTTATGTAGTTTCAGACAACCCAGCTCCTTGCTTCCGGAGTCTGTGTCACTTTTCTGCTCGCCTGAACTACTGTCCATCACCTTGTGTACCTTTTTGTACTTCTCCTGTGGAGATTTCTTGCTTTTGGATTTCTTCCCAGACCTGCAGACTCTTGCTATGTGTCCTGCTTTTCCACACTGTCTGCACACTTGGTCCCTGAACCAACAATCCTTCTGGTCGTGTTTTGTTCTGCCGCAGCGATGACACTTCCCTGTTCCATAGGACATTTCATTGGTGCCATATTCTTGCGGTCTCCGTTGTATCTCTGCAGCGCCCCTTGCGGCTGCTTCGTGTGACACTGCCATACTGAAAGCCTTGTCCAGCGTAAGATCCTTTTCTGATAGAAGCCGTTTCTGGGTTCCTTCACTTTGCAGCCCACACACAAACTTGTCCCTTAACGTATCTGCTAGTCCCACTCCAAACTAGCAGTGTTTTGATAGCTTGCGCAGTTCCGTTAAGTACTCAGCATTGCTTTAGTCTTTGTGTTGGTTCCTTTTATGGAACTTAAATCGTTCTGCTATCAGCAGCGGTGTGGGTTTTAAGTGGTCCTGTAGGATTCCTACTATGCTTTCGAAATTCTTGTTCACAGGCTTCCCTGGGGTTATTAGGTTTTGCAGTAACCCATAAGTTTAGCACCCATGGAATTTAACAAAACCAGTGCTTTCCTAGCATCTGGCACTTCATTCGCCCTGCAGTACACCTCGATACGTTCCACATATGTCGCCCAATCTTTGACTTCATTGTCGAACGTAGAGATACTGCCACTCTTCGGCATCCCTGGGTGTGATTTAACTGTCAAAAATGGCGTCTCCCATGCTCTCCCTTCTTCTCCGCCGGCACAAAATGGCGTCTCCCGCGCTTTCCTTACTTCCCGCGCTCGCCCTTCTTCTCCGCTGCCGCTTCTAAAAATGGCATCTCCCGGGCTCTTCCTTCTTTTCCACGGCTCAATGGCATCTCCCACGCTCTCCCTTCTTCTCCCCACGGACACTGTTCAGCCCTTGAGCCCTGGCTGTGCTCTGCGCGTATTTTTTTCTGTGCACCTTTCCCGTTTCCGCCGCTCGGTCCTGAACCCGCCTGCTGCTTTACCCTCTCTCTCTCCGTTTTGTTTTTCCTCGACGCCGCTCGGTTTTCAACCCCCGGCTGCGCCCTGTGCACTTCACCCTCTGTCTTACCCCGTCGACGCTGCTCGGCTTTTTCTCTGCCGTCGGTCGGCTCCAGCCGCCGCTGTCCGGGAAGGGTCTGCGCTGTACCTGTCGTCAGCCTGTTGCTGATCGTCGTGGCTGGGGAACCAAGCCCGGCTCTCCACAGCCTCCCCTGCGATGTTCACTCTCTGCCGGATGACTGGGCAGTTGCTCGTGGTCGGCGCCTGGCCTCGACTTTCTTCCACCGCCCACCCGGAGCAAATCCTCGAAGGGAAATGCAGAGTTGCAGGTAGATTCGAATCGACACTCGTCACCACTGTTAGATCCGTGATTCTGAGAGTATATTGTTTTTCAATAACCACACGGATGCTGTAACTTAACAATCAACAGGTATTTACTGGAGTAGGGTAGTCTCAAGACTGGGGGTACAGAGGCATGCTCAAGGCTTATATACAGGTGTGGTCACTGCTGGTACTACAGTATACAGGAGCTGTAAAAGTAGTTCTCTCTTAAAGGTACATACACTACACTGGGGAGGCCTCTTCTGCCCTTGGAATGGAAGAGAACCTCCCTGCGTGCTGTGACTCCCTGCATAAGCATATGGAGGGAGTCATGCAGGAGCCTCCGTGCAGCTGTGCACCTTTGTGCAGTGCTTGTCAGTGTTTGCAGCACCTCAATGCTGTAGAACACTGACAGAACAACTATCAAAATGAATGTGGCCAAGGTCCCTTTAAGGAAACCGGCTGATGACGCGTCATCAAATGATGTCATCAGAACCACTTCCTATTAATTGACAGGGAACCCCGCAGGGCGGGCTTAACAGGCCCAATCAAGGGAAAATCCTTTTCACAGACGCACCAATGACCTCTCCCACCGTGATTCTGCCTCCAATGGCGCAATCGCAGCTCTTATCTTTATAAACAGAGGTGATAGGTGTTGTGTATGTACCTTTAAGGGAATAACTGGTCGCAGACTGCAGTACCGGCAGTGACCACCCCTGTATAAAAGGCCCTAGCAGGCTTCTGTAATTTCAGTTTCCAGGTTGTCTCCATTCAGTAAAGACTTGTTATAATCAACTCCTGCAGTCCGTGTCTCAATTATACACGGACATAATACTGGCGACGAGTAAGAAACAAACTTACCTGCAACTCGGCAGCACCTCAGACGACATTATTGAAGGTCGAAGCCAGAAGAAAGAAAAAAAAATAATCCAAAGAAACTCGAGAAACGGGCGTCGACTGTGGGCAACTGCCCTCCAAATCATCGAATTGAAAAGTTGCAGGAGAGACTGTCGAGAGCCAGGCTTGGTTCTCCAGTCTGTGGTTTCCCAGCTAATCGGGCTGGTGGCAGGTAGTGCACTGATCCTTCCTGGGCTGCGGCGGGCTAGAGCTCGATCGGGTGGCTCTGCAACGGGGCTGGGCAGCGAGTCGGGAAGCAAAGAGAGAGAGAGAGGTCAAGCACACAGGGCGTGGCCGGTGCTTCGAAGCCGGGCAGCGTTCGGACCTAAGAAGAGGGAGGGAAGTGTCCCAGAGGGTCCGCTCCACGACGGGAACGGTTCTTCAATTAACGGAGCAAATATTGAAGCGCGATCGAAAAATAAAAATACCGCGGAGAGCGGCGTTGGCAGCAGCGATCAGGGAGGCGCGAAGACCATAGGGCGTCGCCATTACAGGATAGTAAAATAAATATAATCACCAGCAACAGCGTTGGCAGCAGCGGCGGGAAAGCGCGGGAGGTGCCATCTTAACTCGGCAGGTAAGAAGGAAAAGCGCGGGAGGTGCCATTTTGATCCATCGGGGACGAAGGAAAAGCGCGGGAGGCGCCATCTTAGATTTTCAAGATGCCAAAGACTGGCGATATCACTGCCTTCGATAATGCAATAGAAGACTGGACCACGTATGTGGAAAGAGTCGAGGTTTATTGCGAGGCGAACGAAATAGCCGATGAGAAAAAGGCATCGGTATTGCTAAATTTAATGCGCGCAAGAACGTACGGCCTATTGCAGGACCTGATTACTCCAGCCAAACCGAAAGCGAAGAGTTTTAACGAAATTGTTGCTATCCTACAGGAACACCTAAATCCTACACCGCTGCTGATAGCAGAAAGATTTAAATTCCACAGGAGAAATCAGCATAAAAATGAGAGCAATGCTGATTACCTTACGGAACTATGCAAGCTATCAAAGCACTGCCAGTTCGGAGCAGGACTGGCAGATACCTTACGGGACAAATTTGTCTGTGGACTCCTGAGTGAAGGAACCCAGAAGAGGTTACTCTCAGAGAAAGAGCTGATGCTAGATAAGGCTTTCAGCGTGGCAGTATCGTACGAAGCAGCAGCAAGGGGAGCTGCGGAAATACAACAAAAGCCACAGGAATACGGCACCCACGAAATGACACGGGGATTTGCAAAATGTTATCGCTGCGGCAGAACAAACCATGACCAGAAGGACTGCTGGATCAAGGACAAAATATGCAGGCAATGCGGAAAGATGGGACGCATTGCATGAGTTTGCAGGTCTGGGAAGAAGACCAACGACAACAAAAAGGCTACTAAGGAACCGTACAGGAAAGTACAAAAGATGACGGACAGTAGTTCAGAAGACCAGATGAGCGATAGTGAATCTGGGAACAAGAGACTAAGCTGTCTCAAACTTCACAACGTAATCGCAAAAGAGGATCACCGAATCATTTGGGTCACCCTCACGATAGCAGGGTCCCAAGTCATAATGGAATTGGATACAGGATCAGCTCTAACCGTCATGAATCGACGAGACTACGAGCGGCTATTCTCACACATACCCTTGGGAGAGACATCCATTGTCTTGAGCACGTATACGGGGCAAAAAGTATACCCCAGAGGAAAAATAAGGGTGCCTGTCGAATACAACGGCAAGAAAATACGGAAATTATATCTCTACATTCTGCAAGATGGTGGACCACCGTTATTGGGACGTGAATGGATCAGAATGATAAGTTTAGACTGGCACTCCATTTAGGCACTGACGGTGGCTGGTAAAAAGGATGACGACGTCACTCCTGGAAGATTGTCAACAATCGTAACTGATGCCAAAGAGGTATTTCAACAAGAACTGGGCACTCTTAAAGGCGTAACCGCCTCGATAAAAATAGAGGAGAATGCAATTCCCAAGTTTTTCAAAGCAAGACCAGTACCATATGCAATTTGCCCAGCCGTCGAGGCAGAGCTGGAGAATTTGGAGAATGCAGGCGTGTTATCTAAGGTAGACTGGAGCGAGTGGGCGACACCCATCGTTCCTGTCATGAAGAAAACGTTAAACAATATGTCTGAGGAGCCAAGGAAGGTTCGCATCTGTGGGGACTTCAAGGTGACAGTGAACCCAGTCCTTCACACAGTACAATATCCTCTTCCAAGGATAGAAGATATCTTCGCCTCGCTATCTGGAGGGATGCGTTTTACAAAAATTGACCTAGCACAAGCATATTTGCAGATGGAGGTTGAAGAATCCTCTAGGAAATATCTCACGAAAAACACTCACAAAGGTCTTTACCAGTATCATCGACTGGTATTTGGAGTAGCATCAGCTCTGGCGATATGGCAAAGAGCGATGGAACAAGTCCTGCAAGGGATTCCGGGGACTCAGTGTTAATTGGATGACATCCTAGTGACAGGTGAAGATGACAGTGAACACCTTGCCAACCTAGAGCAGGTGCTCACTAGACTACGTGAACATGGGCTATGAGCCAATCACCCCAAGTGCGAGTTTTTTAAGAAACAGATATCGTATTGTGGCCACGTGATTGATGAAGAGGGGTTGCATAAGTCCCCTGACAAAATTGAAGCGGTAGTTAAGGCTCCAGCGGCTGAAAATGTGTCGCAACTGAGGTCATTCCTCGGATTGGTGAATTACTACCATAAGTTTTTGCTGAATTTGTCCACAATTCTGCATCCACTGAATGCCCTACTAGGAACGGGTGTAGCATGGAAATGGAGCGATGAATGTAAGCGGGCCTTTCAGAAGAGTAAGGACCTAATCACTTCAAGAGAAGTATTGGCTCACTACAACCCATCACTACCGATAAGACTGGCGTGTGATGCGTCTCCCTACGGCATTGGGGCGGTACTGTCACATAAAATACTTGATGGTTCAGAGAGGCCGATAGCTTTTGCGTCACGCTCGTTAACTTCAGCCGAGCATAATTATGCCCAGATTGACAGAGAGGCCCTCAGCCTGGTGTGGGGGGTGAAGAAGTTCAATCATTACCTGCAGAGTCAGAAATTTACTGTACTAACTGATCATCAACCTCTCATCTCCATTTTCAACCCTCAGAAGGGCGTACCGAGTTTGACGGCACAACGGCTACAGAGGTGGTCCCTTTTCCGAGGGGCACACCAATATGACATCGAGTACAAAGGAACTAAACAGCATGGGAATGCTGATGGATTGTCGCGCCTACCGTTGCCGATGGTGGAAGAAGAACTGGCAGTGGATCCAGTGGAGTTATTCCACTCGACTATAGTCGAATGTCTCCCTGTGACGAATGAAAACATAGAAAAGGAAACACGAAATTACCCGGCACTCTCCTGGGTCTATGATTTAACGGTGAAGGGATAGCCAGCACATGGCGAACCACTGCTGCCAGCATTCTCGCCGAGAAGAGAACAGCTGTCAGTGTGCAGAGGAACCTTGATGTGTGGATCCAGAGCAGTAATTCCACCCAAATTGAAGGATTGAGTGCACAATGAGCTTCATGAGGGTCATCTGGAAGGGGTAAAAATGAAGAACTTAGCCAGAACGTTTGTGTGGTGGCCGGGAATCGATAGAGAAATCGAAGAGATGACCAAGAGCTGTACAGGATGCCAGAAGGTCCAAAACGCCCCACCAAAAGCCCCTCTGCATCCATGGGAGTGGCCCTCATCTCCATGGCAAAGGGTGCACATTGATTTTGCTGGTCTCTTTATGGACTCGATGTTTTTAATTGCGGTGGGTGCACATTCAAAGTGGCCAGAGGTAATAAAAATGTCCTCAACCACCACAGAAAAAACTATCACAGTCTTACGAACCATATTCGCCAGGAATTGGCTGCCTGAACAGATTTGCTCTGACAATGGACCACAGTTTGTGTCTGAAGAGTTCCGGAGGTTCTTAAAGAACAATGGTGTTAAGCATTACACATCCGCCCCATATCATCCAGCCACCAATGGATTGGCTGAGAGGTTCATTCAAACATTCAAGAAGGCTATCAAGGCAATGTGTAATGAAGACATACCCCTACAACACAAGGTGGATAACTTCTTGTTTGCCTACCGGAATGCGACACATGCGGTTACCAACCAAACTCCAGCCATGATGTTCTTCAATCGAAGACTACGATGCCGCTTGGATTTGGTTAAGCCAAACATCAGAAGAGATGTGGAGAACAGGCAGTTTCAGAATATGAATGAAAGGCCGACCAGGAGTTTTAAGATAGGTCAACCAGTTTTGGCCCGGGACTACTGCACAGAGAAATGGCAGCCAGGAACGATCTGTACACGGCAAGGACCTCTAATGTATACCGTAGACGTTGGAGAGAGCATTGTAAGACGCCATGCTGACCAGATTCTAGAGTCACTGGAAAATGTCAACTCCACACCACGATCTGATAACCTGGCGATGAAACCGAAGTACCAATTGCATCTACCGCAGAATCGGTGATATTGGAAGCAGACGAACCAAACAATGACATTGATCCCGACTCAACCTTGCCAGAAGAACCTGATATCCCAAAGAGTCGTCATCCAGACAGAATCAGGAAGCCTCCTCAAAGACTGAACTTATAATTGCTTAACTTCAACCAATGTATCTAGCAACCGTAATTGTAATTGTAATTAGTTATTATTTAGTTGTTAAATGAATGTTATGTGCTGTTTATCTAAAAGGGGAGGAATTGTTGTGCATGTACTTTTAAGGGAATAACTGGTCTCAGACTGCAGTACCGGCAGTGACCACCCCTGTATAAAAGGCCCTAGCAGGCTTCTGTAGTTTCAGTTTCCAGGTTGTCTCCATTCAGTAAAGACTTGTTATGATCAACTCCTGCAGTCCGTGTCTCAATTATACACGGACATAATAATAGGGGTCGATTTTCATTAAGCTGTCAGGAAGGAGGCGGGTCTACAACTTTCGGGTTTTAGTCCCGCCTACCTCGACGTCCGGCCAAGCCACGTGATTTTCCCTTGATTGACCTTGTTGAGCCTGCCCAGCGGGCTCAGCAGGCCAAGTAAGGGCCACCCGGCAACAGGCGACGTCACAGACTGAAATTTCGTCTGTCAAGAGGTCTTGACAGATGTAATATCAGTGTTTCACAGCTGTTTGAAGCTGTCAAACACTGACAGTCTGACTTCTAACTTGAGTCGTTCTCCACAGACTCAGTTAGATATCTCACCGGCAATGAAAGCTGAAGGCTGTCACTTTTTACAGCTCGCAGCCATTTTGCTTTCAGTGCCGGCTGAGTGATGGACTCCCGAAACCTAGAGGAAGAAAGGCTGTTAAGGTAAGTACAGGTAATTTAAACTTCTTTACACACTTTAGACACACCAAACACACTTACCTTTGCACTCATGCACCCATCACTCACCTGAACACTGACATCGCGACCCCTCCTAGTCCTTCAACCCGACGGCCCACATGCTCTAACCTGGCGTGGTTTGGAGCCATCGGGAATCCCACATGACACCCCTCAAAATAGGGATTAGGCTAAAAACTGCCTGTTAACTACCTGTTAACAGGCAGTTAATTGGCACTAATCTCTTCCCGCCTCGGGTCGGCGGGTCCCTGTGCGGGGCGGGTACCCGCCTCCTGTGAAACTTACGTGGAGGCGGGTTTTGGGTGGGATGGTGTCGGGACCCCCGAATTCGGGATTTCCCCCCCCACACGCCTGAAACCCTGCCTGACGGCTCCAGGAAAATCGACCCCATAGAGTACAAACGCAAGGAAGTTCTGCTAAACCTTTATAAATCACTGGTTAGCCCTCAGCTGTAGTATTGTGTCAAATTCTTGGCACCACACTCTAGGAAGGATATCAAGGCATTGGGGAGGATGCAGAAGAGTATTTTTCGAATGATACCAGGGATGCAGGACTTGAGTTATACGGAGAGAGTAGAGAAGCTGGAATTATTCTCCTTAGAGCAGAGAAGTTCGTAGGGAGATTTGATAGAGGTGTTCAAAATCATGAAGGGTTTTGATAGAGTAAATAAAGAGAAACTGTTTCCAGTGGCAGAAGGGTCTGTTACCAGAAGACACAGATTTAAGGTAATTGGCAAAAGAAACAGAGGCGAGATAAGAGGTTTTTTTTACGCAGCGAATTGTATGATCATTAATGCACTGCCTGAAAGTGGTGGAAGCAGATTCAATAATAATATTCGAAAGGGAATTGGAGAAATACTTGAAGGAGATCATTTTGTAGGGCAATAAGGAAATGGCAGGGGAATGGAATTAAATGGCTAGCTCTGAAGAGCTTGCCAATTAATCCCATTCCCCTACCATTTTGGCCTCCTTCTGTGCTGTACAATTCTATGATTCTATAGAGGGCTAAAAATTACTGGCCATTCCTTCAGAGCAAAAGAGGAACTGGTTTCAGAATTATTATTCTAGGAACCAAAACATGGAAACAAATAGAGAGGCTGGCCAAGAATTAAGTACCATATTGTATGGGATATAGAAATTCCCATAGGAAAATAATATCATGCATGTTGAATAAAGAGGTGCGGAGGACAGTCACAGGAGCAGCGACGATAGTCACCCATTGATGATGATGATTTGTAGATGTGAATTCGAAACTGGTAAATGTAAAATAACCACCGATTGAAGATGGTTCTCTTTGGTAGTGCTGTCAAGTGTCTGGACTAATGTTAGGAATTCTAGGCTGCAATATTGGGAGTAGTTTTACAGAGAGACAGTGGGGGCTAAATTGGCTAACCCCTGAAAATGGGTACGGGTGTTGCGGTATGCGATTAACCCGCGCCCGTTCATGCTTTGCAGGCAGCACGTTAAATCAGTGCTTCTTGCTGTTTTAAAATGATTTCTGCATGCAGCCACGCTACCTGCGCTGTTCATTGGCTGCACGTATCAGCAGGGGGCCCAATATTGCAAGTGGCCATTGCTACTTAAAGGCAGCCTGCATCTCTTAAAGGGAAGGTGCATTGTGGCTGCAAGAAATGGTGGGAGTTTTTTGAAATCTGAATCTGTGCTGATTCTTTGAGGACTGGCTGAACATGCGAGAGAATGTGCACCAAGGTTTTCTGACAATGCACTGGAGGTCTTGGTGAAAGTTATGGAGAGACATTCTATATCCGCAGTGCGGCAGGAGGCCCTCCAGACATATGCTCAGGAGGCAGTGGGAAGAAGTAGTGGCAGAGGTCAATGCAAGGAGTGTTGCTTCAAGTACATGGATGCAGTGCAGGAAGAAGTTTAATGATCATACATAAATTGTCAAGGTGAGTGAGTTTATCTTCAAAAGGCATATTCTACCAACTGCACCACTAACCTCATCCACCATTCAATTAATTTCACTTCCATCACCCACCTACCAACAATCCCTATCAATTGGTACCCAACGCTTCAGTTCATATAATTTACCTCACCTCCACACACTTGGCACTTTTGCAAGCCTCACTCCCACAACTCACAGCTCAGACACACTGGCAGCTATTTAACTATGACAGCCACATCACCTGAACATATTGCAGGACACTCACTGACACAATCCCCTCTTTCTTGCAGGAGAAGATGGTGCAAAACAGCAGGCAGCAGGAACAAACTGGAGGAGGAGAAGCGCACCTGCATGTTTTAACCCCCATGGAGGAGACAGTGCTGGCCATCATGGGAAGGGGCATCACTGATGCTGTGGCCATTAGCGGTGCTGGAGGAATCGATGATGAGTGTAGCTGCATACCTAATCCTCCTTCTCTCATTCCACTTCTCCCTCATCCCACAATCTTTTCTGAATCACAAGCTGCAGATGGTGTAAGCACAAATTTCTTACTTTCTCCTCTCCCCTCAACACAACTCACCCTTTATCCATTTTTCCTTTCAGATACCCAAGAACCGGAACCTTCCCAATCAAAGGAGGAAGACAAAGAAAACAATGACAATGAAGAGACGCCGTTACTCAATCATACAGTCGAGGCCACCAGCTCAGAGACTGACACTGTGCGTATTTTACTGACTAGGATAGAGGTGGGATCTGCACGTGATGAGACACCATGCACAAGTGCGCAGGAGCCAGGGCAGGGGGAATGTATAGAGCATGTGCCAGTTCGGCAGAGGGTGAAGTCACACTCTAGTTTTGATGCAGAGGAGTCACATGAGGACTTTGATCGGCCAGGGTACAGAAGAAGGTCGATGGGTGTGCATAACTAAATGCTTGGTGCACTGGAAAGCCTACCAGAAAACCTGTGCTCAATGTCAAGGAGCAAGGAGGAGTCCAGCACCAACTTGGCACAGGGCTTTGTGCAGAGCTTGGAGCCTATCCTTTCCAGCATGGAACAGGTGGTCACCTCCATCAGCACACCTCTGGAACCTACCATGATGCAGCGTCTGATGGCTGATGACACAGCTTGCATTGCAGCACAACCAGCTTCCATCAAAGGTCTGAGTGCTGCAGTGGAAGCTCAGACTCCTACCTTGCAAGCTAAGACTGCTGCCATTGTGGCTCAGGATACCACTGTTCAAAGGAGCTTTGAGGGTGTTAAATCCGTGTATCTTTAGGTAGTGTGTCCTTCAATCAATAGACAGAGACTACAGAGGAACAATCAACAGGAGTTTACTGGATGAGGGTTACTCTAAAACTAACAGTACAGATCCCTACTCAGGGTTTATATACAGGTGTGGTCACTGCCGGTACTACAGTATACAGGAGCTGTAAAAAGTAGTTCTCCCCTTAAAGGTACATACACTAAAATTCCTCCCCTTTTAGATTAACAGTACCATAACATTCATTTAACAATTAACACTTTTAACATGCAACAATAACTGAAAATAGTCTATTTATAAATTCAGTCTTTGGGGCGGCTTCCTGATCCTTTCTGGATAGCGCCTTTCCTGAGTGTCTTGCTCATGGTGCGGAGGCGATTCTGGCCCCCTGTCGTCAGTTGGTTCATCAGCTTCCGATGCTACTGTTTCTGGGGTAGATGCTACCTGTATGTCGGGTTCATCACCAGGTACGCGAGACATGGGGTTGACTCGTTCCTGTGACTCTAGGATCTGGTCGACATGGCGTCTCACAATGTTCTCCCCAACATCCACTGTGTACATTAGTGGCCCCTGCCGTGTGCATATCGTTCCTGGTTGCCATTTCCCTGTTCGGTAGTCGCGGGCCAAGACTGGTTGCCCTACATTGAAGCTCCTTGTCGGTTTCTCATTGATGTGCTGGAATTGCTTATTCTCAACATCTCTTCGTACATTTGGTCTGAGCAAATCCAGACGAGATCTCAACCTTCGGTTAAAGAACATCATGGCCGGGGTCTGGTTGGTGACTGCATGTGTCGCATTTCTGTAGGCTAACAGGAAATTGTCCACCTTATGCTGCAGTGGAATGTTATCATCGCACATGGCCCTTACTGCCTTTTAAAAGGTTTGTACGAACCTCTCAGCCAATCCATTTGTGGCTGGATGATACGGGGCGGATGTGTAATGCCTTACCCCATTCCTTTTCATAAATTTCCGAAACTCTTCGGACACAAACTGTGGTCCGTTATTAGAGCAAATCTGCTCTGGCAAGCCGTTCCTGGCAAATATGGTCCGTAGGACTGCAATCGTTTTCTCCGTGGTGGTGGAGGAAATTTTGATCACCTCAGGCCATTTCGAGTGCGCATCCACGGCTATTAAAAACATTGAGTCCATGAATGGACCAGCAAAATCAATATGCACCCGTTGCCATGGAGAGGAGGGCCACTTCCATGGGTGTAGAGGGGCATGTGGTGGTGCATTTTGGACCTTCTGGCATCCTGAGCAGCTCTTTGTCAGGTCCTCGATTTGCTGATTGATCCCCGGCCACCACACATAAGCCCTAGCAAGGCTTTTCATTTTCACCCCTCCCAGATGGCCTTCGTGAAGCTCGTTGAGCACTCTCTCCCTTAACTTGGGTGGAATTACCACTCGGGATCCACACATCAAGGTCCCCTGCCATACTGACAGCTGTTCTCTTCTGGATGAGAATGCTGGCAACAGTGAGTCGCCATGTGTTGGCCATCCCTGCACCGTCAAGTCATATATCCGAGACAGTGTCGGGTCATTTCGGGTCTCCTTCTCTATAAACGCGTTAGTTACTGGCAAGCGTTCAATTATAGTCGAATAAAATATTTCGACAGGGTCCACTGCTGGTGCTTCCTCCGCAGTAGGCAGTGGCAGGCATGATAGCCCATCAGCGTTTCCATGCTGTTTCGTGCCCTTATATTCTATTTCATATTGGTTCGCCCCTAGAAAAAGGGACCATCTTTGTAGCCATTGCGCAGTCATCACCGGAATGCCCTTCTTTGGATTAAAGATGGAGACAAGTGGTTGGTGGTCAGTCAGCAAGGTGAACTTCTGCCCGTGCAGATAGTGGTTGAACTTTTTCACTCCCCACACTAGGCTGAGGGCCTCCCTGTCAATCTGGGCATAGTTACGCTCGGCTGAGGTTAGTGACCGAGACGCAAAGGCTACTGGCCTCTCCGAGCCGTCCGGGAATTTGTGCGACAGCACCGCTCCAATACCATAGGGTGATGCATCACATGCCAACCGAATTGGTAGTGCTGGGTTGAAATGAGCCAACACCTCTTTTGATGTGATCAATTCTTTGCACTTCTGGAAAGCTCGTTTACATTCGTCATTCCACTTCCATGGTACCCCCGTTTGCAGTAGGGTTTGCAGTGGGTGTAGCACTGTAGAAAAATTCGGCAAGAACTTATGGTAGTATTTCACCAGCCCGAGGAACGACTTCAGTTGTGACACCTTTTCCGGTGCTGGAGCCTTGACTACTGCCTCAATCTTTTCAGGGGACTTATGTAGCCCCTCTTCATCAATAACGTGGCCACAAAACGAGATCTGCTTCTGGAAAAACTTGCATTAGTGGCGATTAGCTCGGAGCCCATATTCCTTCAATCTAGTGAGCACCTGCTCCAGGTTGGCGAGGTGATCACTGTCATTTTCGCCCGTGACCAGGATGTCGTCCAAATAACACTGGGTCCCTGGAATCCCTTGCAGGACTTGTTCCATTGCCCTTTGCCAAATAGCCGGAGCTGATGCTACCTCGAACACCAGCTGGTTGTATTGGTAGAGACCGTTATGAGTGTTGATCGTGAGGTACTGTTTCGAGGCTTCTTCTACCTCCATTTGCAGGTATGCCTGGGCCAGATCATTCTTAGTGAAGTGTTTTCCTCCAGATAACGAGGCGAAAATAGCTTCAGTCCGCGGAAGCGGATATTGTACCGTGTGAAGGACTGGGTTCACTGTCACCTTAAAGTCCCCACAGATGCGAACCTTCTTTGGTTCCCCAGGCGTATTACTCAACGACCTCTTCATTACAGGAACGATGGGTGTAGCCCACTCGCTCCAGTCCACTTTGGGCAGTACTCCAGAACGTTCCAAACCTTCCAGCACTGCTTCGACGGCTGGGCAGATCGCATAAGGCACCGGTCTGGCCTTAAAAAACTTTGGGCTTGTATTTTCCTCTATTTTGATCATCGCTGTTATGCCTTTTAGTGTTCCGAGTCCCTCCTGGAACACTTCTTGTGCATCAGTTAGCATTTTTGACTGTCGTCCAGGTGTGACATCGTCATCCTTTTTGGCATCTACAGTCAGTGCTTGTATGGAATGCCAATCTAGCTGTATCTTCCGGATCCATTCACGTCCTAGAAGTGGTGGTCCTCCATCTGGCAATACATATAGATCCATTTTTGGTGTTTCCTTGCCGTTATATATAACATTCACCCTTATTTTTCCTTTGGGGTAGACTTTTTGCCCTGTGTACATCTTCAAGACAATCTCTGTATCTCTCAAGGGTATATGTGAGAATAGCCGCTTGTAGTCCCTTCGGTTTATGACTGTTAGGGCTGATCCTGTGTCCAATTCCATTTTCACTTGGACTCCGTCTATCTTGAGCGTGACCCAGGCAGTCTGGTGATCCTCCATTTTGATTACATTATGTAGTTTCAGACAACCCAGCTCCTTGCTTCCGGAGTCTGTATCACTTTTCTGTTCGCCTGAACTATTCTCCGTCACATTATGTACCTTTTTGTACTTCTCCTGTGGAGATTTCTTGCTGCTGGTTTCCTTTCCCGACCTGCAGACTCTTGCTATGTGGCCTGCTTTTCCTCACTGTCTGCACACTTGGTTCTTGAACCAACAATCCTTATGGTCATTTGTTGTTCTGCCGCAGTGATAACACTTCACTGCTCCATATGACATTTCATTTGTGCCATATTCTTGCGGTCTCCGTTGTATCTCTGCAGTGCCCCGTGCGGCTGCTTCGTGTGATACGCCATGCTGAAAGCCTTGTCCAGCGTAAGATCCTTTTCTGATAGAAGCCGTTTCTGGGTTCCTTCACTTTGAAGCCCACACACAAACTTGTCCCTTAAAGTATCTGCTAGTCCCGTTCCAAACTGGCAGTGTTTCGATAGCTTGTGCAGTTCCGTTAAATACTCAGCATTACTTTCGTCTTTATGCTGGTTCCTTTTGTGAAACTTAAATCTTTCTGCTATCGGCAGCGGTGTGGGGTTTAAGTGGTCCTGTAGGATTGCCACTATGCTTTCAAAATCCTTTTCCACTGGCTTCTCTGGGGTTACTAGGTTTCGCAGTAAGCCATTCATTTTGCACCCATGGAATTCAACAATACCAGTGCTTTCCTGGCATCTGCCACTTCATTCGCCTTGCAGTACACTTCTATGCGTTCTACATATGTCGCCCAATCTTCGACTTCATTGTCGAACGCTGTGACACTGCCACTCTTCGGCATCCCTGGGTGTGGTTTGACTGGCTAAAAATGGCGTCTCCCGCGCTTTCCTCTCTTCCCCCGTGGACGCTGCTCAGCCCTTGAACACCGGCCGCGCTCTGTGCGTTTTCCTGCGTGCCTCTCTCGTTGATGCCGCTCGGTCCTGAACCCCGGCTGCGCCCCGTGCGCTCTACCCTCTCTCTCTTTTTTTTTTCCGTCGACGCCGCACGGTCTTCAACCCCGGCTGTGCTTTACACTCTCTCTTACACCGTCGACGCTGCTCGGCCTTCCCCTGTGCCGTCGGTCGGCTCCAGCCGCCGCCGTCCGGGAAGGGTCTGCGCCGTACCTGCTGCCAGCCCGTCTCGCTGGAGTCTCTGCCGGATGGTCGACGCCCGTGCCCCTGGAATCGGCCTTCTTCTACAGAGTTGCAGGTAGGTTGAATCGACTCGTCGTCAATGTTAAATCCGTGTATCTTTAGGTAGTGTGTCCTTCAATCAATAGACAGAGACTGCAGAGGAACAATCAACAGGTGTTTACTGGATGAGGATTACTCTAAAACTAACAGTACAGATCCCTACTCAGGGTTTATATACAGGTGTGGTCACTGCCGGTACTACAGTATACAGGAGCTGTAAAATGTAGTTCTCCCCTTAAAGTTACATACACTACAGAGGGCATCACAGCAGTCCATCAATTTGTTCTCCAAAAGATCAATAGAATTGCTGAGGCACCGCCCCAGGGGAGTCTCAGTGGCTCCATGGAGCACAAACCTGCTGTTCTCTCTCAGGGTGACTACATTCCACCCCTGCCACTCCGCCAGTGCCCTTGCTGTTGCCTGTCAGCCAGTTAGACCAGTCTGCTGCCGCCCAGGCCGAGATGGTGCAGTCTGAAGATGGGCCTTCTAGGCCCAAAGTTGCTCGAGGTCGCACTCCAAGGCCATCTGCAGTCTCTTCAATTGAAGGTCAGCAGCCTTCCACCACCCATGTTGCGGCCACTGGGGAAGCAGCTCATAGGAACCCTAGGAGAGGCACCTCTTAGGAGCACTAATAGAGGCAAGGGCATAGGGAAGATAGACAATAAGGGAATGTACAAGGGTGATTTGTATATGGAATATATAATGATTGAATTTATAAATTTGGATTGGAATATGCATTGTCTGGTGGCTTTTATTTTTGTGTTCACAGAAAGAGGACATTATGATGGTCAGTGATAAAGGAAAGGTAAGGAGTGACAGACTGTTGGTAAATGGGACGGGATGGTTAAGGTTACTGGTATTGCTCATGAGCTAGTTGATCATGCAGAGCCCAAACAGAAAAGGGGTTATTTACGTTGTAGCCTCCCTTCCTCTTCCTGTTCTTCTACTTCCTGTTGCACTTCCTCCTCCCCACTTCCTCCATTTCCTCCTCCTACTCCTCCTCTTCCTCTTCTTCGTGCTCCTGCTCCTCAGGTTCTTACCTGTTAGGTGGTGGCAAGGTCTGTTCCTTCATAACAGCAAGATTGTGCAGCAAGCAGCATACTACCACAAATCTTGATACCTGTTCAGCTGAGTACTGCAGGGCTCCTCCAGAGCGGTCCAGATAGTGGAGGCATTGCTTGAGGATGCAACGGTATGCTCTATAATACTCTTTGTGGCAGCATGGCTCTCATTGTAGGCCTGCTGTGTACGTGTGCGTAGGTTCCAGACTGGAGTCATGAGTTGTGTCAAGAATATGTTACCTCGAGATGAGCTTCCGACACTTATCCGCGCCATCGCTAAGACCACCTAATTCCACCTCCAGAACAACACGCGATTCCGCCCTGCCTTAGCTCATCTGCTACTGAAACCCTCATCAATGCCTTTGTTACCTCTAGACTTGACTATTCCAAGGCACACCTGGCTGACCTCCCATCTTCCACCCTCCATGGACTTGGGCTAGTCCAAAACTCTGATGCCCGTACCCTAACTCACACCAAGTCCATCTCTGTGTTCACTGACCTACATTGGCTCCCGGTTAAGCAATGCCACGATTTTAACGTTTTCATCCATGTTTTCAAATCCCTCCATAGCCTAGCACCTCCCTACTCTGTAATCTCCTCCAGCCCTACAACCCTCTGAAATCTCTGTGTTCCTCCAATTCTGGCAACTTTCGCATCCCCGATTTTAATCACTCCACCATTGGCGGCCGTGCCATCACTTGCCGAGGCTCTAAGCTCTGGAATTCCCTCCCTAAACCTCTCTGCCTCTCTAACTCTCTTTCCCCCATAAGACGTCCTTAAAACCTACCTCTTTCATCTACCCTAATATCCCCTTATGTAGCTTGATGTCAAATTTCGCTTGATAATGCTCCTGTGAAGCACCTTGGGACATTTTACTGTGTTAAAGGCGCTATGTAAATGTAAGCTGTTGTTGTTGAGTGTATAACCTTTGTCGTCCAGTCGCCAGCCTTTGACTTGCCATGGTGGGTTAAATACAGGCAGCACAGAGGACTGCATCAAAATGAAGGCATCGTGACTGCTGCCAGGATAACAGGCATTCATCTGTATGCCTGTTGCACATTGAGGGAGTGGAAAATTCACACGAGGCGCACGCAAGGCAATGTGTGTGCAGTCAATGGCACCCTGCAGCATGGGGAAGCCTGCAATCTGTGCAAACCCTCGTGCTCGCTCTGCCTGCTTGTCTCTGGAAAGAGTGAATGAGATTAAACTGTCTCTCTTTGTATAGAGAGCCTCAGTGACTTTCCTTATGCAACAGTGCACTGAAAACTGCGAGATGTTGCTTATACCTCCAGCAGCAGCCTGGAAGGAGCCAGACGTAAAAAAGTTAAGAACCACGGTCACCTTGACAGCCACAGGCAATGCTGTCCTTGCTCTGCTCTGAGGTTGCTGTTGTGGCTGCTGCAGTTGGCAGGTTTCAGTCACAACCTTTTCAGTGAAGCTCAGATGTCTCGTGCATTGGTCGTGCTGAAGCTCAGGTGAGGGAATTGCTCCCTAACGACCCTGGGAGGATATGGCCTCCTGCTGAGAGCCCTTCTCCCCTTCCTCCTCCTCCCTCTTTCCACAGCTTGTCCTGCTCTGTGTGGCCATTCTTCATTCTCTCAATCATGTTCAATTCCCAGAGGAAGACCTGCCAGATTTATACTGCAACTCTAGCATTGCAGCAGAAACCACTTCACAGTGAAGCTAAACTTTACAGTATAAATGGATGATTTTTGCACAGTGCACAAATGTGTAAAATCAGACAGAACAATTGCAGAATACAGTGTACTGCATAAAAAGATGCGTGACCGATTATACATTAAAAAGCATGCAAACTGAGTCACAACAACAAGATAGAGCTTGATCCAATGTCTAATCGTGATTTGATTCACTTGGGGCCTGAAGTTACACCTTGGGATACTGATATACAAAGCCGTAATACACTTATCTGAAATTCCCCTCTTCACTATTTTATTCAAGGTATTAACCCACTTATTATAAACAGGTTAGCACCTCTGCTAAAATCCTGGGGCAAGGAATTTCAGACAAACGTCTTAAGCATTTATACACTGGTTTCCCAGAGGGTTATCTCAGTACTATTGTGATTTGATTTTGATTTTTTTTTAATATCATACACTATTAATGAACCTGATCCAGGAATTTTTAGTACCCTTAAAACATTGTCTACAACATTCATTAAAGGAGAATGATAATGCAGAGGGCTGTACTTTGAATAAAAAAGTATTCTCCCCCTATCCAAGTAATGGTAAAAATAGTTTTAAAAGGGAGTGATGCACTGTCAGAGATGTTGGGTTGGATTTTGTGAATGGAGGCGTGCTGGAGGCGGGACTGCTGCTTGTCGGGTCTCAGTCCCGCCTCCATCATGTTCTGGCCAACTAGCGGGATTTTCCCCGATTGACCATGTTAAGCCCGCCCAGCGAGCTCAGCAGGCCAATTAGGGGGAAGTCACTGACAGAGCACGTCAATGTCTGACATGCCATCTGTCAAGACTTCCTGAAAGAAGAAATGTCAGCATTTGACAGCTCTGTGAAGCTGTCAAACACTGACATTCTGTGTAGTTTGATGAGTCCTTGTGTTCAGGAATCATCAAACCTTTCAACTTTGTAGAAAGCAGATGACTGTTGGTTCGGAGGATCCAACAGTCAATCTGTGAAATCTACAACGAAGGTGTCAGGACTCTGGAACCACCACAGCTGAAGGCTGTAGGCAGAAACAAAGGTAAGTGAACATTTTCTAACACTTAACACTCACCTCACATACTTACCACTCCACACTTGCACCCATCACTCACTTCTACATCTCACTTTCAGGCCCCTCCGACCCCCGCAGACCTCCTACTCGACTCCTCCAACGCGGCGGGGTTCTCTGAGGTCGGGAAGCCTTCACCTGAAAAGGTAAAATGGAACTAATCCATTTTTCTGCCAGGTAGTTAAAAGGATTTAATCCCTTTCCTGCCTCCAGGAGACAGGACTTGGGGCAGGACGGCTTCCCACCTCCTGGCAAAAGGGCACAGAGGCGGGATGGGGGCAGGTTTGCCACCCGCCCCCACTTTCTGCAACTTTACCGGCAGTCCTGCCTCCATATCCACCTCCTCGGGGCTGACAAAATCCAGCCCGCTGTCTTTCAGATGAGACTGCCCTCTTAGTAGATGTAAAAGATCAGATGGCATTATTCTGAAGAAGACCTGAGGAGTTCTCCCCGGTGTCCTGGCCAAAATTTATCCCTCAAGCAATATCACTTAAAAAAACAGATAATCTGGTCATTACATATTGCGCTTTGTTGGATCTTGCTGTGCGCAAATTAGCTGCTGTGATTCCTACGTTACGACAGTGACTAGTCCCTCAAAATACTTCATTGGCTGTAAATCACTTTGTGCCACCTGAGGTCCTGAAAAGCATTATATAAATCCAAGTTCTTTCTTTCTCTTACTATGATATTCCTATGCTTATTAGTATCTTCCATCTCTTTGGAACAGATCATTTTGTCACCCTTATACCAAGTTGTTTCATCGTCGACATGGGTTAATGCAAATGGAACAACTCCATGGGAAGTCTTATGCATTGCCATTGTGTGATTGTTCAAGGTACAGGACCATGCTAATATATTATGCATTCAGAGGCCAGAGAGTAGAAGACAGCAGAGTTAGGAGCAGACAGGCATGAAGCTACAAGCTTAGGGTGCAGAATATCCTTGTGTTAATTAGAGCACTTGCTCACTTGAGCAAGGTTTTGGAGGGATGCTGGTTGGCGTGCAAACAGTATGTTACTGCATTCAAGACAGGAGGGGAGAAGAATGAAAAAAAAGACAAAATTACCAGGATTCCTCAAATCAGCACTAACATTGAAGGTTTTTTTTTAAATTTAAGAACAAGTTAGTTAAGAACAAGATATTTTAAATCATTACAGGGATAGTAACAGACATATGTTAACATCAACTGCTAGGAATTGAGCCCTTTTAGGTCTGAGTAATAATGAATATTGAATACAAAGTAAAGCAGCACATCAACACAAACTTGTTCCTAAGACCAGAATCTATATAATATCATTTGGATTGGTGGAAATGACAATGACATTCACAGTGATTGATGCCAAAACTAACCACTGACTTCCCTCTTCTCTGATCATTGCTAAGGAATTGTACTAAACATGACCTGGACTGCAAAGTAATAACGATAAATTAGATTTGCTACTTTAAAGAAAATTAAACGCTTCTGCTTATTGTGCAGTGGAGCCAAGATGGCAATAGGAATATTAACTGTGAGTCAGTGACATTATTTAAATAGAGGGTGTGACAATGACATTGACAAATATTTTTTGACGTTATGCATTCTACCATGAAAATTTGCACTCAGATGTCTGAATACTGCCTGGATGCACTGACATGTTTGCTTTTCTTAGTTTTGCTTCAGTTATTAGTATTATGGCAAAACACACCATGTTTCTCCAGTGACATCACTTGAGTCGACAATATTCTATTGTCCCTGGCAGTGATGTAATGAAATTGAGCTTTCATCCTGACAGGCCCTCATTGCAATGCCCATACAGACAGTTCTTAGAAAGTGTGATTCAGTACCTATCAAGCCCTTTTCAGTGCCTATCAAGAGAATCTGATTGTTTTTGGCAAGGATGGTGAAGCATCTCAAAGTAGACAATGCTGAAAAAGTAAGTTTTGGAGGGAGTAGTGATTTATTCTCATTTGTCTAGTCTGCAGTTGATAGTACGCAGAAAGCAGCTGGCATTAAACAGTCACTTTATCCGCACAGGGATGTGAAGTTTGAACCTGCATTGCAACAGGCTGAAAAATGGTTGAATGAAAGAATGGAAATACTGACATTTGGGGGCTCAGATTGCATCTGAAATCAACCAAAATCTGACCTCCACTTGATAATGGCCCAGAAATTTGGGTCTCCACGGGTGAGTATGCACGGGGTACTCACCCGTAAGCCCAATGGAAGTGCCGGTTTCCTGCATGCACTGCGCATGCGTGGGAAACCGGCACTTCCGTTCCCCTGAAAGAAGGGGTTCAGAAGTTCAATGCGTGCGCAGGAGAGGCTGCACGTGCGCATCGAACTTACGTTTTTTTTGCAGGTTTCTCCGGGAAGGTAAGTCTCCAGAAGTTACACATATAAAAAGCAGTCGCAAGGCCTGCTTTTTACAAGGTAAGCGGTGAATTAATTAAAATTAAAACATTTTTTCCACAGGTTTATTATTTTTAAATACTTTAAAGAAAGGTAGGTTTGTTTTTAGCCCCAGTAGAAAATAAAATAATTTTTTCAAAAATTTAAATTATTGTTTAAAATAGTTATTTCATGTAATTTATAGTTTATTTAAAGAATGTGATGTTTTTTATTAATTTATTTGAAGATTTAGTGATGTTTTGCGGCTTATAGTATTTATAAGTTTGACAGCCCTTCCTGTCAAACTTATGAATGAAGCATTCCCTGCTACCGTTGGCTCTCCATGGCCCACGTGATCCCAGGGGACGCATCGAACTAACTGCGCCCCTGGGATATGCAAGCACTGCGCACCAGCAGTTGGAGGAGGCCTAGGATCGCAATTCCACCGGGGCTCACAGCTCAATGTCCGGCGCGCTAGGTAAGTGCAGGTCGGGGGCTTGCACCTGCGGGAAGCCCCCGACCCGAACTTCTGGGCCATTATAAATTACTCAAGCTACATGGGCTGAATTGGTGTTGATTTTAAGTTAATCCACCAGAAGGATCCCGTGTGGGGGCAAAATTGGGTTGCTTTGCACCTCCCATTAGCGTCCCCATGGGGCGCTAATGGGGCGCAAAGCCCCTAGTGCCTGGGCGCGGCACTGCTAATGCCTCCTGCGAAATTCAGCGAGAGGTTAGCGGTGGCGGTAGCCGGTAGCGCCCCGCAGCGCTGCACCCCAGCCGCAAACTTCAATCGCACCCCCTGACCTAACGCCGGACGATATGTCCGACAGGGTCAGGGTGGCATTTTTGTGGCCGCAGCGGTGCAAATATAAAGGGCAGGTGCCGGGTGGCCATTTTTTTGGGCCGCCTGCCAGCACCTGCCCCCTTCCGCTTTATTATGTGGGGTGCCGGCCGTGCTCAGTCAGCCCGGCACTCCTTTAACCAGGGGAGGGAGACCTGTAATACCGCAGCGTTATGTGCCGATGCGATATTCAATGGTAGCGCCCCAGGAAGGAGGGGGAGTGCTTTCAGTAGCACCCTGCCTCCTGCTTGGGGTGCAACCACTGAATTTACGGTGCTAATTGTAGCACCCCGGCAAAGTAAGCGCCCCAAAGGGGCAGCCTCCAAATTTTCCCCCCCATCATGTCTTTATTGACTTACGTGTCCTCCAGTAGAAACTCTGTATGGATTCAAGGCCAAATAAAGTCTTTATTTTTGTGACTATGAGTTCATCATTAATTATAATAACATGGATGACACATCGGGTCAAAGTAATGGTGAGGCTAAAGCGCTCGCATTATTTATGGAAGGGGCAGATGCGCAGTTAAATGCCAATGTGCAAAAGTTTCTGTCCGCGTTGTGCTGCTCCACCATTAGCTTCACAAAAGTGCCATCTTGTTGCCTGCTGCACCATTGAAATGCATTTAATGGCGTGAGATTGCTGTATTTGCACGGTAGATATGAACTAAATGCGCCACAGAAAGTTAAGTCAAGTCATTTCAAATCTCAGTATCCTTTTAATAATGTGAGCAGTTTTAATTATTGCCAGTCAACCTCTCTGGCACTGAAAATTAACTATTACAAGTGTGGAGTCTCATTCCTTCAGATTTTAATTGTTGTTGGGGATGTTTAAAATGTAAAACTTTACACTTTTTACTTTTCCTTTCTGTCTTTTTTTCACTCTCTCTTAATCCAATATTTCTTTCCGTCTCTTTCACCTCTGAGTCAGAAAGTTGTTGGTTCAAGTCTCACTCCAGAGAATTGAACAAAAAATCTAGGCTGATACTCCAGTGCAGTGCTGAGGGAGTGCTGCACTGTCGGAGGTGTTGTCTTGCGGATGAGACGTTAAACCGAGGCCCCGTCTGCTCTCTCAGGTGGACATAAAAGATCCCATGGCACTATTTCGAAGAAGAGCAGGGGAGTTATCCCTGGTGTCCTGGCCAATATTTATCCCTCAACCAGCATCACTAAAAAAAATTATCTGGTCATTATCTCATTGCTGTTTCTGGGAGCTTGCTGTGTGCAAATTGGCAGCCACATTTCCTACATTACAAAAGTGACTACACTTCAAAAGTACTTCATTGGCTGTAAAGCACTTTGGGACATCCTGAGGTTGTGAAAGGCGCTATATAAATGCAAGTTCTTTCTTTTTTTCTTTTCTCTTTATTTCTCTTTCTGTACCTGATTTGACATTGAATTCATCCACTCGAATTTACACTTCCTTCTCAGTCCTTGCGCTGTTAATTTCACAATCCTTCAATCTGATTAGTTAAGGAGATACACAGTTGCTTGCTCTGTTCACGCAGGTCCTAGATGCCCTGTTTCCCTCACTATGATGTTAACAGCTCGCACTTTCAGCAACTTACCACTCAAAAATTTTAAAACCTAAACGTGCAAAGGCAAGTCTAACTAACGGCAGACACCATTAGATGCCCTACTGCAGTGAAATCTGGGTCATTCATAAAAGAACAAATATACCATTGTGCAGCTGGCATACTTAGAAGGAAACTACATGAATGGGGTAAATGAGCTACATTAGGCTTGTTACAAAGCTGGATTATTATAGCGACTCTCACTATAAACATACCATTAAAAAGATATATTACATTACAAATTACTATTGAAGATATTAGTGGATGATATTCCTCTGTCCACCACTCATACTGAAGCTTTAACCTATTTAAAATAAACTGATTAATGCTTCCATTAAAATAACAGACATAGGAATATTGTACGAACATGTTAAGCATTCATCCTCTTAAATCACCAACATTAATTTCTAGGCTATTTGGATTATACAACATACCCACAACAAGAGCAAGTTACATTTACATAATGTCTTTAATATAATAAAATATTCCAAGGTACTTTGCGTAGGAGAAGGATGGACCAAGCAGCAAAGGATTTAGAAGAATTGGCTGGAGGGACAGTCAAAAAGGGTAGGTTATGAGGAGGTTTTTGAAGGCAGACAGGGAAGTAGCAAGGTGAAGAGGTTTAAGAGGAAAGTCCACATGTTGACAGAAGCTGGATGGTACTATGTCTCAGAACACTGTCGTTCTACCTATAAGACCTCTCTAGGTGCTGTACGGAAATGTTTTTAGACATACTTAGTATAGGTTGTAGTCATCTTGGAAGTGAAATTCAAATTCGGCATGGGCGCAATATGGGCTGTAGCGGATTAGCTGCCCATTATACAACGGAAAGGAAAATTGGGCAGATTGTCTCCTAGGCAACCGATCCACTAACGTCCACCACTTTGAGTCCCCCGCCGAAGTTAAATTTTATCCTCCATGTAATCTTAATGGAATGAAATTACAATTCTACTGATTTTATTTGTTATTTGTAGAATCATAGAATGGTTACAGAATAGAAGGAGGCCATTCGGCCCGTTGAGCCCATGCCGGCTCTCTGCAAGAGCACTTCAGCTAGTCCCACTTCCCCGCCCTATCCCTGTAGCCCTGCAAATTTTTTTCCTTCAGGCACTTATCCAATTCCTTTTTGAAAGCCATGATTGAGTCTGCCTCCACCGCCCTTTCAGACAGTGCATTCCAGATCATAACCACTCGCTGTGTAAAAAAGTTTTCCTCATGTCGCCTTTGCTTCTTTTGCCAATCACCTTGAATCTGTGTCCTTTGGTTCTCGACCCTTCTGCCAATGGGAACAGTTTCTCTCTATCTACTCTGTCTAGACTCCTCATGATTTTGAATACCTCTTTCAAATCTCCTCTCAACCTTCTCTGCTCTAAGGAGAACAACCCCAGCTTCTCCAGTCTATCCACATAACTGAAGTCCCTCATCCCTGGAATCATTCTCGTAAATCTTTTCTGCACCCTCTGTAAGGCCTTCACATTCTTTCTAAATTGTGATGTCCAGATTTGGACACAATACTCCAGTTGAAGCTGAACCAGTGTTTTATACAGGTTCATCATAACTTCCTTGCTTTTTTATGCTATGGGCTGGATTTTCCAAGCCCCGAGGAAGCGGGCATGGAGGCGGGACTGCCGGTAAATTTGGAGAAATTGGGGGCGGATGGCAAACCCACCCCCATCCCACCTCCGTGTCCATTTGCCAGGAGGTGGGAAGATGTGCAGCTTCAGGTCCCATCTCCTGGAGGCGGGAAAGGCATTTAATCCTTTTAACTGCCTGTTAACAGGTAGTTAACAGGCAGAAAAAAGGATTAGTGCCATTTTACCTTCACAGGTGAAGGCTTCCCTACCTCGGAGAATCACGCTGGGTTGGAGGAGACGAGGAGGAGGCCTGCGGTGGTCGTAGACACCTGGAGGTAAGGTGTAGAGGTGAGTGATGGGTGCAAGTGTGGAGTGGTAAGCATGCAAGGTGAGTGATAAGTTTAAAAAAGTGTTCACTTACCTTGTTTTCCTTCCATAGCCTTTAGCTGCGCTGGATGGGGAGAGCAGACATCCTCCTTGTCAATTTCAGGTAATGGCTGTTGGACCCTCTGATCCATCAGACATCTGAAATTTACAAATTTGCAATGTTTGATGAGTCCTCACCACAAAGCCTCATCAAACTAAAGAGAATGTCAGTGTTTGACAGCTTCACAGAGCTGTCAAATGCTGTCATTTCTTCTTTCAAGAAGTCTTGACAGGTAGCACGTCTGACGTTGATGTGATCTGTCAGTGACTTCTTCCCTAATTGGCCTGCTGAGCCCACAGGGTGCGCTCAACAAGCTCAATCAGGGGAATATCCCTCTGAATGGTCAGGCGAGGATGGAGGTGGGACAAGCAGCAGTCCCGCCTCCAACTCGCCTCCATTCACAAAATCCAGCCCTCTGCCTCTATTTATGAAGCTCAGGATCCCGTATGCTTTTTTAACCGCTTTCTCAACCTGCCCTGCCACCTTATACACCTAGGTTTCTCTGTTCATGCACCCCCTTTAGGATTGTACGCTTTAGTTTATTTTGCCTCTGCTCGTTCTTCCTACCAAAATCTATCACTTCGCACTTTTCTGCATTAAATGTTATTTGCCACGTGTCTGCCCATTCCACCAGCCTGTCTATGTCTTCTTGAAATCTATCACTATATCTTCACTGTTCACTATACTTCCAAGTTTTGTGTCATCTGCAAATTTTGAAATCGTGCCCTGTATTCCTAAGTCCAAGAGTACGATTTTCCCAATGGAGGCGGGTTGGAGGCGGGTTTCAGTTTGGGTGGGTTCCAAACCCGCCTCCACTGAGAGGTGGGAAACATTTCTGGCCAGTTGATTTCAGAGGTTTGGGTTCCCCTGGGCCAATTAGTGTTTTGGGACTGAAACTCGCCTCTGCTGACGTCACTTATCCAGCTTCATTTAAGGGCTGCTTGCTGCCTTGGCTCATTCCACTGGTTTTTAGTCGATGCTGTACCACCTCTAAGCTGTTATCTCCTTGAAGAATGGCCAGCTCTAAGGCAAGGGCCTCCCCGAGGTTCTCGGATGAGGCGCTGGGTATGTTGGCTGAGGGGGTGAGAGCTAGCAGGGCGGTGCTCTTCCCCTCATCTGAGAGGAAGAGGCCTCCCAAAGAAACCAAGGCTGTGTGGGTCCAGTTGGCAAGGGATATAACCTCCAGATCTGTGTGCAGATTAGGTGATTGATTCTGTTTATTGATGAACTGCCATCCCTGTGGGAATGTATTAAAATTAGGTGATGGCAAACTGTTGGTGTGATGGCATCTGTTATTTCGGCTTAGGTAGCTCCACATTACGGGCTCCGTGACACTTGCGTGGTCAGGTTGGTGGTCAGAGTGAAAGGAGGCCAGAGAGTCATGTCCATTGTCTATCATGTGTTAAGAAGGAGCCAAGCACATGTGCCACAATGGGCAACCTATTCAAATCTGGCCAGGATGAGTGTATTCCTTGCACGACGTGCTTCCATGCGCTGGCGCCTTCTGCCCTGTGCAGCATCAGGTGGGTGAGCAGGAGGTTGGGGCTCCTGCTGCTGTTGCTGCTGAGCTGCCTGGTTTTGCTGCTGCCGTGGCTGCTCCTCATCAGAATCTGAGGTCCATGGTGAAAGGAAATAAATTGTTCCCATGCTGCTGGCAAATACCTCTGTTGGGGAAGCGCTGAGTCCAAGTGGGGAGAGGGTCTGCCAAGGAGGTCCCACAGTTGAGAGATAGAAGCTGCAGCACCTCCAACTTTGGTAGGCCTGCTAAAAGTGCTGAAAGACCTTTGGAACAAAAGTTCTGCCATCTGCAACTGCTTCCTGATGAAAGCTCCGTTTTAATGGTGGAGCTGCAGCTGCAGACCACCCACTTGTCAATCCGCCAGGATTGGCTGGCGTGGTTTAGGAGGGTCGTGCAATACACTGAAAATGTGGTAAAATAACAAAGGCCTGTCAAAATATGATTATAGAGGCCCTTAACTACTGTTTAATTGTCTTAACTACTTCGCCCGACTGATGGAGGTGGGACCGAATCGCACCCATGAAATCCACCTCTGGCAAAATTGCATGTAGGCGGATTGGAGGCGTGTTCCGAATCCGCCCTCAGTTTTTGCCCTTTTGCCAACTGTCCGGCCTCCAAACCCGCCTCCTCAGGGCTGGGAAAATCACCCCCCCCGCCAAGTCATTAATATATATCAAGAAAAGCAGTGGTCCTAGTACTGACCCCTGCGAAACACTACTGCATACCTTCCTCCAGTCCGAAAAACAACCGTTCCCCACTAGTCTCTGTTTCCTGTCACTTAGCCAATTTCATATCCATGCTGCCGCTGTCCCTTTTATTCCATGGGCTTCAACTTTGCTGGTGAGCCTATTATGTGGCACTTTATCAAATGCCTTTTGGAAGTCCATATACACCACATCAATTGCATTGCCCTCATCAACCCTCTTATATCCATGTTTACAGCACAAAACTCTCCTTATTTACTATTGGCACTAAACTGCAGCAACGGAGATTCCATAGGGAAAGTTATTGTGGGAAATGGAAATGCTACAGATTAAAAGGTGAGCCATGAATGCTGGAAAACTGAAATAAAAGGCAGAAAACTGCTATAAGTGCACAGCGAGCCAATCAGCATTTGAAAAAGGAGGATTGGTTGAAATTTTAGGTGTAAACCTACACCAGATTGCAGGAAGAAGATTGAAATGCTGAGGTTGTGGTGAAACTATATTGTTTAACAGTGCAGAAAGAACTTCATCCATGCGTCTGACCTGTTCTTTAGTAAAGCTGGGAGTGTTTAATGTTGACACTGGGTCTAAAGAGTTGTATAATTTTCCAGTCAACAGCACCAACATTATTCACTTTGAAGTGCTCAAAACTAATTCCCCAAATCAAAATTCTGTGTGGTTCTATTCAACTGACAATGTTGCATGTCATTGCAAGGCTATGGGATGCATTTTAATGTTTGACTGTGAAACCTGACCTTTCTGAAATGTGCATTTGACTTTCTGTAATACTTTTCCAAATCTCTCATATGTAAGTAAGATGTTAAATTGTTGTTTTGCATAATTATTAGCCATGAACACAGATGGTCAGTTGTAGCAAGGAGTCCCTTCAGTAAAACCAGGTCCAGAAATGATTCACTGGTATTGTTGTTCTATTATGCGTGACAGCTGTTTCCTCATCCCAACAACTGGCCATATGGTTTAAAGGAACACTGTTAGCGTGACAACATGTTTGCCAAAACTATTTTACTTTGGGAGCGACCAAGGTCAAACCATAAATAAAAAATAAAAAAGGAAAGGGAATGAGAATTCTGATACTGTTGGTCATATGAACAGGGGTTTAACTGCATTCAACTACACTTACATTCAATAATATTGATGTGAAAGATTTGGAACTTATTAAGGTTCTGCTTGCAAATCTGCAGAGATTAAAGCAAACATGTGTCTTAGCCAAGTTTCCAGATTCCAGAGAAAAGCCTTTGCAACATTGTCTTGTACTTATCATTCATGTACCCTTAATGGAATGAGATTACAATTCTACTGATTTTATTTGTTATTTATATCCATGGAAGCTTTAAATAATTACTGTACAGTGCCCCATTCAAACCATTACTAGACTATCTTTCTCAAGACTGAGGCAATTTAAAAGGCATGTTTTATAGTTTTCACTTCATTGGTTTTGAACTGCTCTCCAAGAAAAGCAAAAATAAGATTGATTCTTTAAATATTTTCCCCTATGTGGGAATGCACAGAACCACTGCAGCATGTGATGGATACGCTGGATTTGTAAAACTAGCATTTACTCCACAACTAGCTTATCCATTTGTAGTATCAGGCATGAAGAGGTTAATGCCCACAAGATTTGTGCAGCTCTCTACAGGGCCCACAGATGCTTTTGAGGTGTGGTAACCAACTCTCTGAGCAGAACATCTGCATGTTTACACACTTGGAATGAAAATAATTAACCACAAATTCAGCAGTGATTGAAGTTGTGACGAATATGGAAGATTCTGGATTGTTGATGCATTTCAAACTCAAATTAGATCATCTTTAATGCATTTAGCGGATGCTGCAAGATCTATTGGAACGCTTTTCATTCATTATCATATGAACCCCACCTGCAAATAGGTTTTAGATGACTTAAGCTCGTTGTGGAAAGCTTTTAGTTTTGTGGCAGATTGGTTGATGAAGTACAAGACTGTTGTCGGAGGAAAGGATTAAAGATTTACATAGGAGTCAGTAGCTTAGTACACAGTAACTTTCCGTATAGTGCAGATTAAATGATAATGAAATTGGGTTGTTTTTATGTCCAGCATGAGACATGGATTTGAATTCTTTATCTGTCTGATATACAATACAGTGAATAATGGATATTTCAGAGTACCACATAACCACACAATCTATGGGCTCAAGTAGAGCTCTTAAGCTGTGGGAATGAATCTCAATTGTTTTCTGTAACTCTTCTAAAACCTTTGGTTATGTTGCAGCCTTCAATCTATTATTATTGTATTCAATAAAAATGCTCTATTTAATGATAAAAGTTTACAATTCCTCCTAACTCCTCCAAGTCACACACCATCCTGACTTGGAAGTATATTGCCGTTCCTTCATCGTTGCTGGGTCAAAATCCTGGAACTCCCTCCCTAACAACTCTGTGGGTGTTCCTTCACCACACGGACTGCAGTGGTTCAAGAGGACGGCTCACCACCACATTCTCCAAGGCAATTAGGGATGGGCAATAAATGCTGGCCTTGCCAGCAATGCCCAGATCCCATGAACGAATAAAAAAAAATGCACTTGCCTCAGAGATGCTAAAATTCTCTGACCTTGAATTCCTGAGCTCGGATTTTGGGGCTGAACCCGGTTAAGTCCAAAGGGGCCACTTGTAAGGTGCCTGATGATTGACTAGCTAGGGCCATGTTACCCAGCAGGATATGGTTGTGCACAGTTATGTGGAGCTGAGGGAGAAGATTCCCAGCCTCCAGTGGCAAGTCCTGTCAATGACCAAATTAGCCTGGCCAATCATTAATTGCTCCATGATGTACAGCTCAGGTCTTGAGGTAACAGTTTTACCATCAAGTGTTTATTTTGCTCTAATATTCCATCACGAGATGTGTCACCTTGGAGTCATTTCAACCACAAATACACTCTGCTTCCCACTAAGAAGAGCAGAAAATTGGAAATAGAATCAATCTTCACTGTTCTCAGATTTGTTCTAGCTTAATGGTTCAAGAACAGCATTGTCTGGAGCTCATAACAGGTCCAATCTATAGGTTCTGTAATGATTTGTGATATAGAGACACCTAGAAAAGAGCAACACTAGTAAAAAAAACATAAAACCATTGTATGTATGTGTGTACATATATATAGGCCAGGAATGCAGGGCCGGTTGAGAAAGATGAGGTAACCTCTATCCTTGTCCAAGTCACTTTTTGTCATTTGCATTAATTAGTGGTAACTGAATAAATACATGATTCATAGGATCATATAATTCTACAGCACAGAGGGAGGTTATACAGCTCATTACTTTTGAGACGGTGAGAGACAGATACCCTAATGGCATGCTGGTTAATGCAGAATATTTTCCACCAATTTAATTTTTTGATTTTTTTTCTCGCTTTTTGTTATTTGTTCTCAGGGTGTGGTTGACACTGGCAAGGCTTCATTTATTGCCCACTTTTAATTGGCTGAGAAGATGGAGGTAGTGGGCCTTTTCTTTGAACCACCGCAGTCCTTGTGGTGATGATGCTCCCACAATGCTGTTGGGAAGGGACTACCAGGAATTTGACCCCTCAAAATGATGAAGGGAGAGTGATATAGACTCATAGAAAATTACAGCACAGAAGGAGGCTATTTGGCCTGCCATGTCTGTGCTGGCTCTTTGAAAGAGCAGTCATGCATGGTCCCACATCCCTGCTTTTTGTCCTATGTTGCTGAAGATGATGACTCCTGGTGGGACATGATTTCCTGAGAAGCAGAAGCTCTCTATACTTGACCAGAAAGTCTAATATTCACATGTGTATCTGGACCGTGGGGGAGGGGGGTGGGGGTTGTTATCATAGGGGTGTGGTCGTCACTATGTGTTTGCAGTTCCAGCAGAAGTTACTGAATATCAACCAGCAAAGGGAATCCTGGCCATTTTATTTTCTTGGTACTAAAGTGGAGATGCAGAAGCCATTTGTATAGTCCCATTGCTGTCCAATCTGTGATCAGCTCAAATAATTGATGGCCTAAAAGTAGGGTCACCCCTTATTTGACTATCATTGTACTTTTTATATACTTATAAAAGCACTTGCTGTCTTCCTGTGTTAACCATCAGTTTACTTTCATACTGCCTCTTAGGCTTCCTAATTTCTCTTCTTGCTTACTTGCTTAATTTTAATCATTCTTATAGTCTTCTGTGTTATTCCTCCTAGGTTTATCATATTCCTCTTTTTTTTTAAAAATCAGTTTTATTCTAGCCTCTCTATTTATCCATGGAACCCCAGCCTTTTTTGTGGCCCCTTTACTCCCAGTTGCAATGTATTTAACTTGTACCTTGTCCATCTCACATTTAAATATCTCCCAATGCTGCTCTGGTATTTGACTTGTCAGATTTTGATTAACTAAGCTGAGCTAGGTCCTCTTTCATGCCATTCATTTCCACTCTGACACCTTTACTTTGGACACCTCTTTTTCTTACACTATTTTCACTGAATTTAATTAAGTCATGATTACTCATTCCTAAATGTTCTCCTTCCTTCAGGCCATTTAATTATGCTACTTCATTGCCCAGGACCTGATTTAACACTGCATCCTTCCTGTTGGATATGCAACAAACTGATTCAAAAACAGTCCTTTGGGCATTCTACGAACCTACCTGATTTTGGCCGAAAACCTATGACTGTTTGCAGTGTACTTTAGAAAAATTAACAACCCCATAATTACAACCTCTCTATATGCCTACAAATACCATCCTCAATTTCTTTTGTTCTATTTGGTGGTCTCTAATGGACTCCCAGTAAGTTAACAGATGCTTAACTCCATGCAGACAGACTCTGTCTAAGCAACACCATCAAAAAACTTTATTTTGTATGATTGTAATACTGTATTTAATTAATAGGCCACCCCTCTTACCTTTTCCCTTCTTTATCTACTTTTTCTGTCTCTCCTGAAAATTGTATCGCTGGGAATATTTCATCCCCAGTCCTGTCCTGACTGAAGCCATGTTTCTGTCACGGCTATCATATCATGTACCTCCATTTTAATTTGTACCTTTTGTTCTCTGACTTTATTTTCAATGCTTTACACATTCTTCTATAAGGACTGCAACCTTGACTCTCTGGGGGAGAAATTCACTATCGCCCCGTTTGGGGCGCTAATATTTAAAAGTTTGAAAAGTTAGCGCCAGGCGCTAACGATTTAAAACTTTTGAAAAATTTGCCGTTTGCGCTCCAAGAAGGAAATGGAGCTCTAATTCAAATGCTCTACTTCCTTTTTGGAGTGCAATTGGCAGCAGGCGGGGCGGAGACTTCAGCAGCGCTGCACACTGGGCCGTGCAGCGCTGCCGTGTTCAAAGGCTCCTTCCCTCCCTTAAAGGGAAGGGCCATCACTGCAGGCTCTGCAATTTAAAAAGTGCCTACCTGGACCACCAAGGCAGCCGTGATCCTGTGCGATCAGCCCGGCGCTCAAGCAGAGTGTCAGGCTGATTGATCGCGGGCAGGAACCTGTGAAAAAAACTGGAACAAGAAAAGTAATTTTTGTTTTTACTTACCTCGGCCACCTCGCCTTTAATCATTGCCCCTGAAGCGGCCGGCTGCCCAATGCACACTTCCTGGAGCTGTCGGTGTTTTTGCCCGGCGCTGCTGCAGGGGGCGGAAGTCACTTTCAGGTCCGGGGGTGCTACCGGGGCGATGTGCATGGCGATGACATCACGATTTCCGGGCAAAGGAGATTAGGGCGCAACGCTGTAGCGCCGCCGCAATACTCCCGCCGAATATGCTGGGAGTCGAGGTCAGCACCGCGCCCGGTTGCAAAGCCATTTCTGCCCCGGTAGCCCCCCTCCGGCGGCGCTAATGGGAGGCACAAAGGCACCCAATTGCGCCCCCTTGGACTTTTATGAGCTGATCAGAGATTTAACATGGATTTGTGAAGGTACGGTCATGTCTAATTCATTTGGTTGTATTTTTTGAGGAGGTCACTAGCATGGTGGATGGTGAATACCTATGGATGTTATCTATATGGACATCACAAAGGAATTTGATAAGGTTCCACACAAAACTTTGCTACCAAAATTGAATGCACATGGAATTGGAGGTAACCTTATGACATGGGTTGTTAATTGATTGGGAGGTAGGAGACAGAGTGTAGAGGTAAATGGAACATTCTCTGATTGGTAGGATGTGACAAGTGGTATTCCCCAGGGATCTGTACTGGAGATCAATTATTGTTCTTGCACTTGAACACTATGCAGTGACCCCTGGTGGAAACTGCATGCGTGCAAGGTGAAGCTCAGCTATCACAGCCCAACCCACTCCAATGATCGAATAGCCTAGAACTCACTATACCAGCGGTCAGTTTTCCTACTTTGCGCTGCCACTGGGGAGCCTCACCCACCGGTAAAAATAGTCAGAAAATCGAGGGCAGTGCATGCCTGTGGTCTGCAGGCAAGGCTCCCATACAGCCAGTGCAAAGCTGGAAAATTGTCAGAAATCAAATGTGAAGAGTAGCCATTTGGGCAAGATATGGGAGCGCAGCCCACATCTGTGAAACTGCACCAACATCAGCCAGCACCTTCAGAGAACTGGAGAAAACAGATAAGAAATCTCATTAGATCAGAGCAGGGAGGGTGTTCTGATGTCTAGAGCACCATAATAAGCTGAGCTTAACCCCAACATAGATAACACAGACTTTCTGCTCTGTGAACAACTCAATTTTAAATATTTCACAGCTGTCATACCGACTGGTATGTTGTATTGAAATCAGACCTGAGAGATAAACATTTACTAGCATGTACAATCACAGGAACAGCAAAGGTATGAAAGTTGGGCTGCCAACATTAACAAATAACAATATTTGGTGAGTTGAGAAAATATTTGATATGACAGGGAACTTTCTCAATGCATTTCCAGATGCCATGCTTCGCACTGCTCATGAAGTCAGCTAACTGTTTGTAGAGGCTACTGTGCAGTAGATTAGAGCTGAAAAATGCAATTTTCATCAGTCTCAATATTCTCAGATCAGCATTGAAATTATCATGCGACCTTTCTGTGACAAAGATCGAAGTGGCAGATGGATAATCAATCCCGTCGAGTGTCCACGTGACACGATGAATCACAAAACCAAAATCTGAGTCGTGTCTGATTCCCAAGTGAATGTTGCACTATTGAAGCACCGCCCCGTGTGTTTTTATTTGATACAGTGTATAATTTCCAACAAATTCACTCACTGAATTCAGGTAATGTTGGTGTACAACTTGGCTGTTGAGGCAACAACAGCTTAAATGTGATATAAGGGGAGCGGATTGCATCTCAGTAGATCGTGACACATTACTGAAATGGTCTGAAGTGTTTCATGACAGAATATAAGCGATCATGTTATGACATGCGATTCAGAAGGATATTACACACTTTAATTTAACAGTATGATGCAGCTCAGTTCACTGTCTTGTATATACCACATACAGTATTTCCAATATAACTACTGGAAGAATGGCGAGTCACAATATTTATATTGTACTAGTAGCTGGATTAATGAAAAGCAGTGAACCAATTGGCAGACCCAGTTCTGAGTGTGACTTAATATTTCCATGTGTGTGCGCTACATACTTATTTGGAAAATGAAGCATGAATAAAATTAATTGAAGCTGCCACCAATAGTTGGCTTAACTGCTGATTTTGACCCACTGGTGATAAAGCATTACCAGTGTTTTAAACATTTTTAAAAATGAGAATCAGCACCAACACTGCCTGAATGAGACTTTTAAAATACAATTACATTTTTCATGTGGCTGTAGGCTAGTGTCGAAACTACAGATGAGCAGAAAATCACCCTTGTTTATTTAACTTAGTACATTTGCAATTTTCAGCTATTGTAGCTGTATGTGAACGGTTATCTAATGACATGTCCTCGTGCTTTGATTATCCCTCAGTCTTCCAGTTCAGCATCAAGCATTCTGAAACATTTATTTCTCTCTACCATATTTATATCATTGTGATGGAACCTCAGAACAATTGTGTAAATCGCTTTCCTTATTCGCTGCACATCAGAGCCTGCTCTCAGTGTGTTAACATAGCCAATCTACATTTGGCAGTATTAATTCCATATTGCTGTTACTGTCAAACTCATCGCCAACATGTTGGGAGAGAAGAGAGCAAAGATGTGCTTCATACTAAGTTCCAGCTCTCTCCTGCAGACTAAAGAGCACAAAGTAACTGGCATCTGTTGGGAGGTATAATTAATTTTCCCATGTTCCTCAATAAGTAATACTGGAATCTAATCCTATCAAAATGTACACTCTACTTACATCTAAATTAACTAGGTTCTCATAATTATAAATATATATGCCCTGAGCATGTTATCAAAAAAGATTTAAACATAACTGTCAAAGCAGTAATGCATCTGCTAGATGGCAGTGCAAGGCAGCACAAGGTAGCACAGGATTAAACAGCACGATAGTTTAAATGAGGTTTTGCACGGTACATATTCTTTAATAAAAGCTTTCTGTGAGTAAATCAAAGCAAGCCATGAGATGAAAAGATGCACACACAGTGGCACATTTATATGCAAAACATTTCAGAGGAAAACCTTGCGTAAATAAGCAATGGCATTGTGCTCCCAGAAAGATCTATTGCATAATGTATGAGACAACACAGTCTCCACAGACACTTTCTGCTCCCAATAAAAGACAACACTGGAGGCCAAGTAATACAATCACTTAATTGTGGATGAAGAAAAGAAAGTAGTGTCTTTCCCTAAATGTTAGATAGTAACACAACTTATGTTGGTGGAAAAGGTACCCATCGCTTACTGCCAGAAGAAAAAGAGCTAATGATCAATGTATGAAAGGTATGGCTTACCTCATCAAGTCAAAATTGAAGAACTTACTCCCACGCCTCCTCCCAAATTTTTCTTCCCCACTGCTCATAAGTCAACCCCTTGCATTCATGCGATCCTCCTTAATCAGGAAGGGGACGGAGTGAGATGGTCTAGCTGGCAGTCATGTGCATGGACACCTTCAAAGTGCAACCTGTCAGATGCATAATAAATGTTTATTCTTTCTGTCCCCCATGTAGCTAGGCCAAGTCTGGCACAATATGTCCTCTCAGCAAAACCAAAGAATGAACTTCCAACTGAGGTTTGAGATTCTTATCGCGTCTCTGGGACCCCAAAGTGTTTAAGTAGAAGGGAGCAGGCAGATATAATTTATTTGGATCGATCAGTAAAAAAAGTCTTCCCTGAAATTACAGTAAATGTTCAAGTGATTTATAAACACAGAGCAAATGGGACTTATTACAAATTGTAAAAACAGATTTCTAAAGCAATCAACTTGAATAGAAGAGTGCTCATGAATAAAAAATTATAATACACAATTACTTTCTCTACATTACAACAGTGACTACTCTTCAAAAGTATCTCATTGCCTGTGAAGCTCTTTGGGGCTGAAGTTGTGAAAGGTGCTATATAAATGCAAGTTCTTCCTTTCTGCATTTTGTTTTGTATATCAAGAGCAAAGTAAAGTATCAGCTAAATTAAGCCTCTACTACTTGACAACATGCTGTTGTTTCAACTTATGATTGCTATGGGGGCTGTGATGTTTTATAAATTAACACCGTTGTATCATCATTGTAACGTCCACCATAACTTCAGCAGAAGCAGCCTGGGAAAATGATGTAAATGCCGTTTACACCACATCTGATCAAGTCCCCTGTTGTGATATGATGGTCACTACTTTTATCACTCCTTTTCTGTTCTCGACACCAAAGAAACCTAGTCAACTAAAGATAGTTCAGCAGCGTTCCTGTGCACTTTTATTGTTAGGTTCACAAAAACAAAAACACACTTATCACAGACCACTGTCTCTCCTCCCTTAGGTTTGCCCCTGATCTGAAACATTGGGTTATATAACACCCTAATGCCCTAAAATAACGGCAGTAGATGTACACTTGTCTTTTGAAAGTGTGCCTTTGGTCTGCCATAGTGGGGATTTATCACAGTCTTGTTAATTCATTCTTTTGTAAGGCCCTCCTTCATGGCAGCCCTTTATTCCTTTCATTTCGAAGTTCAAATGAAGTGGCAGATGCAACTGTATACAACAAAATCGGAAGAAGCAAGCACTTCATGTGGGATTAGGGCATGTGGCAGGACTGTGCTGTCTGACGTTTAAAGGGACGTTTTCCAATTCATCACCCCAGCGCAACCCGAGAGCACGTTAGAAAATTACACAATCCAAGCCTGTGATTTTCTATCCATTCATTTTAATGGACAAAAAAGCACAGACGAGGGATGGGGGTCGCGGGATTGCTAAATTTCCCGATAAATGTTTGTACCTGGAGCACGGCTGATGCAGAATACATCCCCTTTAAAGCTAGACATGTCCGTTCAGTGATGTACTCTCATGTCTAACTTAATCAGGCTATACCTTGGTGAATGCGTTTTAATGCTTTACATACAGATATATTCATTTTATCGATTTGCCTATCTTTAATATAAACCATAAACCATAATAATATTATATCAGCCAGAGTCATTCATACATTACTATATACAGGCGATGCTCTGCTTTTCTATATCGGCTCAAAGCAGAAAGGAAGAACTCTCACATCATACAGTATAAGGGATGACAGAAAGGAATAGCATTCTGTCCACCTGTAACATGCATCTCCTAACTTAACATTCTATTTGCATATGCTCACACAGAGAGATCTGACACATAATACAGCTCAACACCATTGTCTAATTGCATATACACCTACACAATTCTTTAATGACAGAAGGCTTCAAATATTGGATCATCAAAACCCTGGATTCCGTTTCACACCTGAAGTAAAAAGAGTTTGAAATGGTGCCCTCAATTACATCCGTTTCCAGTTGCTCCCTAATGAGCCTCCTTGTAGTTTTTTTAGTACAACAACTTGCATTTATATAGCACCTTTAACACAGTAAAATGTCCTAAGGCGCTTCATAGTGCATTTTAAGTCAAAATTTGACACCATGCCACATAAGGAGATATGAGGACAGGTGACAAAAGCTTGGTCAAAGATGTAGGTTTTAATGAGCATCTTAAAGGAGGAGAGAGAGGTGGAAAGGCAGAGAGCTTAGAGCCTAGCAGCTGAAGGCACAGCCGTCAATGGCAAAGGAAATTAGGGATGCACAAAAGACTAGAATTGGAGAAACGCAGAGTTCTTAGAGGTATTTTTTTCGGTAGTTCCTGCATCTTGATGTTGATAAAAGGAGTCAATCCCCAGGAGAGCAAAGCAAATAACAAACCTACTTGCTTATTTCCCCCATTGCCATTCCTGTCATTGTACCCACTGGTAACCTCCTTAGTCCCCTTCTCTAAGGTAGATCTGGGCTTCGATCACTCCATGATACTACTGTACAGGCAACTTTTATTTTCATTTGCTTTCTGTTGCTTTGGGACTTTGATGGAGATTCATATCAAGTGCAATAAGACATGTAAATCTGCAAGATGTAATTTTTGGAGGAATTTCAGATGAATTTTAAATAAAAAATAGACTTGGACATAGGAGAGGAGGTAGAGTGTGAAACTTCAATTATGCAATCAGAACACTGGGACAAACAATGCACTCTTCACTGCCTATAACAATGCTGTATGTGGCAATAGTGCCCACATTGTGGGGAACTGAGTTCTACTCAGTGCCCAAAGCATAATGATGTCATAATGTGCTCCAGAAACCTGACAGCCTATGCACATGCTGGGGTCAATTTTAACTTGTTTTGCCTGGGATTAACGGGAAGGTAATGGCCTCACAATGGGGTCGGTAGCCTTACCGCCCTGTTGACTGCCCTGTTGACTGCTCTGTTGACCCTGATCATGCAGCTGGCGCCATTTTGAAAGGCGCCTACCGCTAGTTGGCAAAATATGCAAATCAGGGTCCTAGGCCCCCCATTGCTATTTTAGGTTGGAAATGGGCAGGGTGTATACAATGCTGTTTGGTTACCCAAAGGTCCAAGTCGACCCTTGTCAAAGGTCTTCAAAATATGTAAATAAGAGCAAGCTCCGATAATGCAGCTAGAGCACCTAAACAGCACTCCAGATGCTTAGCACCCCTATAAAATGATCACTGTAAGGAAGGCTGTTTGCCTCAAGTTAGCTGTTCCATTTGAACTTGTTGCTAATACCTACTGTGTATTTTTCCACCTATTTTTCTGCTTTGCTGTTCAGCTGCTTTGCATTTTTGTCACAAAGGAATGGAAAGTCAGTGTCTTAGGTCCCGATTTTCCCCCAGCTGTCGGGCGGGTTTTCAGGCAGGCGGGGGCTGAAAATCGCAGAAATAGGGAGTCGCGACCCCCCCCTGCCCGATTCCCCGCCCCGCCCGACGTTCGCCCCCGTGTTTCAGCAAGACCCAAATCAGTATCGCACGCAGCAGGCGGGAATGGTCGGCGGGAGCCTAATGATCAATAATTGGCATGTTTAATCCTATTTTCAAGGGCCCTTGCAATTTTCAGCCTTTCCCCACGTAAAACACGCCTGGTGAGAACACCGCTGATGAAACCTGGCATGAACAAAGTTGGCTTGTTTGCTTTCAGCTGCAGGTTAATCAGGACTGAAGAGATTTAATCAGACAGCATTTGTAGGCTGCAGGACCTTGTTGCTGAAGGCTTGGGGCAACTTGTTGAAGGCTTAGGCACTGCTGTGGAAGGTTGGAGCCTCACACACTTCTCCAGTGTGAGCTCTTGGGAAGCCCCTCTCACCACCCTAACTCAGCGCCTCCTCAACGGAGGCATCTGCCAGAAGCATGGGAGGCCTTTTGTTCCTTCCCTTCCTGGCATTAGAGGATCTCCAACAGCAGAGGAGGCTGGAGCAACTCCAGCAACAGCAGCACCAGCAACAACAGCAGCACCAGCAGGAGCAACAGGCTACGGCTCACCCACCTGAGGCAGCACAGGCCAGAAGGGGCCAGCGCATGGAAGGCCGTCGGCGCAGGAGATACCCCCAAACAGGGTCTACAGACACAGGGTGAGCTACCTCAAGATGACTGAGCAGCAGTGCCAGAGGCGGCTCCGACTTTCGCGAGAGGTTGTGACTGACATCTACGCAATGCTGCAGCAAGACCTGGAGCCCAGAGCACCAGGTCCACACTCCTTACCAGTGGCCATCAAAGTCACCACCGCACTCAACTTTTATGCCTCAGGCTCCTTCCAGGGATCAGCAGCAGACATCAGCGGCATCTCCCAGGCTACCGCACACACTTGCATCAAACAGGTCACCGATGCCCTCTTTGCCCTCGCGCACAATCACATCCATTTCACCCGGGATCGCGCAAGTGTGAGGGCGTGAGCGCTTGGATTAGCTCAGCTGGCAGACTTTCCAAGGGTGCAGGGCGTCATTGACTGCACACATATGGCCCTTAGGGCACCCCACCGCAATCCAGGTATTTTTGTCAACCGCAAGGGCTTCCACTCCCTTAACGTTCAGCTGGTGTGTGACCACAAGAAGGTGATTTTGCATGTTTGTGCCAAGTGCCCTGGCAGCTACCATGACTCCTTCATACTGCACCAGTCTACTGTGCCTCCGCTATTCAGTCCGCCAAATGAACTTCAAGGATGGCTACTTGGAGACAAGGGATATCCCCTGCGCTCTTGGCTAATGACGCCGTTGAGGAGACCAGCCAGCGAAGCTGAGGAGCGCTACAACTCCAGCCACATTACCACCAGATGCATTATCGAGCAAACCATCGGATTGCTGAAGATGCGCTTCAGATGCCTCGATAGATCAGGTGGAGCCCTACAGTACTCATCAGCCAGGGTCTCCAAAATCGTCGTGGTATGCTGTGTGCTTCACAACATGGCACAGCGTCGTGACTTGCCGATTCCGCAGGACCAAGAGGCTCCTCACAGAGCCGCCTCGGATGAGGCTGATGCTGAGGATGATGCTAAGGAGGAGGAGGAGGAGGAGGAGGAGGACGGAAATGAGGATCCTGCAGAGGCCCGCCAACCAGCGGCACCAGTGCGTGAGAACATTGCTGGGCGGAATGCAAGGAACGCACTCATCCTGGGCAGATTTGCGTAGCCTGGTACATCAAACACTGCAGCCTCACTGCTTCTTAACTGACCATGGACAGTGGCCCATGCCTGCACATTCCTACCTATTTGACCAGCTTGCTGACATCTGCAAGTTATCCTAAGGCCTCTATGTGATATCCCCATTCGCCAAATGACAGACGCCATAACTGCAGCAGTTGCCACCAGATTTTTTATGTACAGGAAACTGATGGCATTAAAACTATTTACAAGACTTTTCACCCAAGTGACCACCCTTGTGATTAGTGGTGCTTTATTTTTCTCTTACGCGTGCTCCTACGTAGTGGTAACCCTGTGGCTTCAGCAGATGTGGAGGCCCCTTGCTCACTTTCCTGCTGCTCCTGCCTCGACACCTTTGGCGGGCGTCCTCTGGGGTGGCGAGCCCAACCCGATCATTCCCGTTTTCCGACCCAATCACTCCCCTTTCCCAGTTGCCCCCGAACTGTTAGCCCATAATCATGCATATGAATACCTTCTATTTTGGCAGTTACCATGAGTCATTTATTTTATGTCAATCCATGGCAATTCAAGAAGGCTGCTGGTGAACCAAGGTTATCTACTACAAGCAGGGCTATTTTACCCTAATGAGACATCCAAGGATACGTCCTGAAGAGTGATACCATGAAGTACACATTGCTACCAGAGTGCCGTATATCCTATGTAATCCTATGTAATCCTATAAAACTTCCAATGCACAACAGTCCTACTGCACATGTACTTACTACCTTGGCCACATAAAGCTTCACCAGCAATGGCCTCATGTGTATATTAAGACCCATGAATGCCATAGCAGTTCTCCACAAGTACCTTATTCTGCCCACTTCAATGAAGTCTAATGAACATTACAGCACCAATTAAACAACTAATGATGTGTGGTGCAGATATGCTTTGTCCAATGCTTCCCTTTAGTGAATCAGTATAACGTGTTCCTTCTACCTCCTAATCATAAGCTTCTTTTAAGTATTTTCTTAGTGGGAGGAGGAAGTGAACTGGATAGCTGCTGCATGCCAGTGTCTGCCCTTAGGAATGGAGATGAGCTAGGACCATGTACTAGCTTAGTAGTTGGCTCTGCGATTGCAGATACCACATTTATTAATATATACTAGCTGAAAAATTGGTAGTCATATGAGCAGAGTGACTGGGTGATGCAGATGTGGCTTTGCCCTGAATGGCATCTTCATAATCTATGCCAGTCTCTGTCATTCCCCTGCTGCTGGACACTCCCTCAGCATGATCAGAGATTTGTGTGGGAACAGTAATGAGGTCATTGAGGCCCATATTGTGGATAATTCAGACAAAACAGACTGCTGTAATTTGGAGTCCAAGGGCCTTGTACCACTGGTATTTTGTTCACTTCCTCTACAGTGAAGACGGATACAAAGTAATCATTTAACAAGTCTGCCATTTACTTCTCTCATATGCTTTATTCCGACATATGTTCCTTTTCTGCCTGCCTGCTTGTTGGAGAAGGCCACCCATAACCAGCGCCAATGCAAACAAACCGAAGAGTGGTAGGGAGCCACCTAGGGAGATTATTAGCAAACATGAAAGCACACAGAATTAGAGGCAACCTTCCAACATGGGTTGGTAATTGGTTGGGAGTTAGGAGACGGAGAGTAGGGATAAAGGGTTGGTGGGATGTAACAAGTGGTGTTCCCCAGGGATCTGTACTGGGATTCAGATTTTCACCATATTTATCAATGACTTGGATGAAGGAATAGAGAGTTGTATATCCAAGGTATTAGATGACACTAAGTTAGGATGCACAGTAGGTAGCACAGCTGGGAGCAGGAAGTTGCAAAGGGACATGGACAGATTAAGTGAGTGGGCAAAACTGTCAAATGGAGTTCAATATGGGGAAGTGTGAGGGCATCCACTTTGGATCCAAGAAAGGCAAATTGGAGTCTTTTCAAAATGGAGGAGAAGCAAAGAAATTTGGGTATCCATCTACAGAGATCACTAAAAGCTAGTAGACAGGTACAAAAATCAATCAAAAAGGCAATGGGGTGTTGACCTTTATGTTAAGAGGACTAGAATACAAAGAGAAGGAAGGTATGCTTCAATTGTACAGAGCCTTGGTCAGACTTCACCTGGAATACTGCGTTCAGTTTTAGGCACCAGGCTTCAGGAAGGCTATATTGGCAGTGCAGATTCATCAGAATGATACCAAAGTTTAGAGGGTTAAGTTATAAGGATAGATTGCATAAACTCGGTTTGTTTTCCATTGAGTACAGAAGATTAAGGGGGTGATCTAACTGAAGCATTTAAAATGATAAAATGATTCACTAGCGTAGATAAAGAGAATCCATTTTCTCTGGTGGGGAGTATAATCTTAAAATTAGAGCCAGGTCAGGTAGGAGTGAAATCAAGAAGCACTTCTTCACACAAAGGGTAGTAGAAATCTGGAACTCTCACCCCCAAAAGGCTCTAGATGCTGGTTCAATTGAAATTTTCAAGACTGAGATCAATAGATTTTTGTTAGGTCTGGGTATCAAGGGATATGGGTCAAAGGAAGGTAAATGGAGTTGAGGTACAAATCAGCCATGATCTAACTGAATGGCGGAACAGGCGTGAGGGCCTAAGATATGTGTGACCCAAGTAACACACATGGCCTAGCAATTAGCTTATGTGAATGAATCAACATAAAACGTTCCCTTCAGCCTTGGTAAAGACTTGCAACTGATTGAATCCCTTCAAAGCCATGCAGAATTTGTGCCCTCCTGTATTAGCACTCCACTTTCCAACATTGTTGTCATCCTGTTGTGACACTCCCCTTTAATTGAACTAATCCCTTTAAGTTTCACACAATTTTCCTTTGCCACCACTAGTGTACTACTTACACCCATCCTAATGTGCAGCTGATGCTCTGCTAATGAGGTGATCTAGAAACATTGGCTGCAAACAGTACATTTCTAGTTGAGTCTTTCTAATAATGCTCACCAGCAACATTGGGTCTAAACTACAGCAACAGTAAAAAAAATCCAGGTATCAGTCTCGCACATCAGGTATGATCCAAACTGGAACTCAAAAAACAAAACTGCCTCAATTCTGATCAATTCAGATTGAGAGAGGATTTGAAAGGCCACCCCTATTATATGAGTAAAGTACCGTTTCGAATGCATTAGTAATCCAGAGATGAACAAGGAAATGTTATTTTTTTTATTGACTAAGAGAGATGTAACAAAGCAGAGAGACTGTCAGAATCATAGAAATCACTTTGCTGTAGCAGATTGTTGCTTTGTGCCTAGTTTCTGCATGTCACACTACTTTTTTTGTCTGCATGCTTATTATATAATTCTTTATTGGCTGGCATTATACTAAAGGACAGGTCATTGTTGGTATCTTGTTTGCTACGAACTGAGCCTGACTTTTTCAAGTGTTTTTCTTAACAAAAAAAGAGACTCACCTTCTGGAATATTCTATGCTGTAGAAGGTTAAATAACATTGTATTTGTCTTGATTGGGACATAAAAAGACAAGAAAACTTAACTTTTACTCCATTAAAGGAAATGTCTTTTGGCTCATCAAGCAGAATTAATTAAAAACAAATGGCTTTACTGCAGTAAAAATGATTGCTTTATAATTGATTGGGTCTGCGGGGTGATTCATATTCCAACATAAAATTTTACAATTGTTTCATTGTCGTGAGAAAGGCCTATTTTGTCATTTGTAGTGAGTATATATTTCATTTTATTAATTAAAAAAAAGAAAAAATGCGTTAGCTTGAAAGAACTGCTGCATTATTTGCAGGACTTTAACAATATAATTGCAGCCTGACTGCATTCTGTTATTTCCATAATGTATTACTGAATTTAGCTACAGAACAAATATCCTGGAAAATAAGGTAGCAGTCAGTGCTCAGGAGTAAATCCAAAGCAGGAAGCCAACCTGGGCTGAATAGGTCTGACTCAGATTTATTCTGGTAAAATAAGGCTTCCCCTTTAAGGCAAAAAGAAAAAAAAATATTGGCATATGTGCAACACCATTTTGTTCTTTGCATTATAAGTAGTAACAGCTACAGATGAAGGAAAATGTTTTTTTTAAACAGTGCTTTCATAGTTCAAATCCATTTTACATGATGGTTTAATATGTATATTTCCCTTTTCCTTGGTGATTTTGTGACAGCATATATTTCTACTTCTTGACAATTCAGTGGAGGCTCTCCACTTCTCACAAATCGTCCTAGTTAAGTTCAAACGTTAGATTCAGAGCACTTGAATTGTAAGCTTGCAAATCAGAGTGCAAAGACTAATTATCACCACTGACAGTGTAATGTATAACTTCTCTGATAATTGTCCCTCAGATTAGGCTATATCACTTTACCAGCTTATTAAATTCTCTTATGTAATTACAAAAAGGAACAAGAGAAAAGCAGAGTTATCGGCAGTGATGAATCCCTACCACCAAAATAACAGAGATCAGTGCAAGATATTGAAGACAAGGTGCTGTCCAAATCATGCTCATTTCAAAACCAATTCACATCTAGCAGGAATTCCAGTGAGAGCATCCCTCCCTCGTTGCTGATTTCATTACTACTCCTACCGCTTTCATCACTATCGCCCCTCAGGACACGGCCTCTAACATCTCTTGTCGAGTTTTAAAACCAGAAAGGTCACATCTGTTGTTTTGGATCATTTCACCATGCATCCCAATATGTAACTTAAAAGTGTTCTGTTTTTCAAAGAAAAGTTAGTAAAGATGAAGAGCAAAAATCCATTTAGTGACAGGCCTGTAGAAAAAAGAAAAATCTGCCAAAATATTGTTCTGCAGTCCTGCCTAGAGGTGCTGCTGATGTCAGTAAGGCTTCTACAGAGGTTAGTCATACTGCCTTTGTTGAAGGTACTGGCACTGTGATCTTCGCTAGCATTTTTTCCTTTATTAGGGTTGAGTCTATGCTGACATTTGAGACTGAAAAAGAAAGAAAGGACTTGCATTTATATAATGCTTTTCACAACCTCAGGACATCCCAAAGTGCTTTAAAGCCAATGAAGTACATTTGAAGTGCAATCACTGTTGTAATGTAGGAAACGCAGCAGCCAAATTGCACACAGCAAGCTCCCACAAACAGCAATGTGATAATGAGCAGATAATGGCCTAGAAATTCGTGGCCACCACAAAAGCTGTCGGTGCCACCACGGCCGGGGGTTAATGGCTGCTGAAAATGGTGGCACTGGCAGGACCGAAAAATTGGTGCTGGGGACTAATTATCATTAGCCCAGTGTTAAACTCACAGCATAACGCCCTCCTGGTGACATTGGTCCCGGCAGCAGGCCCCAATGTGGCGTGCCCAAACGGCGTTGCTGCTTCAACAGCCTCGGAAAGTGAGGCTGTGATTTTGCAAAGCATTGTGGGAGCATAAAAGGGCAATGCATTGGCGTTTTCTTAAAAGGGCCTTCTGAAGTAATAAAAATAAAAACAATGTAAAAATATGCAGTTTTTAGCCCGTACAGATCAACTGCCTTCTGAAAAAAAAGTAACATTAAAAAGAATTCTCAAATGGGGGTCTACCGCTCCTAAATCTGCATTCCCTTCCGCACCTAAAAAAATGGAAAATGTGCTTCAGCACTAACACAAATGGCTCAGCAAGTCAGGGAAGGGGCACCCAGGGTCTCGCATGCAGCTTTGTGCAGGGGCTCAACACTGCAAAAGAGGTCCTCTACCTATAGGGACCAGGAGGCCCTCCAGAAAAAAGGATGTGGGACCAGATCACCAAGGCCATCACTACCAGCAGTGTCGCCTCCACCCTCCAGTGTCCAAAGAAGCTTCATGACCTCAGACCAGTGGTCAAGGTCAGTGAATGTATCTTCAAAAGCCGTCTCCTACCAACTGCATTACTAATCTCACACACTTCTCAATGCATGACGCCCGCCCCACCCAATCACTCACTTACCAACAATCTGTACTGATCACAAGGCACACCTCCAATTCCTAGCCTCAGCTCACGCCCTTGGAGGAGACGGTGCTGGCCATTCTTGGCAGGGGCATGGCTGAGCCCTTGGCCAGCGGCAGGGCTGAAAAGATAGAAGGTGCTAGTATCCTCCACCTCTTGCTTTTCTGTCCTCCCCTCACCACAACTCCACCTTTGTGCCTTCCTCATTTCACACACTCAAGAAATGCAGCCTGCCCAGCCAGAAGAAGAAGAAGACGAAGAAGAAGAAAAACACCATCACTCAATTTCACACTCCCAGCCACCAACTCCTCAAGGTCGACCGGCAAGGCCATTTGCAGTGTCCCCCACTGAAAGTCAGCAGTCTTCCACCAGCCATGCTGCAGCCACTGGGGTAACACTGCATGACATCAGTAGGATAGGCAAAGGCACACACAAGACAGTCACTAAGGTAATGCATAAGCGTGATGAGTTGATTTCTTGTTGTCACATTGGATGGATAGATGAATAAAGTTGGATTGGGAAGTTTGCTTTGTGGTGGATTTTTTTGGGCATTGTGGTCAAGAGGATGCTGTGATGGTCAGTAACAGAGGGAAGGTAAGTTTTACGACAAATGTTGAAAGGGGAATTGGGGTTGTGGTCACTGGTATTGCAGGCAGATGATTCCATCCCAAATATCCCAGCCAGAAAGGGGCTGTCTGGGTTGCATACTTCCTTCTGCTTCCTCAACTTCTGCTTCCTCCTCTTCTGCGAGTTCCTCCTCTGCATCTTCCTCTTCCTTCTATGAGCAGATGCAGTAAATCTGAAATAAAAGCATAAAATACTGTAAATAATCAGCAGGTCAGGCAGCATCTTGACCTGAGACGTGAACTCTGTTTCTCTCCACAAGAGATGTTGCCTGACATGCTGAGTATTTCCATAATTTTCTTTCTTCTCAGAAGTCTTCCTTTACCATCTGAGGCCTTGCAATCGTCCAGCAGCACTCCCTGCACTCCCTGCACACTTAAAAAACTTTTAACATATATTACACCAAACCACGACTTCAATAAAATAACAAAAATCCAGTCCAAATGCTTCAATGCAAACTTACCTGAAAGATATGTGTGTCCCTTTAAGAGGTGCTGACAGCACCTCTGTCAGTCTGCTGAACACTGGGTTTTCATGGTGAGCTTAGGACCCAGCACTGAACTCAGCATTAAGGTCCAAGTTTGCTGAAGTGACGTTAAGTCAGCGTGCTTTTAATTTACATTTCCAGGGCCAGTGCTGCTATCAGCAGTGCTAAGGCCTTCACCAAAATGGCAGCTGCCAAGTCCCATGCTACAGAAGGGCACTAGAGTGGCAGCTGCCATTTCTAGACCGGATTGTGGCGAAAATACATGGCAGTAAGTGAGTCAATTTGTTTTAGTGATATTGGTTGAGGATAAAATATTGGCCAGATCGCCCGGGAGAACTCCCCTGTTCTTCTTCGAAATAGCACCACCAGATCTTTTACCTGAGAGAGCAGACGGCACCTCGGTTTAATGTCTCTTCTGAAAGACGGCATCACCGACAGTGCAGCACTCCCTCAGCACTGCAATGGAGTGTCACCCTAGATTTTGTCCTCAAGTTCACGGAGCGGTACTTCAACCAACAACTTCCGACACAGGGGTGCGAGTGCTGCCAACTCAGCCATGGCTAACACCTGAGTCTCAATCATTTGAATGAACTCTGATTAAAACTGCTATCCACAGTTTCAAGTGAACAGAAAGACCACTGGGTCCGTTATGGTCACCTTGTCTGTTACCTTTATTGTGAAATCACTTTCTTGTGCATCCTGATGATGAGGTGAAGTAACTCATTTTCACTGCAGCACAACTATTAGGCCAAAAGAAATTGCATTTGGGAAGACGTAGCACTGTTCACCTAAAATATTGCATGCTGCAGATTAGATCAACAGTGAATGATGTTTGGGTGCTTTGTTGTGTAACACTGCTGCGGAATACTTGTTCATTCAGATCCATCGCAACAAACAGAAAAAATCATGAAAGAAAATTATTCCTTCAGAAAGTTGGGAAGACAGAGTTATTGAAGAATCTTGTGTACAAAGATTTAAAAATTCAGATAGTGGTCTTTTTAAATAAATACAGAATGTGCTAGAAACACTCAGCCGGTCAGGCAGCATTTGTGGACAGAGAGACACAGTTTGTTGGCTGGAATTTTCTTTACCTGGGTGGGTCGGGTGTGGGTGGTCATCATGGAAGGTTGCGACCCCGTTCTTGCTTCCACCCCACTGCAGAAATCGACTTTGCGCTAATGGGGCCTATTAAGCCTGCCCTGTGCATTACCCGGCCCTAATAAATGGTGCAGGTCTGATGGCATCATCCATGACACGTTTTCAGCCAGGATATTTAAAGGAGCCATGGCCACATTGCATTTCAAGGTTCATCTAGGATAGTGCAGTCACTGCACTGGAGGCTTTGATTGCTCCGAACACTTGGGGCTGGATTTTGCCAATGGGGAGCTTTTGGAGGAAGGACTCCCACTCATCAGGTTTCAGTCCCGCCTCCATCGACTTCTGGCCAACCCATGCTATTTTCCCTTGATTGACCTTGTTAAGCCCGCCCAGTGGGCTTAGCAGGCCAATTAAGGGGAAGCCAGATACAGAGAACGTCAGCGTATGATGTTTCATCTGTCAAAAATTCTGTGAAGCTGTCAAACACTGACATTCTCTGTAGTTTGATGAGTTCTTGTAGTCAATACTAATCAAACCTCTTTCTTTAGCAGAAATTAGATGGTTGTTGCATTGGAGAATGCAACGGCCATCTGTCATCTCCGCCATGGAGATGCAAGACTCCCCACATCCCCAACGATTGAAGCCTGCAGGAAGAAACAAAGGTAAGTAAACTTTTTCTAACACTTTCCACTTACCTCACATACTCACCTCTCCACACTTGCACCCATCACTTACCTTCACAGTGCATTTTTGCACCCCTCCGACCAACTGCTCACTTCGCTGACCCTGGCGGGGTTCGCAGCCTTCGGGAAGCCTGCACTTGTGTGGGTAAAATGGGGATAATCCTCTTATCTGCCTGTTAACCACCCAACCCACCTCCGATCGTGCCTGCATGGACCCCAGAAAATTCTTTCGTCAGACCTGCATGTTAACCCTACATTTCTCTCTCCATAGATGCTGCTTGACCTACTGAGTCTTTCCAACATTTTCTGTTGTTATTTCAGATTTATAGCATCTGCATTTGTTGGTCATATTAAATTTGCTCTATATTGACATACTTTGTATTAAGAACAAGAAATCAGTTGCTCTTTTTCACACATTTTTGCTCCATTTTTGATCAGCAAGTTAACTTCACTAATCGTAACCACAGACATTGAAACCGCACATTAGAGTTGAGTGATGTTTAAAAGGTACTTGTCGACGATTAAATTTGCAAATTTCAGAATCAAAATGCTACATTTTTGGCTGTGTTTTATTTTAAATACTCAATTTATTTTGTCATTGAGTGTAAATTAATTATTCTTCATTGATTAGATCTGTAAATGGGATGGTTTCTAAAACTAGACAAGGTATCTACATATGATCCTTATATAAGTGGTTGTGTAGATTTAGTTCAGTTGTCACTTCCTTGGCATTTTCTGATTTCTTTTATACAGTAATTAGGTTCAATGGCCTAGAAATTGGGTTGGTAGCGCCGGCGCTGAGCACCTAAAGAGACCTAGAATTGGGGCGATGCCCTATGTTGGGGCGGGCGCTATGAAGATAGCGACAACTCAGATATTGACTATACATTTCGTGCCTGCGCTAAGTGTTTGCACGTGCCCGCGAGCGCAAGCAGTTCATGACGTCATTTCAGTGTGCAACGCCTTCTAGGAGCGCCTGAGCGCATATTGGGTGGCGCCCGGAGCCTTAGTGCCCAGCGCTATTAGTGACAGTTCGAGGGAGGGCAAACAGGCCCTTCTCGGAGTAGGGGGGCGCTATTTAAAGGGGACAGCTTCAGTGCAGATTCTTCTGCCACTTGGCCTGCTCATTGCGATCGTTGCCACAGAGAGTTGGCGAGCTAATGTGGAGCGGAGTTCTGGGAATGTAGCTTTACAGTACTTGGGTCCTTCAAACCTGTCCGAAGCACTTGCAGCACTACACCTAGAAACCTTGTGACCAACTGGCATCGGAATGAGAGCTTGTTTGGAGGGCGACGGCCTCATCGCCCAACACTGTGAAGGGGCAGAGAGAAGGCAGGAGAGAGGGCCGGGATTGGCCAGAAGGAGGAGGGCCAATGGAGGTTGGCCAATCCGACGGGAAGCTGCGAGGGTCTTTAGGCAGCAGGTGACAAGCTTTGACATGTCGGAGGAATAGTGTTTGGGAAGGCTCCGATTCTGGAGGGACATCGTTACTGATCTGTGCCACCTGTTTGGTCATGATCTGCAGCTGCGTGAACGCTGCAGAACCTCTCTGCCTGTGATGGCTAAACTGACTGATGGCCTCCATTTTTATGCCAACGGATCCTTTCAGTCAGCCATTGGGGACATTGCGACTGTCGCTCAGGTTGCAGTCCACTGTTGCATCCGGCAAGTTACAGAAGCCCTTTATAGGCGAAGGCGTCAATTCATTACCTTCCCTCGGACCCTGCACAAGCAGGCAGAGGGCGCGCAGGGTGTCGCTTCTATTGCGGACTTCCCCATGGTGCAGGGGGCGAGTGACAGCACACACTTGGCTTTGAGGGCGCCATGCTATCATCCTTAGGACTTCTGCAACCGCAAGGGGTTGCACTCCCTCAAAATGCAGCTGGTCTGTGACCACCGCCAAATCATCATGGCAGTCACCGCGCATTTCCCAGGGTGCAGCCACGATGCCTTTATCCTGCGGCTGACCTCAGTTTGTAACCTTTTTGAGGGGCTGCCTCGAAGACGAGGCTGGCTTACTGGGGACAAGGGCTATCCTCTCTGGCCATGGCTGATGACAACACTCCGTGTGGCAGCCACCCCAGCAGAAGAGCTGATCAGCAGCGGCCATCTGGCGACCAGGCACAGTAAACAGCACACTATTGGTTTTGTCAAAAAGCGTCTCCAATGTGTGGAAGATTCGGGGGGATCCCTGCAGTACTCGGCGCAGCAAGTGGGACACATCGTCGTCGTCTGTGTAGTGTATGTACCTTTAAGAGGAACTATGTTTTTGAAGCTCCTGTATACTGTAGTACCAGTAGTGACCACTCGGGTATATAAGCCTGTATAGCGTCCTGTGTAGTTAGTTCACCTCCAGACTTTGTTCAGTAAACACTTGTTAAATCAACTCCTGCATTCCATGTCTCCATTAACACACGGATCTAACAGTGGCGGCGAGTTAGAAACGAACTTACCTGCAATTCGGCAGCACCTCAAGGAGATCGATTCCTCAGACGAAGGTCGAAGCCAGAAGCAAGAAAAAAAAACCAAAACTGTGGTTTCAACAGCTAAACGGGCTGGTGGCAGGTAGTGCACTGATCCTTCCTGGGCTGCGGCGGGCTAGAGCTCGATCGGGTGGCTCTGCAACGGGGCCGGGCAGCGAGTCGGGAAGCAGAAGCAAAGAGAGAGAGAGGGTAGAGCACTCAGTGCGCGGCCGGTGCTGCAAAGCAGGTCGGCGTTCAGACCGAGCAGAGGGAGGGGAAAGTCCCAGAGGGTCCGCTCCACGACGGGAACGGTACTCAAAGTAACGGAGAAACTATTGAAGTGATATATAAAAAAAAAATAGAAATACCGCGAAAAGCTGCAGGTCGCAACGGGAACCGCGGAGAGCAGCAGCGGCAGCGGCGGGAAAGCGCGGGAGGTGCCATCTTAACTCGGCGGGGAAGAAAGAAAAGCGTGGGAGGCGCCATTTAGATCCATTGGGGATGGAGGAAAAGCGCGGGAAGCGCCATTTTAGATTTTCAAGATGCCGAAGACTGGCAATATTACTGCTTTCGATAGTGATATAGAAGATTGGACCACATATGTGGAAAGAGTAGAGGTATATTGCAAGGCGAATGAAGTAGCAGATGATAAAAAGGCATTGGTACTTCTAAATCTGATGGGCGCAAGGACATACGGGCTGTTACGAAACTTGATCACTCCAGCCAAACCGATGGACAAGAATTTTAAGGAGATTGTTGATACCTTACAGGAGCACTTAAACCCAACACCGCTGCTGATAGCGGAACGATTCAAATTCTTCAGGAGGAATCAGCACAAGAATGAAAGTAACGCTGATTACCTCACCGAATTACAAAAGCTGTCAAAGCACTGCCAATTCGGGGCAGGACTGGCAGATTCTCTATGAGACAAATTCATCTGCGGTCTCCTAAGCGAAGGAACACAGAAAAGACTACTTTCTGAGAAAGATTTGACACTGGACAAGGCTTTCAGTGTGGCTGTATCATACGAAGCAGCAGCAAGAGGAGCTGCAGAGATACAGTAAAAGCCACAGGACTTCGGCACCCATGAAATGACACAGGGTTTCGAGAGATGTTATCGCTGCTGCAGATCCACCCATGACCAGAAGAACTGCTGGTTCAAGGACAAAGCATGCAGGCAATGCAGAAAGATGGGACACATTGCACGTGTATGCAGATCTGGAAAGAAATCCGCTGACAGTAAAAAGGTCAATAAGGAAAGTACAGAAAGGTACAAATGATGACGGACAGTAGCTCCGAATAACAGAAGAGCGGTAGCGACTCTGGAAACAAGAGACTAAGCTGTCTCAAATTACATAATGTAATTGCCAAAGAAGATTAGCAGACCATTTGTGTTACCCTCACGATAGCGGGGTCCCCAGTCAAAATGGAGCGAGATACAGGATCAGCTCTGACCGTCATGAGTCGACGGGATTACGAGTGGCTATTTCCACATATACCTTTGAAAGACACATCCATTGTCCTGAAGACATATACAGGGCAGAAAGTATACCCCAGAGGGAAAATAAGGGTGCCTGTTGTATACAACGGCAAGGAAATACAGAAGTTGTATTTATACGTTCTGCAAGATGGTGGTCCACCGTTGTTGGGACGTGAATGGATCAGAATGATACATTTCGACTGGCACTCCATTCAGGCACTGACGGTGACCAGTAAGAAAAAAAACGATGATGACGTCATACCTGGACGATTAAAAGAAATCTTGGCTAACGCCAAAGAAGTGTTTCAACAGGAACTAGGAACCCTGAAAGGTGCCACCGCCTCAATAAAAGTGGAAGATGCGGCAATTCCCAAGTTTTTTAAGGCAAGGCCGGTGCCATACGCAATTTGTCCAGCCGTCGAGGCAGAGCTGGAGAATTTGGAAAAAGCAGGCGTGTTATACAAGGTAGATTGGAGCGAGTGGGCAACACCCATCGTCCCGGTCATGAAGAAAACGTTGAATAATGATAAATCTGAAGAACAGAGAAAAGTTCGCATCTGTGGGGACTTCAGGGTGACTGTAAACCCGATTCTTCACACGGTACAGTATCCTCTTCCGAGGATAGAAGATATTTTCGCCTCACTATCTGGAGGGAAACGTTTCACCAAAATTGACTTAGCACAGGCATATCTACAGATGGAGGTTGAGGAGGCCTCTAAAAAGTATCTCACGATGAACACACACAAAGGCCTGTACCAGTACAATCGACTGGTTTTCGGAGTGGCATCAGCTCCGGCTATCTGGCAAAGAGCTATGGAGCAAGTCCTGCAAGGGATTCCGGGGACTCAATGCTACCTAGATGACATCCTTATAACAGGAGAAAACGACAACGAGCACCTTGCCAACTTGGAGCAGGTGCTCACAAGGCTGAGAGAACGGGGCCTACGAGCAAATCGCCCCAAGTGCGAACTTTTCCAGAAACAAATATCATATTGTGGCCATGTCATTAACGAAGAAGGGTTGCATAAGTCACCTGAAAAAATTGAAGCGGTCGTAAAGGCCCCAGCGCCTGAAAATGTCTCACAATTAAGGTCGTTCCTGGGATTAGTAAATTACTATCATAAATTTTTACCGAACTTGTCGACGGCTCTGCACCCTTTTAACGCACTGCTACAAACGGGAGTAGTTTGGAAATGAAGCGAAGACTGTAAATGTGCCTTCCCTAAATGCAAAAGCTTGATCACGTCCAGGGAAGTGTTGGCTCATTACAATCCATCACTGCCAATCAGACTGGCGTGCGATGCATCCCCTTACGGCGTAGGAGCGGTATTATCGCATAGATTCCCTGATGGCTCGGAGCGGCCGATAGCTTTTGCGTCACGCTCATTGAACTCAGCTGCGCGTAACTATGCCCAGATCGACAGGGACGCACTCAGCCTGGTGTGGGGGGTTAAGAAATTCAACCATTACCTACACGGACAGAAATTTACCTTGTTGACTGACCATCAACCCCTCGTCTCCATATTCAACCCTAAAAAGGGCGTTCCCATTATGACAGCGCAAAGGCTACAGAGGTGATCCCTTTTCCTAGGGGCACACCAATATGACATAGAATACAAAGGAACAAAACAGCATGGGAATGCTGACGGGTTATCAGGCCTACCGTTGCCAACGGTGGAAGAGGCGCCTACAGTGGACCCAATGGAGATGTTCCACTCGAACATAGTGGAATGTCTACCGGTGACAAATTCTACCATTGAAAAGGAAACGAGAAATGACCCGACTCTCTCACAAGTCTACGATTTAACGGTGAAGGGATGGCCAGCACATGGCGAACCACTGTTGCCAGCATTCTCGCAAAGAAGAGAACAGCTGTCAGTGTGCCGAGGAACCTTGATGTGTGGATCCAGAGTGGTGATTCCACCCAAACTCAAGGATAGAGTGCTAAAGGAGCTTCACGAGGGGCATCTGGGTGGAGTGAAAATGAAGAACTTAGCCAGAGCGTTTGTGTGGTGGCCAGGTATCAATGGAGACATCGAAGAAATGACCAAGAGCTGTCTAGGATGCCAGAAGGTCCAAAACGCCCCACCACAAGCCCCTCTACATCCATGGGAGTGGCCCTCATCTCCATGGCAAAGGGTACATATCGACTTTGCTGGTCCATTTATGGACTCAATGTTCTTAATCACGGTGGATGCACACTCCAAGTGGCCGGAGGTAATAAAGATGTCCTCCACCACCACGGAAAAAACCATCACAGTATTAAGGACCATATTCGCCAGGAATGGGCTGCCTGAACAGATCTGTTCTGATAATGGACCGCAATTTGTATCCGAAGAATTCAGGAAGTTCTTAAAAAACAATGGGGTTAAGCACTACACGTCCGCCCCATACTATCCCGCCACCAATGGATTGGCTGAAAGGTTTGTCCAGACCTTCAAGAAGGCCATAAAGGCCATGGGTAATGAAGACATAAATCTGCAACATAAGGTAGATAACTTCTTGTTTGCGTACAGGAATGCAACACATGTGGTTACAAACCAAACCCCCGCCATGATGTTTTTCAATAGAAGCCTAAGATGCCGGCTGGATTTGGTCAAGCCAAATGTCAGAAGGGACGTAGAGAACCGGCAATTTCAAAGAAAGGCCAACTAGAACCTTCCAGATAGGTCAACCAGTTTTGGCCCGGGACTACCGTACCGAGAAATGGCAGCCTGGAACTATTTGCACACGACTAGGACTGCTGATGTATACCATGGACATTGGAGAAAGCATAATAAGGTGCCATGCTGACCAGATCATAGAGTCATCCGAAAAAGGACAACCTACACCACAACTCCATACGCCTTGTGATGAAGCAGAGATACCCATAGTATCTACCTCCGATCCGGTGATACTGGAACCAGATGAACCCGACACTGGCATTGAAGCCGAATCGACCTTGCCAAAAGAACCTACTACACCACCAAGGCGTTATCCGGACCGAGTCAGGAAGCCTCCAGAGAGACTGAATTTGTAATTGATTAACTTCAGCAAATGTGTATATTATTGTTCTTGTAAAAATGTTATTTAATGATTACTTAAAATGTTATGTACTATTTATCTAAAAGGGGAGGAATTGTAGTGTATGTACCTTAAGAGGAACTATGTTTTTGAAGCCCCTGTATACTGTAGTACCAGTAGTGACCACTCGGGTATATAAGCCTGTATAGCGTCTTGTATAGTTAGTTCACCTCCGGACTTTGTTCAGTAAACACTTGTTAAATCAACTCCTGCATTCCGTGTCTCCATTAACACACGGATCTAACAGTCTGCTGCATGCTCCACAACTTGGCGATTCGACGCACACAGCCAATTCCAGCTGTCCCTCAACGACCAGCAGAGCAGGCGGAGGAGGAGGAGTATGAGGATGAGGAGGAGGAGGAGGAAGAGCAGGCGGAGGAGGAGGAAGAGCAGGCGGAGGAGGAGGAGGAGGAGGAGGAGGATGAGGATGAGGATGAGGAGGTGCAGGAGGAGGAAGAGAAGGAGGAAGATGGAAGGGCTGCTGAAAGTGGAAGGGCCTTACGTCAGAGGCTCATCTGGACTCGTGTCGAGACCCCTGTGGCGGAATGATGAGAGTCTTAACTCATGCGCACTTTGGATGTTTGAGGGCCTCTGAATGCCAGCATCACTGAAACTAGTCACATGCACCATGCCACATTGAAACTTCTGTTTATTGGCACAAAAGTCTTTCATTACAGCTAAACAACGTAATGTCAACAGAAACCATAACTTTCAAAATAACTGTGAACTGTTCGGCAAAGCCGCAAAACTCAACAAACCTTCTGCAAATATAACAACAGGTGAGGGTGTCCTTGCATTTGGACAAACAAACGTCTCAGCACCTCACTCTACAACTGGCCCCTTGAGGGAGAACGACTTCTCTTTCACGCCCGGCCCCTTCCCTCCCTGCTGCTCCGACGTAATTGGACCCCAGTGGCGGCCTCAAGGCTGGGGGATGCCTGCTGACTGTCTGGAAGCGCAGAAGCCCCTGAGGGACGGCCTGGCTGACCTCTGGGCTTGGAGGGTGTGGACGCAGGATGCTTTATGGGACCATGGCTGGAAGCAGTGTGGCCTGCAGGTGGTGGCAGCTGCAATGCAGGCATACCAGCGCTGGCATGTGCAATGGTCTCCTGCTGAGAGAGGACACCTGCACCATGGTCGGATGACACACTGGCTATCTGAGGGGAGCGGGTCGGCTCTACCGCCACAATCGCATGCTCCACTGATTGCTGGCCTTGTATGGGACTGGAAGGGCCCGGGGTGATCCTAACTGATGCAGAGAGGGTGGCTACAGTGAGAGATCACGTTGCGTCAATCTGGCTGTGGAGGAGCCCAGCAAGTGACTGCGTGGCAACAGTGAGGACCTGTGTGCCAGGTGCCAGTCCTTCGGAGAAGGCCTGGACAGTTCTTCCCATTGCTTCAGACAAGCCAGGTGCCGACCGCTCCACTGCCTCGGACAAGCCCTGCACAGACCTTTCCAGGGATTGTCCGAAGCCCTGAACAGTCCTTTCCATAGCCGACTCAAAGCCGTGGACAGTCCTCTCCATTGTTGGGCCGAAGCCCTGGATAGTCCTGTCCATTGTTGCCCCAAAGCCCTGGATAGACCTGTCCATTGTTGCCCCGAACACCTGCAGAGTCCTGTCCATTGTTGCCCCAAAGCCCTGGAGAGTCCTCTCCATTGTTGCCCCGAAGTCCAACATACTCTTAGCCAATGAATCTATTGACTCAGGCATCTTCTCCACTGCAGCCATCAGCTCCGTGTGTCTGACTCGGGCCTGTTTGCTCATCTCAGCCAGGCGACGGACCTCATCTGCACTCTGTGCAGCAGTCATCACGACCTGCCTTGCCCTCCGGGGAGATGGTGGCCGAACTTGCCTATCCCCAGTGCGTTGCTGCATGCCGCTTGGTCCGGCAACTGGTTCATCCTCCGAGCCCCCCCCCGCTCCCCTCCAGGGAACTACTATCCCCAGTCTGTAGATGTGTCAGCTCCCCGGATTCTGCAACGGCTGGTCCGGATTCCTCCTGGTCCTCGCCTCCGGTGGCACTGGCACTGGCAGCTTCAGCGCGTTGAGCCCGAGTTGGTGCTGCTTCATCTGAAAGTGGGAGGTGGAAGAGTGGCTTTAGCAAAAGGACAGCTTTGCTGAAAGGCATGCCAGATTGCGGCAAGGCTCTGACATGGCTGCACACTGAGGATGCATGCTGGCGGGGGGACCAAGTGGAAGGTAACAGGTGAAAAAGGTGAGAGTCTTACCCTCGCTGTCAGTAATGGGGTCGGCAGATGCAGTGGTCACAGGACCAGACAGACGTCCTCCAAGTATCTGGTGCACTCTCTCCTCCAGATCCGTCAGAGTGACCACTTGTGGAGGTCCGCCACCGGTTCGACGCTGCTCCTTTCGGATCATGGCCAGTTTGGACTGCAGGGGAAAGAAGGGGAAGTTCTGTAACATGAGGCCTTGAGAGATCATCGCATGCCCCCCATGGTGCAAGAGCCCTTACATGAGGCCTTGAGAGATCATCGCATGCCCCCCATGGTGCAAGAGCCCTTACATGAGGCCTTGAGACATCTGTCCATGTGTGTGCCCAGAAAGGGCCATGGGTGCATGCTGACAGATGGCCATTGGGGCATCATTGCAGCAGGGTGCCCAAAGTCAGCTGCAGATGGAGGGAATCAGAAGTTTGCTAAACCATCTCTCACCCCAACGATCCGTGTGAGGTCGTTGAATTTCTTCCTGCACTGGACAGGGGTCCTGGTCGCCATGCTGCTGGAGTTGACCCTCACAGCAACCTCCCTCCAAGATCGTCGGTAAGCCTTCTGATTCGGCCTCTTGCCATTATCCGGATACAGGACCTCTCGACGGCGCTCAACTGCAGCCACCAAGTGGTCCAGAGCCTCAGTGCTGAAGCGCTCTGCTCTCTGCCTAACCTTCTCCATGCTGAACAACTTTGTACCGCCAGACAAGGGCGAGCGCCGAATCTGAGGCCTACAGGGCGTTGGGTGTTGAAGCTCAGGCTGACTGACCCACCCCTTTAAGAGCCGGCCGGCGCCTGGAGGTCTCGTGGTTTCCCGTAATTGAGATCACCTGCGCTGCGCCCATCCGCGTCGATATTGAGTAGCGCCTGAACTTTTGCGCCTTAAGAGCACCGTGCAACGGCTGAATTAGCGCCTCAAGACCCTTTGGGGGCGATGCAACCCAATATCTCGCCAGGCAGCGATAACTTTCGTCTGGCTATAAACTTAGCGCTTCGCCAGTTCTAACGCCTCAAGCGAGGCTATACCCAATTTCTAGGCCAATAAGTTTACTCCAATTCAACGAAGGAGAACTGCAGAACAGAACATTGGATGCATCACAAACTTTGAATTCTGCCACAGATTCTGTGTGGTATATAATGCTTACCGTTCCCACATAGGTACTCTTGTCTTTTTCACTATGACGACTATTTTCCAACTCTTGTATGATACTTCTTTGTGGGAGATCTACAACACCCTGGTGAATGTATCAAAGGCCCAATATATCCTTGGCATTTCTGATGAAGGAACTCAAGATTAATACTCCACCCCTTTGTCAATTGTAAAATATGAAGAGAATAAAATTTAATTTGTGCACTACCTGCCCACTAGCCAGCTAATCTTATCAATGAAGCTTGCTGACATTCCTAACATGGAACATTTTTGACTAAGACATTTTTATTACAATGTGCAAAATATGTACCTTGTTAACAAGCCATCAGAAAAATTTCAGATGCAGAGCAAAGCTTATAAAAAATGTTACTTTAAAGCAACTGCAGAAGAGATCAATTTATTATGTAAAGCCAAGTCAGCTTCAAATGAATTCTGTCATGTCGTATTAGGATTCTTACATTTGCATTGTGCTGCAACACACTGTAATCCAAATTGGTTAACAGTGGACCTAACTACGATAAGTAATGTATGGTAATGAAATAAACTGAATGAATTAAATGTGTGCTAATTTAATCTCCTAAATTAACATACATGCCCTTATGCCCTTATTTCTTTTTTGCTAAATGAATTAATGGTGGTGTGAGGTGTGATGCTGCATTCCTACAATGTAGTTTTTGTGCTGAATTGCCTGTCTTTGAAGAAGGATTTGTACAATACAAATTGGTAATTGGATTATCTGGCATTATGAATCAGCGATATAGCCTACTATTTTAAAACGCCATGGACAAAGAAATTTATAATTCAACTGAAAATATCCTTTATGAAGAAAATTGTGCAGTCGCACCAAAATATATTTAAAGAGAAACAGCAAAAAGCATAGTGACATTATCATTTTATTTTATTTTAATAAGCATAAGTCAAAGTGAATAGGTGTCAGTGTTTATAAAGGTGTAGCTTCATTTCATTTAGGTTTCAGAATCCTTGTAATAATATACCAAGGGTAGCGTGCAAAAAAATCTGTAACATAGATAGAAACATAATAAATGATTTATCAGAGTTGAGCTTCTAGAAGCAAAGAATGCATACATGAAGAATTATCTTTGTGGGATCTATAAAAATTGTCTACTTTCCTATCCAAGCTAACACAAAAATATTTGTAGCAAAGTGTAAGATTGCAAAGGTTAGTATTTATTCTAAATATTGCTTAACCTACATTTCTGTTCCTTGTCTTATTTTATTTGTTCATACTATATCTTCCTGATTTAAAAAAATCCTTGCTTGCTTATTGTTACTTATTTATTGTTATATAAAATGTGTACAGAGAAAAAGAATCACTGGCAGCTTCAAATTTATGTTGCAAATAGTCATACAAATAGCAAAAGACTTAATTTATGTAATTACTGGCTTTGGAAATAGTTGCACAGGCCCATATTTTCCTCTTGCTGTATACCATACCAAAAGGTTGCAGTGCATACACTGATGATGCTATTTGTAAAATCCAGTCAAACTGTGCTACAATCACCTAAAGGTGAGGTCCTACCATTTGTAAAGTGCTGATTATATAAATAATAGAAGTGAAAAGACAAATGAAAAGTTAATTTATGTACAAAGGTGAAGATATCCAGATCTCAGTGGAGATCATTATTTGAAACATGGTGGTTGCTATGGAAGGGATACAGATAATTACCCCACTGACTCAATCTAACTCTCACATATGGCTCCCATTGCTCATCATGACCTCTGCCCTCAAACACCACCTAGTCAGTTAAATATGAAGTACATGTGATAATGATATATGTTCTTTGTACAAAAAATCTATACTTTCAGCATTATAAGTAGGAGTGCACACCTGTCAGCCAATAAAGGCATCATTGCTTTCATCCAAAATATGTTGTATAAAGGTACAGACTTGCTAAGTTGTGGACTTTATCAAGTAATGTTATGTGATGTAATTGTGCATCACACCTCACCATATAGCCATGCATTTCGGCTGAAATTTTAAGTTCACTACAATCAGAAAAAACAGCATCAAGCCACTCAATGTGCTGAATACGGCTTTACTGCCCAAATGAAGAGTACAGCATTTGAAGAGCCCATTTTGTGAATGAAATACTCAAACATTCAAATAGAGGAAATTTCAATGTGAGAGTATTTGTTTCACGCAATAGACCTGTAAAGCTCGTTGAGATGTCCTGGGGTTGTGAAAGGCGCTATATAAATGCAAGTTCTTTCTTTCTTAGAAGTTATAGGGGTAGAAATTGGACCTTGATGCACTATTTGCATATTAGATTTGTTTCAGAAGTCATTGTGAGCAGAATTGGGGAACAGATTACCAAACTCTTTCTTCTTAGCTGAAGCTCCAGCAAACTATGAGGCTTCTGAATTTCAGCCTTATGGTTTTCCGTAACTGTCATCTAAGCGGGTTGAAGTCAGTTTAGAATGCCTCTTAGCCCTCAAACATTCATCACAGCAGTGGCAGCATTCTTGCGAGTTGTGCCTACTGCTGTGTCTTTGGTCTACATTACTGAAGTTACCACTAAACATAGAAACATAGAAACATAGAAGATAGGAGCAGGAGTAGGCCATTCAGGCCGTCGAGCCTGTTCTGCCATTTAATGAGATCATGGCTGAACATCCACACTCAGTACCCTGTCCCTGCATTCTCCCCATATCTCTTGATCCCTTTAGCGTTAAGAAATATATCTAACTCCTTCTTGAATATATTTAATGAATTGGCCTCAACTGCCTTGTGTGGTAGAGAATTCCACAGGTTCACCACGCTCTGGGTGAAGAAATTCCTCCTCATCTCAGTCCTAAATGGCTTACCCCTTATGCTTAGACTGTGACCCCTGGTTCTGGACTCCCCTGACATCGGGAACATCCTTCCTGCATCTAGTCTGTCTAGTCCTGTTAGAATTTTATAAGTTTCAATGAGATCCCCTCTCATTCTTCTAAACTCTAGCGAATATAAGCCTAATCAACCCAATCTCTCCTCATATGTCATTCCTGCCATCCCAGGAATCAGTCTGGTGAATCTTCGCTGCACTTTCTCCATGGCAAGAACATCCTTCCTCAGATAAGGCGACCAAAACTGCACACAATACTCAAGGTGTGGTCTCACCAAGGCCGTGTACAATTGCAGCAGGACATCCTTGCTCCTGTACCCGAATCCTCTCGCTATGAAGGCCAACATACCATTTGCCTTCTTAACCATCTGCTGCACCTGCATACTTATCTTCAGCGACTGGTGCACAAGGACACCCAGGTCTCGTTGCACTTCCACTTTTCCCAATCTATTGCCGTTCAGATAATAATCTGTCTTCCTGTTTTTGCCACCAAAGTGGATAACCTTGCATTTATCCACATTCTACTGCATTTGCCATGCATCTGCCGAATCACCCAACCTGGCTAAATCATACTGGAGTTTCTCTGCGTTCTCGTCACAGCACACACGCCCACCCAGCTTTGTGTCGTCTGCAAACTTAGAGATATTACATCTGGTTCCCTCGTCTAGACCATTTATATATATTGTGAATAGCTGGGGTCCTAGCACTGATCCCTGTGGTACCCCACTAGTCCCTGCCTGCCACTCGGAAAAAGACCCATTTATTCCAACTCTTTGCTTCCTGTCGGCCAACCAGTTCTCTATCCAAGACAGTACCTTACCCCCAATCCCATGTGCTTTAACTTTGCACGCTAATCTCTTATGCATGACCTTATCGAAAGCCTTCTGAAAGTCCAAATACACTACATCCACTGGTTCGCCCTTATCTATTCTACCAGTTACATCCTCAAAAAATTCCAGTAGATTAGTCAAGCATGATTTAACTTTTGTAAATCCATGTTGACTTTGTCCGATCCTGTCGCTGTTTTCCAAGTGCTCTGCTATTACATCTTTTATAATGGACTCTAGCATTTTTCCCACTACCAATGTCAGGCTTACTGGTCTATAATTCCCTGTTTTCTCTCTACCACCTTTTTTAAATAGTAGGGTTACATTAGCTATCCTCCAATCCATGGGAACTGTTCCAGAGTCTATAGAATTTTGGCAAATAACCAGCAATGCATCTACTATTTCTAGGGCCACTTCCTTAAGTCCCTAGGATGCAGATTATGAGGCCCTAGGGATTTATCGGCCTTCAATCCCGTCAATTTCCCTAACATCATTTCCCTACAAATACTGATTTCCTTCAATTCCTCCCTTTCATTAGACCCTATATTCCCCGACAGCTCTGGGAGGTTAGTTGTGTCCTCCTTTGAGAAGACAGAACCAAAGTATGTATTTAATTGGTGAATCAATTCTTTGTTCCCCATTATAAATTCCCCTGATTCTGACTGCAAGGGACCTACGCTTGACTTCACCAATCTTTTTCTCTTCACATATATATAGAAGCTTTTAGAGTCAGTTTTTATGTTCCCTGCAAGCTTACTTTCATAATCTATTTCCCCCCTCATAATTAATCCCTTTGTCCTCCTTTGCTGAATCCTAAACTGGTCCCAATCCTCAGGTCTCCTCTACATTGGGGAGACCAAACACAGATTGGGCGACCACTTTGCGGAACACCTCCTTTCAGTCCGTAAGGGTGACTCTGAACCTCCGGTCACCTGTCACTTTAATTCACCGCTTCACTCCCGCTCTGATCTCTCTGTCCTCAACCTATTACATTGTTCCAATGAAGCTCAATGTAAGCTCGAGGAACAGCACCTCATCTTTCGATTAGGCACTTTACAGCCTGCCAGACTCAACATTGAGTTCAGCAATTTCAGATATTAATCCCTGCCCCCATTTTTCATGCAGTATGATTTTTGCCACTCCCATTTGCAACATTTTATCTTTCCTGCCTCTTTCAAAAGCACACTATGTTCTTTCAATGCCCCCCTGTCTGTGCACCTGCTTAATATCTGTTACATCTCCAGCTTTTTCCAGTTCTGATGAAGGGTCCCAGACCTGAAATGTTAACTCTGTTTCTCTCTCCCCGGATGTTGCCTAGCCTGCTGAGTATTTCCATCATTTTCTGTTGTTACCTCAGGTTTGCTGCTTTTTCTGGCCAAATTATATGTCCTCTCCTTGGAACTTATGCTATCCCTAATTTCCCTTGTTAGCCACAGTTGAGTCACCTTTTTTGTTTTATTTTTATGCCAAACAGGGATGAACACATTCTGTAGTTCATCCATGCGATCTTTAAATGTTTGCCATTGCCTGTCCACCGTCAACCCTTTAAGTAACGTTCCCCAATCAATCCTAGCCAACTCGTGCCTCATACCATCGTAGTTTCCTTTATTTAAATTCAGAACCCTAGTCTCTGAGTCAACTGCTTCACTCTCCATCTTAATGAAGAATTCTATCATATTATGATCGCTCCTCCCCAAGGGGCCTCGCACAACAAGGTTGCTAATTAATCCTTTCTCATTACATAATACCCAGTCTAAGATGGCCTGATCTCTAATTGGTTCCTCGACATATTGGTCCAGGAAACCATCCCATATACACTCTAGGAATTCCTCCTCCACAGTATTGTTACTAATTTTGTTAGCCCAATCTATATGTAGTTTAGAGTCACCCATGATAACTGTTGTGCCCTTATTGCGCGCATCTCTAATTTCCCATTTAATGCCATTCCCAACCTCAGCATTACTGTTTGGGGGTCTGTATACAACTCCCACTAACATTTTCTGCCCCTTGGTATTTCTCAGCTCTGCCCATACAGATTCCACATCATCAGAGCTAATATCCTTCCTTACTATTGTATTAATCTCCTCTTTAACCAGCAATGCTACCCCACCTCCTTTTCCTTTTTTCCTGAATATTGAATACCTCTGGATGTTGAATTCCCAGTCTTGGTCACCCTGGAGCCATGTCTCCGTAATCCCAATTATAACATATCTGTTTACATCTATTTGTACAGCTAATTCATCCACCTTATTACGAATGCTCCTCGCATTAAGACACAAAACCTTCAGGCTTGATTTTTTAGCACTCTTAGTCCTTTTAGAATTATTATTTACTGTGGCCCTGTTTGATTTACACACTTGATTTTTCTGCCTTCCACTTTTGCTTTTCTCCTTCCTGTCTTTTGTTTCTATCCTTGCTTCCCTTTCCTCTGTCTCCCTGCACAGGTTCCCAACCCCCTGCCATTTTAGTTTAAACCCTCCCCAACAGCACTAGCAAACACTCCCCCTAGGACACCAGTTCCAGTCCCGCCCAGGTGCAAATCGTTCAGTTTGTACTGGTCCCACCTCCCCCAGAACCGGTTCCAATGTCCCAGGAATTTGAATCCTTCCCCCTTGCACCATTCCTCTAGCCACGTATTCATCTGCTCCTACACTACAGTTGCTCCTGGTATTGCTCCCTGCACAGTAGCAGCTACAGTGCAGATAACTGCTTGCATCCAACCTAGCCACATGACTTTGCACTCTCAGGTATATGGAGACAAGTGATCCATTCTATTTGTTGTAGCATCCTTTCTTTAACAGCAGGCCTACAGAGGTCTCCATCATGAGACAACACAAGAGGAGTGGTCAGCAGTCTGGACCTCTGCCTTGCACATGCTGGTTCTTATTGCACTTTATCCTCTGCTAGTTCTGCATCACCTGTACTCTGTATCTCATCTTGTGCTCCCTCATCCTCATCGCAGTATATTCGTTGTTAGGTGTCACTGCCTGTCTAGTGCTTGCTTGAAGTGTGTGGTGATAATTGATGCTTTGCTGACTATTTCTATTCAGCTAAGCCCTAGACAACACTTGGGCCGTGATTTTGTGTTTGATGTCAGGATGGGTGCGGGACAGCTGTATTCTGGGTTCCAGTCCCGCCCCCAGCTGCTTCCGCTCCACAGATGTGATTTGCGGGCTTAACAGCCAATTAACAGGAAGCAGGTCAGATAATGTAATTTGATGATGTGTCATCTGCCAGTTTTCTTAGAGGGACCACACACAATTTTATTTTGACAGTTGATTTCTCAGTGTTTGACAGCATTGAGGTGCTGAAAACACTGACAATCACTGCACAAAGGTGACCTCTTGCACCCAGGCTCTCCAATGACTCCCTCCATATGCTGGAATAGATGGCAGCTGCAGGTGAGATGGCAGAAGCGATCTGTCACTGCTGAGAGAGCTTCTCCCAATGAGGTGGCACTGGACATATAGTTGGATTTAAAAACATGTAAGTTAAAGAAATCAGTATATGTTTTAAAAATGCAGTAACCAACATTTTCTTTGCTCTGAAACTCACCATGCACAACATTCCATCCTTCACACCACTTCTGCAGCTGTCATCTTTTCACAAACATTAAACCAGACTCACAACACGCCACACTTACCTGGCGTGGTGTCCGGATGTCGGGAAACCCGACCCAGAAGCGGGAAAATCCCATAACAGGCTGAAAACTACTGACAGGTACCTGTTAATAGGCAGGTAATTGCCTTTAATCCATTTCCCGCCGCTAGGTGTCGGGTCCATTCACAAATCGGGGACCCGACACTTGGGAAAGCTGTTTGGAGGCGGGTTGATGGCTGGTTCGGGGCCCGCTGTCAATCAATAAGACTTTAACCTCTGACCCGCCTCTCTGATCGCTGGCAAAATAGCGGCCTTGGTTCTTCTTAGTCTGTGAAAAGACCAGATAGGATATTATCAGTGCAGTGGTTTTGCAGATAGTTCTAACAATTACCACTTAACTTCATCTTTGTAATCCACCTTGTACAGCCACTTTACAGAGATATTCTTATCTAATCTTGGTACTCTTTTTAAATCATGGAACTTTTTCTGGACCTCTATACATCTTCTCACAGCAGTTAACCCTAAGTCATATGATCAATCACATATTATCAGACAGCTTCCTTTGGAACATGCTGGTGGGGTGCGCTGTTTTATCATAAAGATTCTCCTGTTTTTCTATTGTGCAGATGACAAGGACCTCCATGATCCAGTTAGTGAAATGGGATTTACAGTTTTGCCGCTGAGCTAATTCTCAAATGAGTAGTGCTGGATTCACAAAATTTACATCAATTTTACCAATCAAGTGGCTTGTTGACAACCCGAGAAGTGTTCATAATTTATTATAACAGGAGATTGGCCAGTCTTCTGACATGCTCAGTAACAGACTGAAGTTGCTTTAATGTGCCTGTAGCACGTTAATATGCACCTGCAATTTCTGATCGTGTGTCATTAAAATCTATAGATAAAGGCCATTTAAAACATTTTTGTAAAACAAAAAGAGGAAAATATGGGCCTAATAAGCCAAAAGCTAATTACATCTTAATAGATCAGAAGTGCAATGAAGTGAAATATCACTGCTGGCAGAATAAGTAAGCTTATTGTGTGCACTATTCTACATGTGAAACTGGTGTGAGTAGACTTGGAACCATGATATAAACCTGACAAGAATAGTTGATATGATGCCATATCGTTTAACTTTCCCACCCTTCTAGTTAATATTATGTGATGGTTTATCTAGTTAATGTGATGGCTGCGGCTCAGTGGAGCACTCTCCCCTCTGAGTCAGAACGCTATGGGTTCAAGTCCCACTCCAGAGACCTGAGCACAAAAAGTGCTGAGGGAGTGCTGCACTGTCGGAGGTGCCATCTTTCAGATGAGATGTTAAACCGAGGTCCTGTCTGCTGTCTCAGGTGGACGTAAAAGATCCCATTGCACTATTTCGAAGAGAACGGGAGTTATCCCCAGTGTCCTGGCTGTAGTATATGTAACTTTAAGGGGAGAACTACTTTTTACAGCTCCTGTATACTGTAGTACCGGCAGTGACCACATCTGTATATAAACCCTGAGTAGTGATCTGTACAGTTAGTTTTAGAGTAACCCTCATCCAGTAAACACCTGTTGATTGTTCCTCTGCAGTCTCTGTCTATTTCTTGAAGGACACCATACATCAAGATTCACGGATTTAACATTGGCGACGAGGCAATTCGAACCTACCTGCAACTCTGCAGAGGAAGGCCGATTCCAGAGGCACGGGCGTCGACCATCCGGCGGAGACTGCAGCGAGGTGGGCTGGCAACAGGTACGGCGCAGACCTTCCTGCACAGCGGCGGCTAGAGCCGACCGACGGCACAGGAAAAGGCCGAGCAGCGTCGACGGGAGCAGAGAGAGAGGGTAAAGAGCACAGGGCGCAGCCGGGGTTCAGGACCGAGCGGCATCAATGAGAGAGGCGCACAGGAAAACGTGCAGAGCGCGGTCGGTGTTCAAGGGCTGAGCAGCGTCCGCAGGGGAAGAAAGGAAAGCGCGGGAGACGCCATTTGAGCCACAGCGGAGAAGAAGGGAGAGCGCAGGAGACGCCATTTTTGAGCCGCAGCAGAGAAGAAGGGAGAGCGCGGGAGACGCCATTTTGAGCCACAGCAGAGAAGAAGGGAGAGCGCGGGAGACGCCATTTTTAGCCAGTCTAACCACACCCAGGGATGCCGAAGAGTGGCAGTGTCACAGCGTTCGACAATGAAGTCGAAGATTGGGCGACATATGTAGAATGCATAGAAGTGTACTGCAAGGTGAATGAAGTGCCAGATGCCAGGAAAGCACTGGTATTGTTGAATTCCATGGGTGCAAAAACGTATGGCTTACTGCGAAACCTAGTAACCCCAGAGAAGCCAGTGGAAAAGGATTTTGAAAGCATAGTTCTGGAGTACTGTCCAAAGTGGACTGGAGCGAGTGGGCTACACCCATCATTCCTGTAATGAAGAGGTCGTTGAGTAATACGCCTGGGGAACCAAAGAAGGTTCGCATCTGTGGGGACTTTAAGGTGACAGTGAACCCAGTCCATCACACGGTACAATATCCGCTTCCGCGGATTGAAGATATTTTCGCCTCGCTATCTGGAGGAAAACGCTTCATTAAGATTGATCTGGCCCAGGCGTACCTGCAAATGGAGGTAGAAGAAGCCTCGTAACAGTACCTCACGATCAACACTCATAAAGGTCTCTACCAATACAGCCGGCTGGTGTTCGGGGTAGCATCAGCTCCGGCTATTTGGCAAAGGGCAATGGATCAAGTCCTGCAAGGGATTCCAGGGACCCAGTGTTATTTGGACGACATCCTGGTCACGGGCGAAAATGACAGTGATCACCTCGCCAACCTGGAGCAGGTGCTCACTAGATTGAAGGAATATGGGCTCCGAGTTAATCGCCACAAAATGCAAGTTTATCCATAAGCAGATCTCGTATTGTGGCCACGTTATTGATGAAGAGGGGTTACATAAGTCCCCTGAAAAGATTGAGGCAGTAGTCAAGGCTCCAGCACTGGAAAATGTGTCACAACTGAGGTCGTTCCTCGGGCTGGTGAACTACTACCAGAAGTTCTTGCCGAATTTGTCTACAGTACTACACCCACTGAACACCCTACTGCAAACGGGGGTACAATGGAAGTGGAATGACGAATGTAAACGAGTTTTCCAGAAATGCAATGAATTGGTCACATCAAAAGAGGTGTTGGCTCATTTCAACCCAGCACTACCAAGTCAATTGGCGTGTGATGCATCGACATATGGTATTGGAGCGGTGCTGTCGCACAAATTCCCGGATGGCTCGGAGAGGCCATTAGCCTTTGCGTCTCGGTCACTAACCTCAGCCGAGCGTAACTACGCCCAGATTGACAGGGAGGCCCTCAGCCTAGTGTGGGGGGTGAAAAAGTTCAACCACTATCTGCACGGGCAGAAGTTCACCTTGCTGACTGACCACCAACCACTTGTATCCATCTTTAATCCAAAGAAGGGCATTCCGGTGATGACTGCGCAACGGCTACAAAGATGGTCCCTTTTTCTAGGGGCGAACCAATATGAAATAGAATATAAGGGCACGATACAGCATGGAAATGCTGATGGGCTATCACGCCTGCCACTGCCTACGGCAGAGGAAGCACCAGCAGTGGACCCTGTCGAAATATTTTATTCGACTATAGTTGAACGCTTGCCAGTAACTAACACGGATATAGAGAAGGAGACCCGAAATGACCCGACACTGTCTCGGGTATATGACTTGACGGTGAAGGGATGGCCAACACATGGTGACTCACTGTTGCCAGCATTCTCATCCAGAAGAGAACAGCTGTCAGTATGCCAGGGGACAGTGATGTGTGGATCCCGAGTGGTAATTCCACCCAAGTTAAGGGAGAGAGTGCGCAATGATCTTCGCGAAGGCCATCTGGGAGGGGTGTAAATGAAAAGCTTTGCTAGGGCTTATGTGTGGTGGCCGGGGATCGATCAGCAAATCGAGGACCTGACAAAGAGCTGCTCAGGATGCAAGAAGATCCAAAATGCACCACCACATGCCCCTCTTCACCCATGGGAGTGGCCATGCTCTCCATGGCAATGGGTGCATATTGATTTTGCTGGTCCATTTATGGACTCAATGTTTTTAATAGCCGTGGATGCGCACTCGAAATGGCCTGAGGTGATCAAAATGTCCTCCACCACCACGGAGAAAACTGTTGCAGTCCTATGGACCATATTTGCCAGGAACGGCTTGCCAGAGCAGATTTTCTCTGATAACGGACCACAGATTGTGTCCGAAGAGTTTCAGAAATTTATGAAAAGGAATGGGGTAAGGCATTACACATCCGGCCCGTATCATCCAGCCACAAATGGATTGGCTGAGAGGTTCGTACAAACCTTTAAAAAGGCAGTAAGGGCCATGTGTGATGATGACATTCCAGTGCAGCATAAGGTGGACAATTTCCTGTTAGCCTACAGAATTGCGACACATGCAGTCACCAACCAGACCCCGGCCATGATGTTCTTTAACCGAAGGTTGAGATCTTGTCTGGATTTGCTCAGACCAAATGTACGAAGACATGTTGAGAATAAGCAATTCCAGCACATCAATGAGAAGCCGACAAGGAGCTTCAATGTAGGGCAACCAGTCTTGGCCCGCGACTACCGAACAGAGAAATGGCAACCAGGAACGATATGCACACGGCAGGGGCCACTAATGTACACAGTGGATGTTGGGGAGAACATTGTGAGACGCCATGTCGACCAGATCCTAGAGTCACAGGAACGAGTCAACCCCATGTCTCGCATACCTGGTGATGAACCCGATATACAGGTAGCATCTACCCCAGAAACAGTAGCATCGGAAGCTGATGAACCAACCGACGACAGGGGGCCAGAATCGCCTCCGCACCAACAGCAAGACACTCAGGAAAGGTGCTATCCAGAAAGGATCAGGAAGCCGCCCCAAAGACTGAATTTATAAATGGACTATTTTCAGTTAATGTTGCATGTTAAAAGCGTTAATTGTTAAATGAATGTTATGGAGCTGTTAATCTAAAAGGGGAGGAATTGTAGTGTATGTACCTTTAAGGGGAGAACGACTTTTTACAGCTCCTGTATACTGTAGTACCGGCAGTGACCACACCTGTATATAAACCCTGAGAAGGGATCTGTATGTTTCGTTCTGGAGTAACCCTCATCCAGTAAATACCTGTTGATTGTTCCTCTGCAGTCTCTGTCTATTTCTTGAAGGACTCCATACATCAAGATTCACGGATTTAACATTGGCCAATATTTATCCCTCAATCAACTTCACAAAAACAGATTATCTGGGCATTTTCTCATTGCTGTTTGTGGGAGTTTGCTGTGTGCAAATTGGCTGCCGCGTTTCCTACATCACAACAGTCAAAAGCACTTCATTGGCTGTAAAGTGATTTGGGTCATTCTGAGGTCTGTGAAAGTCATTATATAAATGCAAGTCTTTCTTTTATTTCTTTAAGTATATTCTTTTTCAAAAATACCTGCTCCTAAAATTATACATATTGTTCACTTATGGCTTATTTTAATACCAGAAGGAGGTAGCAAGTATCAAATGCTCCATCCTCCCTTTATAATTAGTTTTCTTTTGTAACGATTGCCAACTCCAACCATTATGAGCAGCTAGGTTTTTAGAGCAAGGTTAACAGACATACCATCAAGTTTTAGGCAACAGTTGCCTCTCAGCCCATAGCTGACTAGAGGCAGTGAAATTAAGGCCGTGATTTCCCCTGCCTTGGTGGGTCCAGTGCGGCCAGGGTCGATGGCAGGGTGCGATCCCACTGCTAGCTCCAGCCTGCTCTGTAGAGTGATCTTACATCGATTGAGCTTGTTAAGCCCACCCAGCGTGTTTGCCGGCCAATTGAATGAAGCGGGTCTGATGACAACACTTGATGACGCGTCATTAGCTGGTTTCCTTAAAGGGACCATGCTCAAATTGATTTTGACAGTTGTACTGTCAGTGTTCTACAGCATTGAGGTGCTGCAAACACTGACAAACACTGCACAGAGGTGCATGGCTGCACCCAGGCTCTTCCATGACTCCCTCCACATGCTTATGGAGGGAGTCACAGCACGCAAGGAGGTCCTCTTCCCTTCACATGGCCAGAAGTGACCTCCCCAGCAGACCAACGCAGCCTGGTTGCACATTGCACAGGAGGACACAAGCAGTGATGTGGTCAGGGGGGCCAGGCTGCAGTGGCGCAAACCTTTCAATGATCACAGTAGATCACGAAACGTTACTGCAAAGCCACACTCAAACTTATCCTACTGTGCCTCTCATCACATCATCATCTCTCTGCCTTCCCTACCCTACTCCTGCACATCCTTACTCATACCAACTTACCTTGCACCTCCACCCATCCCTCTCTATCTACATTATCAGTTCTCCATCTTGCTACACCCCTCACACTCAAACTCATCCTAGTCCAATCATACCAACTAACAACATACATAGCACATTTGCAGCTGTCAAGTAAAGAGATGATTTCAAGTGGCAGGGGAGGTAATTTAAGTGATTAAGAGCTTGTTAACAGTCACTTAAAAACTATTTTGAGCTCACCTTTAAATTTTACAAGGTTGGCCATGGGTTCTAAGCTGCTCGGGGATCACGTCAGGTAAGCAGGTCATGAGTTGTGTCACCATGAAATCAATGTGCTCGGGTGCTGGTGGCATCTGGACCTCAGGTTCTTCCTGCTCCTCCTCTTCATCTTCCAGCTGATGCTCCTCCTCCTCCTCTGAGGCTATGTGCTCTGTGCCTTTTTCCTCATGCAGCTCTAATCCTTGTTGCTGTGCTATGTTGTGCTGTGCACAGCAGACAATGACAATTCTGGAGACCCTGGCACGTTTGTACTGAAGGGCTCCTCCAGATCTGTGATAGGCATCTGAAGCACATCTTCTATGGCACATCTGATGGACATGTGGCTTTCATTATAGCGTTCCTGAGCCTCGTTGCTTGGCCTTCTCAAGGGTGTCATGTTTCACATAATTGTCTGACTTGTCAAACACGGCATCGGTGACCTGGGTGATGCATCTGTGAGCAGCCATCTGCGAGATGCCACAGATGTCCGTTGCAGATCCCTGGAAGGAGTCTGAGGCAAAGAAGTTGAGGGCGCTGGTGACTTTGACAGCCACTGGAAATGCATGCCCACCAGGTCCTCTGGGCTTTAGCTCTTGCTCCAGCAAGTTACAAATGTCAGCGACGACCTGATGTGATAGCCTAAGCCTCCTTTGGCACTGCTGCTCAGTCATATTGAGGAAGCTCATCCTCTGCCTGTATACCCTGTGTTGGGGGTATCGCCTCTGACACGGTGCAGCCCTGCGCTGATGCCTTCTGTCCTGTGCAGCATCAGGTTGTTGAGGGGAAAGTTAGTGCTAGTGTTGCTGCTGGTGTTGAGGCTCATCTTGGTCCAATTCTGAGGATCTCGGTGAGACAGCATAAATGGCACCCATGCTGATATAATAGATGACAGGTCAAGTAGTGATCAGAGAAGCAATCTGTCAATGTTGCGATGGTTAGTAGCAATGTGATGAGCGTGGCTTCTGAGGTTGCAGAAAAGGCTTGCAAAATCTAGACACCTAAATCTGTGCACAAAATGGAGTCAGTAAGAGACTTTCCCATAGGCATGTAATGAGCTGTCATGTGGGAGTATTAATTGCGCTTTCCATGCTCTCCATTAATGATCTCAATCAATGGCCACTGAGCTTCCAGATGTTGACAGACGAGGTTCCCGAGCTGCGTGATTCCTGTGATCATCCAGTGAAATTCAAAATGTCTGGTTAAAAACCCTGTTAAGGGTCTCACAACAAGGTTTTAATGAGATTAATTAGGTCGCCTTCCTCTGCCGTTTGGGTTGGTGGTGCACTGGCAAATGCGCCTGAGTTAAAGGCGCAAGGAGGTGGGATGGTCGCATTTTCTGCAACTTTTAATAATGACCTGCCTCCAAAGCCGCATGAACGGCAGCGGGAAAATTCTGGCTTTGGTGTGGTATGTGGTACAGTAACATTTGGTGTGGTGTAACGTACAGTAACATTTGGGGTGATAAGTGGTATAGTAACATTTGGGGTGGTGTATGGTACAGTAACATTTGGGGTGGTGTATCGTACAGTAACATTTGGTGTGGTGTATGGTACAGTAACATTTGATGTGGTATGTGGTACAGTAACATTTGGTGTGGTGTATGGTACAGTAACATTTGGTGTGGTTTGTGGTACAGTAACATTTGGTGTGATATGTGGTACAGTAACATTTGGGGTGGTGTATGGTACAGTGACATTTGTTGTGGTGTATGGTACAATAATATTTGGGGTGGTATGTGGTACAGTAACATTTGGTGTGGTGTATGGTACAGTAACATTTGGTGTGGTTTGTGGTACAGTAACATTTGGGGTGGTGTATGGTACAGTAACATTTGGGGTGGTGTATGGTACAGTAACATTTGATGTGGTGTATGGTACAGTAACATTTGATGTGGTGTATCGTACAGTAACATTTGGGGTGATGTATGGTACAGTAACATTTGGTGTGGTTTATGGTGCAGTAACATTTGGGGTGGTGTATCGTACAGTAACATTTGGTGTGGTGTATGGTACAGTAATGTTTGAGGTGGTGTATGGTACAGTAACATTGGGGTGGTGTATGTTACAGTAACATTTGGGGTGGTGTGTCGTACAGTAACGTTTGGGGTGGTGTATGGTACAGTAACATTTGGGGTGGTTTATGGTACAGTAACATTTGGGGTGGTGTATCATACAGTAATGTTTGGGGTGGTTTATGGTACAGTAACATTTGGGGTGGTGTATCGTACAGTAACATTTGGGGTGGGTAATGGTACAGTAGCATCTGGTATGCTTTATGGTGCTGTAGTGCTCGACAGGCTCAGTGGTCCATGTTCTTCTGTGGACAGAAAGAAGGTAGATATTAGTGGAATATAGTTATAAAACAGTCAAAAGTGCTGATCTGCACATCCTGAAGGACTGACAATGTTATACGTAAAGCAGATAATTGGAAGTAACAGCATGTTTTCTGACTTTTGCTGTAGGCTATCGGTCATAACAGGCAAGATGTGGTAGACACCCTGGCACACAAGGGGAGATATTAGATTTGTCAGTGGTTAATTATTTTTTCTCCTTGGTCCTTCTTAAACCTCTTCCCCCACAGACTATTTAGGTTAAAATGCTCCACTGTCAACACTTTATCGGGGAGAAATTGGGTACCTTTGCGCCTCCCATTATCGCCTCTGGGGGCGCTAACGGGGCACTAAACACTTAACATTTACCGACTGGAGAAGATCGACTCCCACTATATTCGGCGGGAGGTTTGCGGCAGTGGTATGGCATTGTGCCCCGATCTCCTTCACCCGGAGATCGTGACATCAGCGCCGTGTGCATCGCCCCGGTAGTGCCCCGGACCCGAACTTCGGTTCGGACCCCTGCAGCATCACCGGGCGAAAACACCAGCAGCTGCAGGAGGCGTTCATTGGGAGGCCGGGCACTTCGGGGGCAATACTTAAAGGCGAGGTGGCTGAGTTAAGTGGAAAATATTTTCAAATTGTCTTTCTGTTTTTTTCTATTTGTCTTCTCCAGCGAGCGATCAGCCTAGCACTCTGCTGCAGTGCATCGGGCTGATCGGCCTAGATTGCGGCTGCCGTCGGGGTCCAGGTAAGTTTTCCCCTTGCATGGCCTGCAGCAATGGCCCTTCCCTTTAAGGGAGGGCAGGAGCCTTCCAACGCGGCAGTACTGCACGGCCCATTGTGCAGTGCTGCACACCTACCACCCCACCTGCTGCCTGTTGTGCTCCAGGAAGGAAGTGGAGTGCTTGATGTAGACAAGTTTATAATTTGGTGAAATAAAAGCAGACAATGCTGGAAAACACTCAGTAGGTCAGGCAGCATCTGTGGAGAGAGAAACATTTAAAATTTCTGGTCAATGACCCTTCGTCAAAAATGGAAATCCCGTAGGAGAGAAGAGCTGAACTGCTTCAAGGTGGGCATTCCTGGAAGAGAAGTGAATTAAACACTAGAACAAAAGCAATATGCTGCAGATGTTGGAAGTCTGAAATAAAAACTGAAAATGCTGGAAATACTCAGCAGGTCAGGCAGCATCCGTGGAGAGGGAAACAGAGTTAACGTTTTAGGTCGATGACCCTTCTCATCAGCTATTAGGTGCAAGAGTGGCAGAGCCGACATTTGCTCCATTTGTTCTTCCAGGTTTGGTGTATGCACTGGGGAAGGGGAAGAAGTTGTTGAAAATTGGTGCTCTCCTGGAGACTACTGCTTTCTGTGTCTGTAATATAAAACCCTTTTCTTTCTGAGCCGTAAGTTACACATTTCTCATCAGTGTATCTGAGTTACTGGATAAATTGCATGTTACTGGGGTCAGGAGGCTCAATTCCTGCTTGTTAAGGTGCTAAACTGTGATTATCATGGCTAAGCTAAAGTTATTGAAAGGTGGGTATTATATTGCTGTTGATCGGATTCCTACATGTTTTACAGTGTGTGATTTTCTAGAGCAATAAATCCATGACCTTAATGTGCAACAGACTGAAATCTGCCCTCATAGAATTTTTCAACTTAACCCAATATCCCATTAATCTACATTGGCATCAATACAGGCCAGACTACAAGAAAAGCATTGCTAAGGATTATAGCCTTATGAACACTGTAAACAATTTTATCATCCGATCAGTTGATATATTCATAGCAAATTCCTCTTTTGGCTATTGTGCCCCACTTCCTTTAAATGAGTTAACAACATCTCCATTATAATAGTGAACAGAGCAATTCGTTAAGCCTTCGTAAGGTAGCATCGCTGAGAGTAATCACTAGGCATGTAGTTTTAGTACTGAACCCCAAACATCTGTCTTTTCCATGTTCAAACAAAACATTATACAGTGAAAACCAAGGGAAGTTGATTGATGGGTTGTATTATAGAACGTTTTAAAAGGTGCATGTGAACTTCCAAGAGATCAGGTCAGTACTTCAATATCTATAGTTAAAATCTCATTTAAAGTAAAGATCTAAATCCACTGCCTATATTTATCATAACCTTTCCAACTTATTGATGTCTGCATGCTGTTTTGGATTGGTAAGAATCAGAAAGAAATATGTTGAACAAAGGCAATTCTTGAGCTGCAGGGTTGGCTATGAATTCAGATTTGATATAGATTGACAGCTCTTTTACTTAAAATGCACTGTCTGAGAATGTTATGAATGAACTTACTTCAAATGTCACAAAACTTCTACTTCACCTGGCAAGTTGAAAATATCCTGCAGTATAATTTAATTTGAAATAGACTAGTAAGTCTGACTGGGATTGCGGCAACACTCCAATGTCTACAGTGCACGTGCCTCAGACATGTGGTGTTCCATCTGTTGTATATTTTAATTAAAGACAGAACTATGGTGTGAACAGTAGTCAGATCAGACTACATTTAATCAAGGCAATCAAACCCAGATCCGATCAGTCGTGACAGCTGCCGTCAGAGGAGAATGTGCTTGCAGATCATGGCCAGGCTATTCCTGTCTATCACACATACACAAGTAAAAAATAGCACGGTAAATGTATGGGGACGATGAAATTGTTTCTCTATGAAATCTATTTAATTGAAATTCCTGCAACTAGTAGAGCATGGGGAAGTATCAATCAGCTCCTGCAAAGTGTTTGTGGGCTAAAAATACCTCATTAGCGCAAATATTATGTAAATTGGGGGGGAAAAATCACTATAAATTAGTGTTAACTGATTGGCTCAAAATTACATCATGGGTAGGAAAACTAACAAGAGCCAAAGCACTCCAATGAACAACAAGTATCCGCCAATCAGATAACACTACACAGCTAGCAAGCACTAATAAACCCACCAATCAAATTGCTCAAGGCATTTTTCAAGCTGCTCTTTTGCATCCATCTTGTTTTCTCACTGAGCCCAATATATACAGATACACCTAAAATAACATTTTATAGTGTATCAAACATAATAAAAAAATGAATTCCCAAAAAATTACTAAACTTACCCATACATTCCTGCTTTGTCCCGCCTGTCATTCAGGAGTCTCATTTTCTCATTGGCACCATTCGCAGAGCTGGGATATTTTACACTGGGTTTCGCTTGTCAGTTGAGGACATTTGTTTATTCTGCGTGCATGCGCAAGTTCTCTGCCACTCACTGCTGTGTTTTCCTGCACTTTTTCAGGCCACAGCATCATGTCCCTCCAACATCTTATTGCTGCATCTGCATATGCACATTACATTCTAGTCAACTCTATTTTGTTTCCGGCCTATTAATGTACTTATGGTTTGCACTAGGCTTCTTTGGTCTATTGACAGTCCACTCCAAAACTCTGTCATATTTTGATACCAATTTTGGGTCACTGCAATGTTTTGCTGCTGCTCCTGAAGGTTTTTGTTCTGGATCCCTGACACTCCCCAATTCCCCCTTTTGGCTACACCCTAACCACCCACAATTTTGCGACATTCTAATGCCCAGAATACTGCCAGAATCCTCAACAGTGCTGCCAAAACGTAGGGGCCCTATTGCTGACTGCTCGCAGACTCCAGCTCCCTGAGTGATTCCAGACTCCATGCCTCAAGCCACCCTCTAAATAATCCTGGGATCCACCTTCACCCCCATGATGTGAGAACACAGTGCCCCCCTTCAAGTATTCTACTAAACCCAGACCCCATAAGTACTTTGATGCTTCAGCAGCCTTGACAACTTCCTCCTAGGCCCTTGCCCCTTCTGCCCATTGCATTAACTCTGCATACATCCCTGTTGGCTCCACTCTCACCCAGCCTGAAAGCCTGGTCCCATATTTACGTGCTGTTTTGGAATATAATTGCCAGCGGGATGGCACAATGACATGTTCAGGCCTACAAATTGAGGCATCAACCATTTGTGCTAGTTTCCACCTTAAAATTGATGTGCCCTATTTTCCAGTGCTTATTTGGCTTTTGCCCACCCAATCCTCATACAGCTGACCTAAATGGATTGAAATGAGGGTCAGGGGGCATTGGCATGCTGAAATCTCAGAAGTTACACTTGCAATGCACCAGGGGTAACAGAGTGTGATAAATGAGGCATGCCTGTTGACAGTGGCAGCTGAGACTGGCGGACAGGAGGACTTTTTGAGTCTGAAGCTTGTAGAAACTTTGACAATGGTTTAGTGTAGCTGTAGCCTTTCACCTAAACATCATTGGACATGCCCCTGACAGCCTGAGGGACTATGAGACTTCCTTTGCCCAAAGCCACAATAGAAGGTTCTAAGGACCAGACATGAGATTCCGAATGCCTATTTCTTTGTTATGAACATACAAAAAAGGACAGATAAAGACCAGCTGGCCCATCAAGCCTGTTCCATACTGGCAAGATATAACTTCTGCACACCATCAACCCCATTCACCCCATGCAGCCATGCAATCTCCTGGGAGAACCAAAACACAAAATAAAAGCCTTTGGCCAAAATAGAAAAAAGCTCTTGGAAATTCCTCTCCAAGCACTGGAAACAATCCAGGGGACCACGATGATGGGTGACACATCTCCCGATCATCCATGCACTGTCTATATGTAGATTAGTTAGCCACTCTCAGAAACTTATCCAGTTCCCTTTTCAATGCCTTCAGCGAATCTGTGCCCACTGCAATGCCAGCAACTTAATCCAGAGGCATTTTAAAAAATGTTTTTCGGGATAGGGGCATTGTTAGCAAGGCCAGCATTTATTGCCCAACCCTAGTTGCCCTTGAGAAGGTGGTGATGAGCCATTTGCTTGAACCGCAGCAGTCCATGTAATGAAGGAACTCCCACAAACCTGTTAGGTCGGCAGTTCCAGGATTCCAGCAACGATGAAGATTGACACTCTGCAAAAAGAAGGTCCTCCTAGCGTCTAACCTGGTTCTATGGTTTTGGAACTTATAATTATGTCCTCTGTTCATGCTTAACCTATCTAGCTAGAATAGCCTATCCACATGGTTGAGTCTAATCCTTTCATTATTATAAATGGTGAAAAGCAAAGGCACTAACATCGATCATATATTCTTGAAGTCTATTCTCTTCTAAAGTAAAAAGTCTCAGCTTTCTAAGCCTATTGTGATAGCTGAGGGCTCTTAAAGTAAGTATCAATTTAGTGGTCCCCCCTCTGATCCTTTTCTGGAGCTGCTATATCACCTACCATGTGACCTGGCCTTACTCAGAGAAAAGATAGTATTTCTTATTTTTTACTGACTTGCCCTGGCAATACATCCTGACATGATAATTGTGTATTCAATAGCTTTACTCCACTGGTCATGGACTCTATTAAGTCCGTGAATGATTGAGACACGGACAGCAGGAGTTGAACAAAACACGTCTTTACTGATGGAAGTCAATAGTGAAACTGAAAACAACAGAGGCTCACTAGCGCCTTTTATACAGGGGTGGTCACTGCCGGTACTGCAGTCTGAGACCAGTTATTCTCTTAAAGGTACATACACAACAATTCCTCCCCTTTTAGATGAACAGTACATAACATTCATTTAACAATTAAATGATGACTAATTACAATCACAATTACGGTTGCTAGATACATTGGTTAAGTTTAAGCAATTATAAGTTCAGTCTTTGAGGAGGCTTCCTGATTCTGTCTGGATAACGCCTCTTTGGGGTATCAGGTTCTTCTGGCAATGTTGAGTCAGGATCAATGTCGTCGTTTGGTTCATCTGCTTCCAATATTACCGGTTCTGCGGTAGCTGCAATTGGAACGTCGATTTCATTACCAGGTGTATCAGATCGTGGTGTGGAGTTGACGTTTTCCAGTGACTCTAGAATCTGGTCAGCATGGCATCTTACAATGCTCTCCCCAACGTCCATGGTATACATGAGAGGTCCTTGTCATGTACAAATCGTTCCTGGCTGCCATTTCTCAGTGCGGTAGTCCCGGGCCAAAACTGGTTGACCTATCTTAAAACTCCTGGTCGGCCTTTCATTCATATTCTGAAACTGCCTGTTCTCCACATCTCTTCGGACGTTTGGCTTAACCAAATCCAAGCAGCATCGTAGTCTTCGATTGAAGAACATCATGGCTGGAGTTTGGTTGGTAACCGCATGTGTCGCATTCCGGTAGGCAAACAAGAAGTTGTCCACAATAACAACAGAAAATGCTGGAAAAACTCAGCAAGTCAGGCAACATCCGTGGAGAGAAATTTGAGTTGACGTTTCGGGTTTGACCCTTCTTCAAAACTGGAGAGAAAAGGAACTAGATCGAAGGCAGGGCTGCGATCGGACAAAAGAATAAAAGAACCAAAAGAAGTAAAAGAGATTAGAAGCTAGACGAGATGGTAATAGGCTGTGATTAGGTGTAAAGTGTACTGGCAGGGCAAAAGATAGCTGCCAGGTGTGAGAGAGAAACAAAAGGAAAGGGGGGGGGGGAAAGGAAAGGAGTGGAAAAATATAAGTGAAAATGAAATAGGGGCCGAGGTTATGATCTGAAATTGTTGAACTCGATATTGAGACCGGAAGGCTGCAGAGTGCCTAATCGGAAGATGAGGTGCTGTTCCTCAAGTTTACGTTGAGCTTCTGTGGAACAGTACAAGAGGCCAAGGACGGTGAGGTCCGAGTGGGAATGGAGCGGTGAATTGAAATGACAGGCGACCGGAAGCTCGGGGTCACCCTTACGGACTGAACGGAGGTGTTCCGCAAAGCGGTCACCCAATCTGCGTTTGGTCTCCCCAATGTAGAGGAGACCGCATCGTGAGCAGCGAATACAGTATACTAGATTGCGAGAAGTACAAGTAAATCGCTGTTTCACCTGGAAGGGGTGTTTGGGGCCCTGGACAGTGGGGAGGGGGGTGGTAGAGGGGCAGGTGTTACATCTCCTCCGCTTGCACGGGAAGGTGCCAGGCGAAGGGGAAGGGCTGTTTGGGGTGATAGAGGAGTGGACTAGGGTGTCTCGGAGAGAGCGGTCCCTGCGGAATGCTGAAAGGGGAGGGGAGGGGAAGATACGTTTGGTGGTGGGATCACTTTGGAGGTAGCGGAAATGCCGGAGGATGATCCGTTGAATGTGGAGGCTGGTGGGGTGAAAGGTGAGGACAAGGGGAACCCTATCGTGGTTCCGGGAGGGAGGGGCAGGGGTGAGGGCAGAGGTGCGGGAGATAGAACTGACACGGTCGAGGGCAGTGTCAACCACGGTAGAGGGGAATCCTCGGTTGCGGAAAAAGGAAGACATGTCTGAAGCACTGGTCTCCGACACCTGCTCCTACCTCCACCTGGACCATGACCCCACTACCGAACATCAAACCACCGTTTCCAAGACTGTCACTGACCTCATCTCCTCTGGAGATCTTCCCCCCGCTGCCACCAACCTCATAGTTCCCCAACCCCGCACAGCCCGCTTCTACCTCCTTCCCAAGATCCACAAACAGGACTGCCCTGGTAGACCCATCGTTTCAGCCTGTTCTTGCCCTACGGAACTTATCTCTTCCTATCTTGACTCTATCTTTTCTCCCCTTGTCCAGTCTCTTCCCACCTACATCCGCGACTCTTCGGACGCCCTCCGCCACTTTAACAGTTTCCAGTTTCCTGGCCCCAACCGCTTCCTTTTCACCATGGACGTACAATCCCTCTACACCTCCATCCCCCACCCGGATGGCCTGAGGGCACTCCGCTTCTTCCTCGAACAGAGGCCCGACCAGTCCCCATCCACCACGACCCTCCTCCGCCTGGCTGAACTTGTTCTCACAATGAACAACTTCTCCTTTAACTCCACTCATTTCCTCCACATCAAAGGTGTTGCCATGGGTACCCGCATGGGTCCTAGCTATGCCTGTCTTTTCGTGGGCTATGTGGAACAATCATTGTTCCAGTCCTACTCGGGTCCCCTCCCTCACCTCTTTTTCCGATACATTGATGACTGTATCGGTGCCGTTTCCTGCTCTCGCCCCGAACTTGACAATTTCATTCACTTTGCCTCCAATTTCCACCCTTCCCTCACCTTCACATGGTCCATCTCTGACTCTTCCCTTCCCTTCCTCGACTTCTCCGTCTCCATCTCTGGGGATAGGTTATCGACCAATATTTACTATAAGCCCACTGACTCCCACAGCTACCTGGACTACACTTCCTCCCACCCCCGCTTCCTGTAAGGACTCTATTCCATTCTCCCAGTTTCTCCGCCTCCGCCGTATCTGCTCCGACGATGCCACCTTCCACACCAGTGCTTCAGACATGTCTTCCTTTTTCCGCAACCGAGGATTCCCCTCTACCGTGGTTGACACTGCCCTCGACCGTGTCAGTTCTATCTCCCGCACCTCTGCCCTCACCCCTGCCCCTCCCTCCCGGAACCACGATAGGGTTCCCCTTGTCCTCACCTTTCACCCCACCAGCCTCCACATTCAACGGATCATCCTCCGGCATTTCCGCTACCTCCAAAGTGATCCCACCACCAAACGTATCTTCCACTCCCCTCCCCTTTCAGCATTCCGCAGGGACCGCTCTCTCCGAGACACCCTAGCCCACTCCTCTATCACGCCAAACAGCCCTTCCCCTTCACCTGGCACCTTCCCGTGCAAGCGGAGGAGATGTAACACCTGCCCCTATACCTCCCCCCTCCCCACTGTCCAGGGCCCCAAACACCCCTTCCAGGTGAAACAGCGATTTACTTGTACTTCTCGCAATCTAGTATACTGTATTCGCTGCTCACGATGCGGTCTCCTCTACATTGGGGAGACCAAACGCAGATTGGGTGACCGCTTTGCGGAACACCTCCGTTCAGTCCGTAAGGGTGACCCCGAGCTTCCGGTCGCCTGTCATTTCAATTCACCGCTCCATTCCCACTCGGACCTCACCGTCCTTGGCCTCTTGTACTGTTCCACGGAAGCTCAACGTAAACTCGAGGAACAGCACCTCATCTTCCGATTAGGCACTCTGCAGCCTTCCGGTCTCAATATCGAGTTCAACAATTTCAGATCATAACCTCGGCCCCTATTTCATTTTCACTTATATTTTTCCACTCCTTTCCTTTCCCCCCCCCCTTTCCTTTTGTTTCTCTCTCACACCTGGCAGCTATCTTTTGCCCTGCCAGTACACTTTACACCTAATCACAGCCTATTACCATCTCGTCTAGCTTCTAATTTCTTTTACTTCTTTTGGTTCTTTTATTCTTTTGTCCGATCGCAGCCCTGCCTTCGATCTAGTTCCTTTTCTCTCCAGTTTTGAAGAAGGGTCAAACCCGAAACGTCAACTCAAATTTCTCTCCACGGATGTTGCCTGACTTGCTGAGTTTTTCCAGCATTTTCTGTTGTTATTTCGGATTTCCAACATCTGCAGTATTTTGCTATCGAAGAAGTTGTCCACCTTGTGTTGTAGGGGTATATCTTCATTACACATTGCCTTGATAGCTTTCTTGAATGTTTGGACATACCTCTCGGCCAATCCATTAGTGGCTGGATGATATGAGGCAGATGTGTAATGCTTAACACCATTGTTCTTTAAGAACCTCTGGAACTTTTCAGACACAAACTGTGGTCCATTGTCAGAGCAAATCTGTTCAGGCAGCCCATTCCTGGCGAATATGGTTCGTAAAACTGTGATAGTTTTTTCTGTGGTGGTTGAGGACATTTTTATTATCTCTGGCCACTTTGAATGTGCATCCACCGCAATTAAAAACATCAAGTCCATAAATGGACCAGCAAAATCAATGTGCGCCCTTTGCCATGGAGGTGAGGGCCACTCCCATGGATGCAGAGGAGCTTGTGGTGGGGCGCTTTGGACCTTCTGGCATCCTGCACAGCTCTTGGTCATCTCTTCGATTTCTCTATCGATTCCCGGCCACCACACAAACGCTCTGGCTAAATTCTTCATTTTTACCCCACCCAGATGACCCTCATGAAGCTCATTGAGCACTCTATCCATCAACTTAGGTGGAATTACTACTCTGGATCCACACATCAAGGTTCCTCTGCACACTGACAGCTGTTCTCTTCTCGGCGAGAATGCGGGCAGCAGTGGTTCGCCACGTGCTGGCCATCCCTTCACCGTTAAATCATAGACCCATGATAGTGTCGGGTCATTCCGTGTTTCCTTTTCTATGTTTGCATTCGTCACAGGGAGACATTCGACTATGGTCGAGTGGAATAACTCCATTGGATCCACTGCAAGGTCTTCTTCTTCCACCGTTGGCAATACTAGGCGTGACAATCCATCAGCATTTCCATGCTGTTTAGTTCCTTTGTACTCGATGTTGTTGTGTATGTAATATGTGTGCTACTTTGAACCTATGGACAGGACTGCACTACTTGTAGGGCGTAGTGATACGCAGTACCACTCCTGGCCATAGGGGTATAAATAGTACTGTGGGTACTGATCTCCCCTCAGTTCCCGCCTGTGGGCATGAAGTAAAGACCTACGTATAGTTCCTACCTCCAACCAGTAAAGACCTGTTTTATTGTTACTGATTAAGTCTGAGTATTAATTACTTGAACAACTCACAGATTTAACACTGGCGACGAGTCTGATTCGGACCCTGCGGCAGTCACTCCACGGCAGCTTCGTCCACAGCCAGGACGTTGCAGAGAGGTTTCCACCCTCTCCACCCCACTGGAAGACATCCTGACCTCGGAGCCTCCATCGGCGACCGTCAGCTTCTTCTCCAGCTTGGTGGTGGGTAAGCCGTTGTCTGAGCCGGGCAGCGACGCGACAGGCAGTCGACCGCGTTGGCCGCACGAACGGGGCTGGGGGAGCTGGAGGAATAGGGCGCGAGAGCCGCTTCGAGCGGGAGGCTTTTCAACAGAGCGATCGCATCTCCTGATAAGAGCCGAGAGCCGCTTCGCGATCCAGCGATCGCATCCGCTGATAAGGGCCGCACTCGGGCGATCGCGGCGAAGATAAGGGCCGCACTCGGGGGCTGAAGGGAGACAGCGTCGGGGGACGGGTGAAGACCGCCAAGCGCGGGAAAACCGCCATTTTGTGGGCGGAGGACGACGGCAAGAGCGGGAAGCCGCCATCTTTGATAACAAGTAAAGAAAATAAAATCTGAGAAAGTGCAAATCTACAATGCCTAAACACGGGAATATTAGCACCTTTGATAGTGACCTCGAAGATTGGGCCATATATGTTAAAAGAGTAAAAAATTATTGTAAGGCCAATAAAATTCGTGACCAAGATAAAGCTCTAACATTATTAAATTTAATGGGTGCGAAGACATACGGGCAATTGAAACACCTGTTATCACCAGATGAACCGGCGGATAAGACGTTCGATGAGATTGTTACTGTCCTGAAAGATCATCTAAACCCCACGCCGCTGATGCTAGCGGAACGATTTAAATTTTACGACAGAAGGCAGCTACAGCATGAAAGCAATGCTGAATATTTGCTGGAATTGCGTAAATTAGCGAAATATTGCCAGTTTGGAACGGGACTGACAGATGCACTACGAGACAAATTTGTGTGTGGTTTATTTAAACAGGATACACAAAAGCGACTGCTCGAGGAGAATGAGCTGACGCTTGAGAAGGCGGTCACTATGGCAGCAGCACACGAAGCCGCAGCGAGAGGCACGGCAGTAATGCAGCTACGGTCACCGGAGCTCAGTGCACACAAATTGGGTGTGAGTTCTGGCAAATGTTATCGTTGTGGAAAGACAACGCATGATCAGAACCAGTGTTGGTTTAAAAACCAAGAATGTAGAACTTGTGGTAGGCTTGGACATATAGCTAGAGTATGCAGGTCAGGGAAGAAGACCAGCAACAAGAAGTCACCGCAAGGAAAATACGCAAAGGTACACAAGGTGACCAAACAGGAGTCCGATTCAGACGCTAGCAGTAATGAACTGGCTAGCTTAAGCTGTAATGAACTGGCTAGCTTAAGAGTACTCAACGCTGGTAAGGGTGCAGACCTCCAGACAATTTGGGTCACTCTTCAGATAGAAGGAGTCCAAGTAAAACTGGAATTGGACACTGGATCGGCATTGACGGTCATAAATAAGAAAGATTACGGAAAGTTATTCCAACATATTCCCCTACAGGATACGGGGATTGTATTGAAAACATACACGGGGCAAAGAGTGTACCCCATCGGGAAAATAGAGGTTGCAGTGGTCCACAAGGGCGAAGACAGTCAAATAATGGACTTATATGTGATATCTGAAGGAGGTCCTCCACTACTAGGACGGGAGTGGATTAGGAAAATGAATATGGACTGGCATTTCCTACAAACAATAACGAGTGAGAACTCGGTGAAGATAGTCGGCCCAGACTCTGGAACGGATGATGGTAAGCCCAACTCAGGTGCAAAAGACAAAGTTTCAGCACAGAATTCCACTGAGCAACAACAACATAGTTTAACTGTGGATTCTGAGTCTGGCAAGTCTACTGATGTGCCCATTTCTGAGGGACACCGGGCTCGAACTCAACTCCATTTCAAACTACAACAGCAATTAGAACAAATGCTTCGCCGTTTTGAGCAAGAGTTGAATGCAACGAAAGAGTTCTTTGATATAGAGTTGGAGAATCTGGAAAGACAACAGAAGCAGCTGATGGAGAAAATGGAGCAGGAGCACACAAAACGTCTGATGTCAGAGGAGTTAACGGTCAGCCAACTCCTGCATATGCTGAAGGACAGGACTCTGAAATGGGAAAAACTTGAACACGAACTTCAATTTTCAAACGAAAGGGGTTCGGAGCTCTCAAGGGTTATTGGAAGAGCTGAGGTGGCAACACAGACTGAGATGACTGCAACAGAGCAGCCCTTGGATGCCAAAAGTACGCTGACTCACGTCAACGTAGAACAACAGACCGCTGAAACAGCTGCTCCGGTAGAGGGATTGAATAGTCCGATCAATCAATCTCCAAAAGAAGTTGAAGTAGTAAAATCTCAAATGAGGTCATTAGTAAACGACTTGCTGAAAGCCCAGAAAAAGCTGGATGAAGAGGTACGCATGAAGAAGTCTCTTCAGGAAAGATGTCTGGACTTGGAACAAAAGCTGGCTAACGCCCAGCTGGGTATGGAGGAAATAGAAGACCCTCTCGCTGGCCTAGATCAGGACGACACCGAATATTACTATGTCCTGTCCTGCCCAACTTGTAACTTCGACTCCCACCATACAGAAATCATGGAGGAGCACCGAAAGTCTACGGAACATCGGGAGAAGGTGGCTCTACTACGGAAAAAGGAGGAAGAGAAGGAGGAACTGCGCATGCAGCTGGCAGCTGACAGTGGAGCCCAGAGAGTCTCCAAGAAGCAGAAAAGGAAAAGTCGAAACAGAAGATGACCCATCTGAACCATTATTACCTCTACCAGATCACACACATGGTCCCTCCGAACGGAGCCAATTCAGTTCGGAAGTTCAAACTGTTAAATCCATGGAAGGACTATTGAATGAGTCACTCCAGCAACGTGAACCGACTACACCACAGAGATTGAATCTGTGAACTGTTTTCCGCAGAGACTGAATCTGTGATCTGTTTTGACATGAAGTTATCTATGTATCTATGTTATTCTGTTATGTAAACCTGAAGTTATATATGTATATATGTTATTACGTTATGTTAAATGGGGAGATGACTGTAAAGCTAGGAAGGGAGGAATGTTGTGTATGTAATATGTGTGCTACTTTGAACCTATGGACAGGACTGCACTACTTGTAGGGCGTAGTGATACGCAGTACCACTCCTGGCCATAGGGGTATAAATAGTACTGTGGGTACTGATCTCCCCTCAGTTCCCGCCTGTGGGCATGAAGTAAAGACCTACGTATAGTCCCTACCTCCAACCAGTAAAGACCTGTTTTATTGTTACTGATTAAGTCTGAGTATTAATTACTTGAACAACTCACAGATTTAACAGATGTCATATTGGTGTGCCCCTAGGAAAAGGGACCACCTCTGCAGCCTTTGTGCTGTCATTATCGGTCCGCCCTTCTGAGGGTTGAAAATGGAGACAAGAGGTTGATGATCGGTTAGTAGAGTAAATTTTTGACCGTGCAGGTAGTGATTGAACTTCTTCACCCCCCACACTAGGTTGAGGGCTTCTCTGTCAATCTGGGCGTAGTTATGCTTGGCAGAAGTTAACGAGCGTGACGCAAAAGCTATCGGCCTCTCTAAACCATCAAGGAATTTATGTGACAGTACCGCGCCAATGCCGTAGGGAGACGCATCACACGCCAGTATGATCAGCAGTGCTGGGTTGTAGTGAGCCAATACTTCCCTTGATGTGATTAAATCCTTACTCTTCTGAAAGGCCCGCTTACAAACATCGCTCCATTTCCATGCTACCCCCGTTCATAGCAGGGCGTTCAGTGGGTGCAGAATTGTCGACAAATTCTGCAAAAACTTATGGTAGTAATTCACCAATCCAAGGAATGACCTCAGTTGCAACACATTTTCAGGCGCTGGGGCCTTAACAACTGCTTCAATTTTGTCAGGGGACTTATGTAACCCCTCTTCATCAATCACGTGGCCACAATACGATATCTGTTTCTTTAAAAATTCGCACTTGAGGCGGTTAGCTCGCAGCCCATGTTCCCGTAGCCTAGTGAGCACCTGCTCTAGGTTGTTAAGTTATTCACTGTCATCTTCACCTATCACAAGGATGTCGTCCAAGTAACACTGAGTCCCCGGAATCCCTTGCAGGACTTGTTCCATCGCTCTTTGCCATATCGCCGGAGCCGATGCTACTCCGAATACTAATCGATGATACTGGTAAAGACCTTTGTGAGTGTTTATCGTGAGATACTTCCTAGAGGACTCTTCAACCTCCATCTGCAAATATGCTTGTGCTAGGTCAATTTTTGTAAAATGCTTCCCTCCAGACAGTGAGGCAAAGATGTCTTCTATCCTTGGAAGAGGATATTGTACAGTGTGAAGGATTGGGTTCACCGTCACCTTGAAATTCCCACAGATGCGAATCTCCCTTGGCTCCCCGGACTAATTGCTTAACGTTTTCTTCATGACAGGAATGATGGGTGTCGCCCACTCACTCCAGTCGACCTTAGACAACACGCCTGCCTTCTCCAGATTCTCCAGCTCTGCCTCGATGGCTGGGCGAATTGCATATGGTACCGGTCTTGCTTTGAAAAACTTGGGAACTGCATTCTCTTCAATTTTTATCGAGGCAGTTACGCCTTTAAGCGTGCCCAGTTCTTGTTGAAATACCTCCTTGGCGTTAGCTAAGATTGTTGACAATCGTCCAGGAGTGACGTCTTCATCTTTTTTACCGTCCACCGTCATTGCATGAATGGAGTGCCAATCTAAGTTTATCTTCCTGATCCATTCCCATCCCAATAACGGTGGTCCACCATTTGGCAGTATGTAGAGATACAATTTCCGTATTTTCTTGCCGTTGTATTCGACAGGCACCCTCATTTTTCCTCTGGGGTATACTTTTTGCCCCGTATATGTCGTCAAGACGATGGATGTCTCTCTCAAGGGTATGTGTGAAAATAGCCGCTCGTAGTCTCGTCGATTCATGACGGTTAGCGCTGATCCTGTATCCAATTCCATTTTAACTTGGGACCCTGCTATCGTGAGGGTGACCCAAATGGTTCGGTGATCCTCGTTTGCGATTTCATTGTGAAGTTTGAGACAGCTTAGTCTCCTGTTCTCGGATTCACTATCGCTCCTCTGGTCTTCGGAACTACTGTCCGTCATCTTTTGTACTTTCTTGTACGGTTCCTTAGTAGTCTTTTTGTTGTCGTTGGTCTTCTTCCCAGACCTGCAAACTCGTGCAATGTGTCCCATCTTCCCGCATTGCCTGCATATTTTGTCTTTGGACCAGCAATCCTTCTGGTCATGGTTAGTTCTGCCGCAGCGATAACATTTTGCAAATCCCCGTGTCATTTTGTGGGTGCCGTATTCCTGTGGTTTTTGTTGAATTTCTGCAGCTCCCCTGGCTGCTGCTTCATACGATACTGCCACGCTGAAAGCCTTATCTAGCGTCAGCTCTTTCTCTGAGAGTAACTTCTTCTGTGTTTCTTCACTCAGGAGTCCACAGACAAATTTGTCCCATAGGGTATCTGCCAGTCCTGCTCCGAACTGGCAGTGCTTTGATAGCTTGCGTAGTTCCGTAAGGTACTCAGCATTGCTCTCATCTTTATGCTGAGTTCTCCTGTGGAATTTAAATCTTTCTGCTATCAACAGCAGTGCAGGGTTTAGGTGTTCCTGTCGGACAGCAACAATTTCGTTACAACTCTTCGCCTTCGGTTTGGCTGGAGTAATCAGGTCCCGCAATAGGCCGTACGTTCTAGCGCCCATTAAGTTTAGCAATATCGATGCCTTTTTCTCCTCCGCTATTTCGTTTGCCTCGAAATATACCTCGACTCTTTCCACATACGTGGTCCAGTCCTCTATTGTATTATCAAAAGCAGTGATACAGCCAGTCTTCGGCATCTTGCAAATCTAAAATGGCGCCTCCCGCGCTTTGCCTTCTTCCCCGATTTAACAAAATGGTGCCTCCCGCGCTTTGCCTTCTTCCCCGCTGATTAAGATGGCGCCTCCCGTGCTTTGCCTTCTTCCCCACTGTTGCTAGCGTTGCTTTCCACGGTTCCCGTTGCAACCTGCAGCTCCTCGCGGTTTCTTGCGCGTTTAATATTTCTTTTTTTATTATTTTCCCGTCGTGGAACAACCCTGTGGGACTCTTGCCTCCCTCTTCACGGGTCTATACGCAGCCCGGCTTCGTAGCACTGTGCTCCACCCTCTCTCTCTCTTCTTTCCGACAACGCTGCTCAGCCCCGTTGCAAACTACCCGCTCGAGTTCGCGACCGCCGCAGCCCAGGAAGGATCAGTGCACTACCTGCCACCAGCCCGATTAGCTGAAGCACCGTCGACAGGAACCAGGCCCCGCTTCCGACAGCTTCTCCAGCAATCTTCAACTCCGCAACACAGGGCGGATGCCCACGGTCGACGCCCGTTTCTACTGCCTCTTACTTTCTTTTCTTTCTGGCCTCGACCTCTGCTCACTTCGCTTTAGGAATGGATCCCAGGAGGTGGTGCAGACTGTAGGTAGGTTCTTATCTGCTCGTCGCCAGTATTACGTCCGTGAATGATTGAGACACGGACAGCAGGAGTTGAACAATACACGTCTTTACTGATGGAAGTCAATCGTGAAACTGAAAACAACAGAGGCTCACTAGCGCCTTTTATACAGGGGTGGTCACTGCCGGTACTGCAGTCTGAGACCAGTTATTCTCTTAAAGGTACATACACAACAGACTCTTGCACTATAAAGCCCAGGTCCTTCTGCTCAGCAGTCTTGAGCATGCAACCCTGCTTGGAGTTGCCCCTACCCAATTTCATTATACAGGAAACTTTGGTTTATCCGGAGGTTGTATGTCCGGAAACCTCCATCTAATGGCAGAAATCAGCAGCCGTTTTGGTTAGGTTTTTTTTCTTCTCCTAGCATTTTTTTTAACAGTCAGGCGCTGGAAAGCGTCTCTGTAGCTTAGCAACAGCTTCAGAGACGCTTCCAAGGTACGGGCCGAGTGTTTACAAGCTGTTGCTAAGCAACAGTGTTTGTTGTCAGATATGGAGATGAAAACCTCCGCATCCTTCAACATTAGCGCTGGTCTATCCAGAAGTTTTGACAGATCGGCAGCAGCTCGGTCCCGTCGGTGCCGGATATCGCGAAGTTTCTTGTACTACACTTATCTATATAAAAAGACCACTACCAAATACAGGGCCTTTCCCCCATTGTATCAAATAGTCTGTTGCCTATTTTTCTTATCTAAGGCCCTTACACCTGCACACATCTTTGTGTTAGCCATGAATTTGTGGACAGTTCATCCATATAAATGGTGAAAAGCAAAGGCACTAACATCGATCCCTGTGGGATTCCACTAGTGACTGGGCTGCCTGCAGAACAAGTACCATAAACAACTACTTTCTGTCTACAAGAATGCAACCAATTCCTTATCCAATACAAATTTTGTCCACCAATTCGACAGGACTCGATCTTATTTAGGAGGTTTTTTTTAGGTGGCATCTTATCAACGGCTTTTTGAAAAACAAGATCACAATGTCAACTGGGCTATTGACAGCCACCAACTTGCTTGTTTGGCATTATAACTGAGGAGGAGTATCAGCAGCAGAAGGTGGAGGGAAGAAGAGAGGCAACATTTGAAGATTGCCTTCTCCCAAAGAATTTACAGACCAGGTAAAACCTATGAGGACCTTAGTCAGGAGCTCTCTGTTAGAACAGTGCACTTCACTAAAGAGACAATATGAAACCTGTGCACCCTAATCCATGGCGACCTGTGTCTAAGGTCATCTGCCCAGACAACTCTGCCATGGTGCCATCTGGGCATACATTTGTCAGGTGAGCACCACACTTTTCTACCGAGCTGGGGAATTCATCCAGTTTGTCATGTCAGCAAAGCAGCATTGTGATCGGGCCATACAGTTTTATGGTATTGCTGGGTTCCCCAAAGTGTAGAATACAATAGATGGCACCCAAGTAGCAATGTGAGCTCCTAACATTAACCCCCTCAATTTCCTATCAGGAAAGACTACCACTCGCTGAATGCCCAGATTGTGTTTGAGAGATTTCCTGGAAGTTGCCTTGATGCATTTATCCTTAGGAATTCTACCCTCTCTGAACGCTTCAAGGAAGATACTCGTGTGAATGAATGGCTTGTGGGTGCCAAACCATACCCCTTGCTGCCATGGATAATGATCCAACCAAGAGTTGCAAGAACAGCAGCTGAGGAGCATTATAATGAAGGACATACTTCTATGACGGTAGTCATCAAGAGGACTATCAAGGTAATTTCAGTACCTTGATAGCTCAGGAGGTGCTGTGTTATATATACCTGCAAAGCCCTAGCTTACTTTGCCCTGCCCAATTCAGAAAGGCCTGAATATGGATATTGCTGCAGAGGTGATTCTAGCTGTTTCAGAGGCAGAATAACATGGAGGAGAGCATTAGGATGACCATCACTCAGAGGACTTCTCAGTGATGGCTGTAAGGGGCATCAGAATTCAATTTATCATTTGGTTAACACAGTCTATTTTTGTCACAACTGCCATAATACCTTCTCCCCATCTTCAAATAAGTGGCATTCCTTCAATCCAGTAATGTCATTCATCCTAAAACATCATCTCATATCACCTGCCATCACATCACATCACATCACATCAAACTTCTCTGGCCCTAGATGACCATTGAAGTCTTAATCATCTATTCGAATAAGTCAGCATGAAACAAGTGCACCTTTACTGTATGACTATAATTTCCATGAATAACAAAGCAGGATCTAAGTACTCATTGGCCTAGAAATTCAGTATAGCCATGTTTGGGGCGCTACAGCCGGGCGTTCGCTAAATTTAGCGCCCGGCGCAACTTAGCGCCACCTTCGCCGGCATTCAGTTGCATCGCCCCAAGAGGTTGCTGTTGCACTAAAGCAGGCAATGCACGACTATCATAAGGCGCTAAGCCGGCGTGTCGAGGCGCTAACACCGAGGGCGGGCGCAGCGCAGGTGCGGCGAGTTTCTGAACGTAGGCAGACACGCTGGCGCCGGTCAGCTCTTAAAGGGGGAGGGTCGACTTGTTTGGCTACCATGCCCTGCATACTGCAGCCCTGAAGCAAGGCCTGACCATTGCTGGTTCATCAGTTCTACGCCCTGGACCATGGGGAAGCCCGCTATTCTTCCAAATCCCATTGCACGCTCTTGCTGCTTGTCCAGGGTCATGGGGAAGGAGATGTGCTGACGTCTCCTTCTGAAAAGGGCATTGTTCACCTGGCGGATGCAGCAATGTACCGCGAACTGGGAGATGCTGGCAATGTCCCCTGTAGCGGATTGGAAGGAGCCGGTGGCATAGAAGTTGAGAGCCACCGTCACCTTCACTACCACCGACAGAGATGTCCTGCTCCTCAGCTGTGGCTGCAGATCTCTGCGAAGCAGGTGGCAGATCTCAGTGACCACCTCCCTTCTGAATCGCAGCCTCCGAACACACTGCTCCTCAGACATGTTCAGATATGAGAACTTTTGGCGGTATACCCTGGGTGGGTAAGGCCTCCTGTGCCGACGCCTGTTGGCCCTTTTCCATCTGGCCATGACTTGCACTCTCTCACGGCGTTTCTGATCCCTTTGAATGCAATGCAGAAAGCCAACGTTTCCACCCATTGCAGCCCCCATTATATGTGGCGATTCAAGGCTATGGCACTGAAAGTTAAATCCAAGTGCAAAGCTCTGGCCTGAAGCCAGAAGTACCTGTGCGAGCGCTGAGTCAAAGCAGAAAGCTCTCTGCCTTTGTTTCTCTCCAAATATCCGTCTCTCACACAGAAGAATTGGCACAAAATGGCTGCCACTTATACTGCAGGAGGAGCCCCTTTAAATAGCGCCCCCCGTGCCCCGCAGTGACTGGGAACCGTTCCCCTCTACCAGTCGCTGGGGGCGCCAGGCGCAAAGAAGGGCGGCGCCACTGAAGTTCCGGTTCTGGGCGCACCAAGGGCATTGCACCATGAAATGACATCATGATCTGCGCGCGCAGCCGAGCGGGCGCTGCGGTTTAGCGCCGCCGCTAAATCTTGAGTGAAGTTCGCGAGAGGCGCAGATCGCGCCGCGCCCGGGCGCTAGCCACTTAGCGCCCCACTTCTCCTCCTCCTAAGGCGCTAGCGGCTGGCGCTAACAACTGAATTTCTAGGCCATTGTCTTTTAATACATGGAACTCAAAAGTGACCATAAGCCTACCTGCTCTTTCCTGACACCATGGGGGTAACTTTAACCTAATTCACTGGCCAGGATCAGGTGGAATTCCAATGAACAGTACAATTGAGCAAATATAAACCCAGCGTTGAAACCAATCCACTCCCCGGGTTAGGTTAAAATTGCCCCTCATGCTGAGTGGCGAAACACAATTTTTTATCTCCTATTCCAGGAATCCTGGGAAGGAAATGCTGCTGACTGCATCTCTGGAGCTTTACCTGGGCAGCTTGGTGTCCTAGATCTTTGAGTGAACATACCACACAATTTACAATAGGATCAGTGCCAGACAGAATTGGCAGGCACACATCTCAGCTCAGGGGTGTAAATGGCCCTGTGGAATTTTGCAGATGCTGTCCACATCCCCCACTTCCTTTCACACCTGCATACTCTCAGGCAGCCTCTCCTCACCAGATCTTTGTATCCACCTCTCACTCACCACATACCCCTAGACTTTTAGAAAAAGTAAGAGACTTAAATTGAGAACCTTGGTAAAGGATAGATAGGATGGAAGCAGAAATGCAGTTACATGCACAGAGAGAATGTTTTATTTTTGTCTGTGAATAACAATTGTCTCTGAAACACTGCATCAGCCTCCGATGGTATAGTCACCTCTTGGTATTGTTACAGAGTCTGCAGACATGAGGCAAGATTTCAAAGTGATACCAATTCATGTTAAACTGGGACCTTTTCTCTTGTGAAACAGAAGAGTCTCTGTTGTGTCACAGTGATTTTAGGGGCCAGTGAGACAGAAATTTTTGAAAATTGAATTATCTAAAGTGAAACCTAAGCACTATTAGGCTGCCACAATTTTTACTCGACTGAATACATTATATTTGATTCATGTGATGTCTTATTTTATGTGAGTGTAATTTTTCAGATGCTGGAACACTTCCCCATGCAATGTAATGAGTAACATCGTTCTGAGCATGTAACTGAATGCAAGAACATTTCTGCCAAAGACAATAAATAAGTCTAACGTATTCATTCTCGATAATTCAGCCTAGCAAATTAACAAAGATTTCCTGCCTGTAGTTAGTGCAGCTTTGAGCTAACAATTCTGCAATAGTCAATCTGGCCTGGGCACCTTTAATGCAGCGTACTGCCACTTTTGCAATGCTGTAAAGTGGTTTCCATTTACAGCAACACAAAGATGATGTGTAACTCTGGGGACAGGTCCTGACCTGGGCTGGAGTGAAGCGAAGTGAGACTCCCTTACAGAGATCCATTTATTCCACTTGGACTTGACACTGCAAGGAACATAATGCAGTTCAGTGTCGAGTTAAGTTTGAAAAATGTACAGTAGGGATGGTTGGACCTCATGGATGTTTTATAAGCTAGAGCAGCGCTTAGTTAAATGTTTTTAGGATGTAAAAGCTCTCACCTGTGCTCTCATGCACATAATGTTTACCACCCAGAATTCAGAGCTCTGCACAGTGAGATAAGTGTCTAGCGACAGAGCTCACTTCTGTGTTGGATTCACAGCCAAGTAATGTGAAATAGAGATGATACTGCATGTATCAAACTATAGCCTGAAAGTAACAACCTGACGGTAAATTCAGCGATGCCATGCTGACAATTTGGGAACCATATTTAAAGAGCGAGCAGGTCAGAAATTTAGGATTACAAAGCTGACACCCTATCTCCAATCTGCACTCATTTCAAGTGCAGCTTCCCCACTGGGTGCGTAGGATCACTAAACTTATCGGCCCTGAAATTAGGATCGGGAGCTTGCCGCGCGTGCAAGCCCCCGATCTGCACTCACCCTGCGCGCCGACATCTGAAGCCCGGGCCTGCTCACATTTCCTGTCACTGGCCCGGTTCAGATGTCGGCGCGATGTGCTTACCTGATCCAGCGGCGTAGTTAGTGCGATGTGCCGGCTGGGATCAGGTGAGCACTGTGCAGCCAATCAGGGGAGGGGAAACTCATTCATGAGTTTGACAGTAAGAGCTGTCAAACTCATGAAAAGTTTGGGCTGCCAAAACACTACTTTAACTTTAAATAAAATTTTAAAAAACATCCTACTGATTATATTAACTATAAATAAGTTTAAAAAAATGTTTTAAACAATTAATCAATTTTTTGTAAAAAATAATTTTTTTAAAAATAGGGTCTAAAACTAAACTTACCTTACTGTAAATTCTTTAAAAATAACAAACCTGTGGAAAAAAAATTTCTACATTGTACTAAAAGCCCACTTACCTGTAAACCACTGTTATAGTTATCACTGTATATTGTTCTCACTGTTCTCACTGTCACATCACTACACGAGGTCGCCTCTTGTCGCACTGTTATACCTGGGCTGACCACCTCCGACTCCGCCCATTACCTGCCCAGGTATAAAGGTAGCTGACTGGCTAGTATTCCTCCCTGTTGGATCGGATCACCCACGAGGGTGGGCTCTGTTATTTAGCCAATAAAAACCTTCAGTTACGTTCTTAACTCGTCGCCTTTTATTGGACTAATTGATAGGCATATCAATTTTATTGGCTAAATTTTAAAGATGTCTGATAATGAACAGCAACAGCAAGGAGCTCACCCAGCAGCACAGCAACAGCAGCCTCCAGACAACGGGCCACACCAGCCGGCTTGGCTGCAAGCCTTGAAACCACCATACCTGGATCTAAACCCACAGGCACCAAACGCAGCCCTCAACTTCAAACACTGGCTGGACTGCTTCGAATCCTACCTGGAAGAATCCGGCGCCCCGCAGAGATCCAAACTAAGACTTCTGAACGCCCAAGCGAGCCCGAGAGTATACGCACTCATACAGGACACGACTACGTACGAGGCCGCTATCAACCTACTGAAACAGCAGTACCGCAGCCCGGTAAATTACATGTACACCAGGCACCTCCTAAGATCCCGCCCGCAACAGCCAGGAGAGTCTGTAGCTGAATTTTTACGGGCGCTAAGAGCACTCGGCAGGAACTGTGACTTTAAAGCGGTGACGGCTGTTGAAAATACGGAAGATAATATCCGCGATGCCTTTGTGAAAGGCCTACGGTCCGACTACTCACGGCAAAGACTGCTTGAAGCTAAAGACCTCGACCTGGACAAAGCTGAAGCCCTCGCTCTCTCCCTGGAGGTGGCCCATCAGGACCAGGAGGCGTTTTCCAGGTACTGCTCGCGACCCTGGGACTCGGGCCCGACCCCTACCGCAATACCCTTCGCAGCGCCGCCCCCGGGACCTACCTCAGCGTCGGCGTCCCGGACCCGACCGGGCCCGCCACCCCCGGTACCGGCTCCGACATCGGGCACCCGTGATCGGGCCGCCGGCTGCTTCTTTTGCGGCCAGGAGAAGCACCCGAGGTCGCGCTGCCCAGCCAGGAACTCTACCTGCACAACCTGCAGGAAGAAAGGCCACTTCTCTAAGGCCTGCAGGAGCGGATCTTCAGAGGCCAGCAGTGCCTCATGCGAACTGTGGGGGCGGCCATCTTCTTTCACGGCAACTGAGGCCAGTATCCCCACACGTGAGTCATGGGGGCGGCCATCTTTGATCAAGGCAACCGACCCCAATAGTGCCTCATGTGAGTTATGGGGGCAGCCATCTTCTCCGCCATTTTGTCCTACCTCGTGGGAGACGCCATTTTACACACCACGCCCGACTGCCACCGGGCCCCCGGACCCGACGACCGCCTCGCCCGCAGACGACAACGACTCGCTTACCTACACGCTAGCCTCCGTCACTCTGGATCAAGCCCGCCCACACCACCTGTCCAAGTCGATGATGGACATCAAAGTAAACGGCCACGCCACGACCTGCCTGTTCGACAGCGGAAGCACGGAGAGCTTCATCCACCCAGACACGGTGAGCCACTACTCCCTCCCTGTCCTGCCAACGCGCAACCGAATCTCGATGGCATCGAGGTCCCACGCCACGAACATTAGCGGCTACTGTGCTGTGACCTTGTCGGTTAAGGGTACAGAGTATAAAAACTTTAAACTCCTCGTCCTCCCCCAGCTCTGCGCTGCCGTCCTACTAGGGCTGGACTTCCAATCCCACCTCCAAAGTGTAACCCTAGCATACGGTGGACCCCTCCCCCCACTCACAGTCGACAACCAGCGAAGGTTAAACCGCCCACCGCGTAACACCTGCAGCCTATCCACCCTCAAGGTGCCGCCACCTTCCCTGTTCGCTAACCTCACCCCCGACTGCAAACCCGTCGCTACCAAGAGCAGGCGGTACAGCGCTGGGGACAGAGCTTTCATTAGCTCTGAGGTGCAGCGTCTCCTGAAGGAGGGCATCATCGAGGGGAGCAACAGCCCCTGGCGTGCCCAGGTCGTGGTCGTTAAGACCGGCGATAAAAATCGCCTGGTCATCGACTACAGCCAGACCATAAACAGATACACCCAGCTGGACGCATACCCCCTTCCCCGCATATCTGACATGGTCAATCAGATTGCACAATACCGCGTATTCTCGACCATCGACCTTAAGTCGGCCTACCACCAACTCCCTATCCACCCCGAGGACCGCCAGTACACCGCCTTCGAGGCGAATGGGCGCCTATACCACTTCCTTAGGGTCCCCTTCGGTGTCACCAACGGGGTCTCGGTCTTCCAAAGGGAGATGGACCGGATGGTTGACCAGAACGGACTGCAGGCCACATTCCCCTACCTAGATAACGTCACCATCTGCGGCCGCAACCGGCAGGACCATGACGTGAATCTGGAGAAATTCCTCCGTACGGCCCAACGGCTGAACCTCACCTACAATAAGGAGAAATGCGTGTTTAACACAGCGCGCCTTGCCATCCTTGGCTGTGTAGTAGAGAACGGAGTCATCGGCCCCGACCCCGAAAGAATGCGCCCCCTCATGGAGCTACCCCTCCCCCACTGTCCAAAAGCACTTAGGAGAACCCTGGGGCTTTTCGCCTACTATGCCCAATGGGTACCCAATTATGCGGACAAAGCCAGACCCCTCCTGAAAACCACATCCTTCCCCCTCACGGAAGAGGCGTGCGCGGCCTTCTCCCTCATTAAGGGAGACATAGCCAAGGCCACAATGCACGCAGTGGATGAGTCAATCCCCTTCCAAGTGGAGAGCGATGCATCCGACTTCGCCCTAGCCGCTACCCTTAACCAGGAGGGTAGGCCGGTAGCCTTCTTCTCAAGGACCCTACAGGGCCCCGAGACCCGACACTCGTCGGTCGAGAAGGAAGCCCAGGCAATTGTGGAGGCAGTACGGCGCTGGAGGCACTACTTGGCAGGCAAACGATTTACCCTCCTCACCGACCAACGCTCGGTTGCCTTCATGTTTAATAACAAGCTGAGGGGCAAGATCAAGAACGACAAAATCTTGAGGTGGAGAATCGAGCTTTCCACCTATGATTATGAGATCTTGTACCGGCCCGGTAAACTGAACGACCCCCCTGATGCTCTTTCACGCATTACATGCGCCAGCGCGCAAAGTGATAGACTTCAGACCCTCCACAATGACCTCTGCCACCCCGGAGTCACCAGACTCTACCATTTCATTAAGGCCCGCAACCTGCCATACTCCATCGAGGAGGTCAGGACCATGACCAGGAACTGCCAGATCTGTGCTGAGTGCAAACCGCACTTCTATAAGCCGGACAGAGCAAGCCTGATCAAGGCCACCCGCCCCTTCGAGCGTCTGAGCATCGACTTCAAGGGGCCCCTACCGTCATCCGACCGTAATGTGTACTTCCTCAACATCGTTGATGAGTACTCCCGTTTCCCCTTTGCCTTCCCCTGCCCAGACATGACCAGTAACACGGTCATTAAATGCCTGAACAAACTCTTCGCCTTGTTCGGGTTCCCGAACTATATACATAGTGACCGGGGCGCCTCCTTCATGAGCGAGGAACTCCGTCAGTTCCTATTGGAGAGGGGTATTGCAGCAAGCAGGACCACCAGCTACAACCCCCGAGGGAACGGCCAGGTGGAAAGAGAGAACGCGACGGTATGGAAGGCCACCCTCTTAGCCTTAAAGTCTAAGGACCTCCCAACCTCCCGCTGGCAAGAGGTCCTCCCGATTGCGCTGCACTCCATCCGGTCACTACTTTGCACTGCCATTAACACCACCCCCCATGCCCGAATGTTTGTCTTCCCCAGGAAGTCGACTACGGGAACCACCCTACCAACCTGGCTGACCTCTCCGGGACCCGTCTTGCTGCGAAAGCACGTGAGGGCCCATAAAACGGACCCCCTGGTCGAGAAGGTGAACCTCCTGCACGCCAACCCCCAGTACGCCTATGTGGCTTACCCAGACGGACGGGAGGACACTGTCTCCTTACGAGACCTCGCACCCTCACCCCCCCCTCCCAACCCCCCGAGTCCAGCCGAGGTAGACGGCATGCCGGAACCCCACGAGCCTTTGCCGACTACGCAGACACCAGCTTTAACACCGGATAATGTAACACCGCCGCTGCGACGATCGGAGAGGCTAACGAAGCCTCCGGACAGACTGACATACCAGAGCTGGTAATACACTTCACCCCGCCGGACTCTAATCTAAACAAGGGGTGAATGTGGTAAACCACTGTTATAGTTATCACTGTATATTGTTCTCACTGTTCTCACTGTCACATCACTACACGAGGTCGCCTCTTGTCGCACTGTTATACCTGGGCTGACCACCTCCGACTCCGCCCATTACCTGCCCAGGTATAAAGGTAGCTGACTGGCTAGTATTCCTCCCTGTTGGATCGGATCACCCACGAGGGTGGGCTCTGTTATTTAGCCAATAAAAACCTTCAGTTACGTTCTTAACTCGTCGCCTTTTATTGGACTAATTGATAGGCATATCACTTACGTCTGGTTTTTCAATGCGTAAAGACCGGAGACCTTTACACTCGGGCAACTGTGGAAAAAAAAAGGAATTTCACTGCGCACGCGCTGCCTGTGCAGTCGCGCGCGTACTGCCTCTTAACCCCTTGGGTCAGAGGACAGGAAATGCCGGTTTTCAGCGCATGCGCTGTGCATGCTGAAAACCGGCAATTCCTCCGGGCACACGCGTGAGTACCCCGTCCTTACTCACGCGTTGTGCCCGGAATTACTGGGCCATCCTCTAGTTCTTCCTTCAAGAACTTCCTGACTGAAACTAAAAACACCACATTATCCCTTTGTGAAAGAAACATATGCAGCCACCAAGTATTTGAAAGTAGAGTGTATACTGTGAAGTACATGAAAACCAAAATCATAATTAATTTATCTTACAACTTCAAACCTCCGGACCATTTCTTATTCATAGTGTGTCACAATGCATCCAAGTTAAATACCTCTGTTATTCACATCGTGCGACATTTTTCATCACACTTCTAAACCTCTTACCCTTTCCCTTCATATAACTAGCTGAATGGATCTGGCGTTTTCTTTCAATCCTAACTCTATCTCTTAGCATTCACCATTTTAATTTTGTTTCACCTGTTTCAATGTTTCTTAATTTTTTCTTATAATTTCACTTGTTATAGACCTATTAGTAAATTTGGCTTTGTTTTTTGGATAATTGGAAAAACAGTATAATGTGGGAGGATATGCTGAAAACCAAAGAGAATTGTACTTAAGACAAGTTAGGAAGCATAAGGTAATTGAAACTGAATGAACATCTGTTCTTGTTCAGTTAACATTTGGTCAATGATTTTGATTCTTGCTTGTCCCTAATTATCTTAGCATGGCTTAATAAATTGTGAAATAAACCCTGACCGTTAGTAATGCCAAATCATATGAATCAAAATGTAATGGACTGATTTTTTTTGATTTGTACTTGAAATGTCTACACTTTCCCGAGTAGAACTTTGCCCTGCAGAAACTGCTTCGCAATTACAGTTTGTGTGGAATTTGCTGCTTTTTGGACCATATTATTTTTATCTTGAATTATTATAAATGGCCACGCAACTGCTTCATTATGAAAAGTGTTCTTGCTGCATGGGCCATGGGTTTTTGTTTTTGGCGTACATCAAGCAGACGGTAACGGGCGTCCGCTCTGCCTGCCCTGATGACATCGGCGGGGCGCCTGATCAATTTCCGTGATCATCCCTCATTTAAGTGCAGGGGTGCGAACATGCGCTAATTTTAGCTAGTTTCCCATTTGGGAGGGCGGGAAATCCGGCGGCGCAAAGACTGAAGAGGGCCTTCAGGCGCCAGATTGAGATGTTGGTGGGGGGTGGGGTGGTCAACAGAGCAGTAGTTTGAAGTAGCAGGGTAATGTAAAGAGCCCAGCAAGCAGTGGAAGCCTGTAGACTTTGCTGATAACCTCCTTCGAGTGGTTCCAAAATGACATTTTCACAGCAAGTTTATGAGGAGCTAAGCCATACAAAGCAGGAAAATTCCTGGTTAGTGTTGAGTTAACGTACCTCAACCAGTAGGTGCTCTCTGATCGCCAACAGCACCTGTGAGTTAGGGAGGGGGAAACTGTCCCATAAGAACATAAAAATTAGGAGTAGGAGAAGATCATACATCCCTCATGGCTGCTCCATCATTCAATAAGATCATGACTGATTATTGACCTCAACTTCACTTTTCCGCCCGATCCGCAAATCCCTTGATTCCCTAAAGTCCAAAACTCTATCTATCTCAGCTTTGAATATACTCAACGATTCAGCATCCACAGCCCTTTATAGTAGAGAATTCCAAATATTCACAACACTCTGAGTGAAGAAATTCCTCCTCATCTCAGTCTTAAATGGCCGACCCCTTATCCTGAAACTATACCCCTTAGTTCAAGACTCTCCAGCCAAGGGAAACAACCTCTCAGCATCTACCCTGTCAATCCCCCACAGAATTTTGTATGCTTCAATTAGATCACCTCTCATTCTTCTAAATTCCAGAGAGTATAGGCCCAATCTACTCAATCTCTCTTCATAGGATAATCCTCTCATTCCAGGAATCAGTCTTGTGAACCTTCGTTGCACCGCCTCTAAGGTAATTATATCCTTCCTCAGATAAGGAGACCAAAACTGTGCACAAGTTGATGGGATAAAAATTGATAAAGAGGAGGTATTAGAAAGACTGGATGTACTTAAAGTAGATAAGTCACCAGGACCGGATGGGATGCATCCTAGGATGCTGAGAGAAGTTAAGATGGAAATCACGGAGGTATTGGCCGTAATGTTCCAATCCTCCTTAGATACAGGAGTGGTGCCAGAGGACTAGGGAATTGTTCAAAAAAGGTGCAAGGATAAACCCAGCAACTACAGGCCAGTCAATAGTTGGGAAGCTTTTAGAAACGATAATCACGGGCAGAATTAACAATCACTTGGACAAGTGTGGATTAATTAAGGAAAGTCAGCACAGATTTGTTAAAGGCAAATCATGTTTAACTAACTTGATCGAGTTTTTTGATGAGGTAACCGAGAGGGTTGATGCAGGCAATGCAGTTGACGTGATGTACATGGATTTCCAAAAGGTGTTTGATAAAGTGCCACATAATAGGCTTGCCAGCAAAGTTGAAGCCCAAGGAATAAAAGAGACAGTGGCTGCATGGATGCGAAATTTGCTAAGTGACAGGAAACAGAGAGTAGTGGTGAACGGTTGTTTTTCAGACTGGAGGAAGGTGGTGTTTCCCAGGGGTCGGTACGAAGATCCCTGCTTTTCTTGATATATATTAATGACTTGGACTTGGGTGTACAGGGCACAATTTCAAATGACACAAAACTTGGAAGTATAGTGAACAGTGAGGAGGATAGTGATAGACTTAAAGAAGACATAGACAGGCTGGTAAAATAGGTGGACACGTGGCAGATGACATTTCATGCAGAAAAGTGCGAAGTAATACATTTTGGTAGGAAGAACGAGGAGAGGCAATATAAACTAAAGGGTACAACCCTAAATGGGGTGCATGAACAGAGAGACCTGGGAGTATATGTGCTTAAATTGTTGAAGGTGGCAGGGTAGGTTGAGAAAGTGGTTAAAAAAGCCTACGGGATTCTGGGCTTCATAAATAGAGGCATAGAGTACAAAAGCAAGGAAGCTATGATGAACCTTTATAAAACACTGGTTCGGCCTCAACTGGAGTATTGTGTCCAATTCTGGGCACCGCACTTTAGGAAGGCGTGAAGGCCTTAGAGAGGGTACAGAAAAGATTTACAAGAATGATTCCAAGGATGAGGAACTTCTGTTATGTGGATAGACTAGAGAAGCAGGGGTTGTTCTCTTTAGAACAGAGAAGTTTGAGAGGAGATCTGAGATCTGATATTGGTGTTCAAAATCATGATGGGTCTAGACAGAGTAGATAGAGAGAAACTCTTCCCACTGGCGGAAGAACCAAAGCTGACATGAGGAAGAACTTTTTTATGCAGCGAGTGGTTAGGATCTGGAATGCACTGCCTGAAAGGGTGGTGGAGACCGACTCAATTGTGTCTTTCAAAAGGGAATTGGATAAGTACCTGAAGGAAAAAGATTTGCAGGGCTACAGGGAAAGGGTGGGTGAGTGGGACTAGCTGAAGTGCTCTTGCAGAGAGCTGGCACAGGCTCGATGGGCCAAATGGCCTCCCGCTGTGCTATAACAATTCTATGATTCTATGATTCTACTCCAGGTTTGGTCTCACCAAAGCCCTGTACATTTGTAGCAAGACTTCCTTGCTCTTGTACTCCAAGCCTCTTGCAATAAAGGCCAACATGCCATTTGCCTTCCTAATTGCTTGCTGTACCTGCATGCTAACTCTCTGTGTTTCCTGTATGAGGACACCTAAATCTCTCTGAACACCAACATTTAATACTTTCTCACCATTTAAAAAAATATTCTGTTTTTCTGTTTTTCCTACCAAAGTGAATAACCTCACATTTCCCCACATTATACCCCATCTGCCACCTTATTGCCCATATATTTAATCTGTATATATCCCTTTGCAGGCTCTTTGTGTCCTCCTCACAGCTTACTTTCCCACCTAGTTTTGTATCATCAGCAAACTTGGATACATTGCACTCGGTCCCTTTGTCGAAGTCATTAATATAGATTGTAAATAGCTGAGGCCCAAGTAATGATCCTTGCGGCACCCCACCATTTATAGTCTGCCAACCAGAAAATGACCTGTTTATCCCTACTCTCTGTTTTCTGTCCATTAACCAATCCTCTATCCATGCTAATATATTACCCCTAACCCCATGAGCAATTATCTTGCATGACAACCTTTTATGTGGCACCTTACGGAATGCCTTTTGGAAATCCAAAGTCCCAAGTTCCCAATCCTGATTTCTATACAACAGCCTCTGCTGGAAATGCACGTCAGTGGAAATTGGACAAAGGCAGGACTTTTGCTTGGCTGTGATTCCCATGGGTGGATTCAAAGGATAATTTCATGAGGCCTCATTGCTGGTGTGTATAAAGTATGTGTCTATACTTAATGCAATAATGACGAGACAGCTTGGAAGATTCAACGTAGGTCTTTACTTAATACCAACAGGCGGGAAACTGAGGGGAGATCAGTACCCACAGTACTATTTATACCCCTATGGCCAGGAGTGGTACTACGGTATCACTACGCCTACAAAGTAGTGCTGCCCTGGCCATAGGTTTAAAGTAACATACCTATTACATACACAACATTCCTCCCCTTTTAATTAAAACGTACCCGTGCAATTAAGTCAATAGATGCCCCATAACTAGGGCTAATAACATTTGGTAACACAATATACATAACATATTTACATCAAGAGTTGTCTACTTATATATATATAAACAGAAACATGTTATAGATTCAGTCTCTGAGGAGGCCTCCTGTCTTGACTAGGATAACGTCTTTCTCTAGTCGGTCTCGGTGTAGGCGGCGGTACTTCCGTCACCCCTTCATCGCTGGACTCGTCGGTGTCTGATGGCACATCCTGTGCCGTGGAGATCACTGGAGTGCTGAACTCCTCGCAATCCTGAGACCTCTGTAACGATGAGCTGGGCCGTGATTCCGCTGTAACAATGTGCTGAGATGTTTGAGGTAGTGAATCAGTTGGGTTTCTGGACTCCACAAGTTGATCAGCATGTCGTCTGATTATGCCTTCCCCTGTCTCAACTGTGTACATCAAGGGTCCCTGGCGGGCCTTTATCGTACCAGACCGCCACTTTTCCGTCCTATAATCACGGGCCAACACTTGCTGCCCCACCTCGAAGCTCCATGTCTGTCTGTCAGGAGCCCTACGAAATACTTGGTTTTCTACATCTCTTCGAATGTTTGGTCTGAGCAATTCAAGGCGAGACCTTAACCTTCTATTAAAGAACATGATGGCGGGGGCCTGGTTGGTCACCGTATGTGCAGCATTACGGTATGCGAATAGGAAGTTGTCCACCTTGTGTTGTAGTGGCATCCTTTCCTCCCCCATCGCCTTGATGGCCTTTTTAAAAGTCTGTATAAATCGCTCTGCCAGCCCATTTGTAGCCGGATGATATGGTGCGGACGTATAATGTCGCACTCCATTCCTTTTTAGGAATGCTTGAAATTCTTCTGCCACAAATTGTGGCCCATTGTCCGAACAGACTTGCTCGGGCACCCCGTTTCGGGCAAAAATGGTCCTTAAGACTGCGACCGTCTTTTCGGCTGTCGTTGATGACATCTTTATGACCTCCGGCCATTTTGAATGGGCGTCCACTACAATAAGGAACATTGCATCCAGGAAGGGGCCAGCGAAGTCCACGTGGATCCTTTGCCACGGCATTGAGGGCCACTCCCACGGATGTAGTGGGGCTTGTGGTGGTACGTTCTGTACCATCTGGCACCCTTGGCATGCTTTTGCTACTTCCTCAATGTCCCTGTCAATGCCGGGCCACCAGACGTAGGCTCTGGCGAGGCTTTTCATTTTGACACCCCCAGATGACCTTCGTGTAAGTCCTGCAACACTTTGGGCCAGAAATTCGTGACCAAATGCGTGAGTACGGTCTGGGTACTCACGCATCTGGCCGTTGGAAATGCCGGCGTTCAGCATGCACAGCACATGCGGGGAACGCCGGCATTTCCAGTCCTCGGAACGAAGGGGTTCATAGGCACAGCGCATGCGACTGCACAGGCAGCGCTTGCGCAGTGAACTTCGTCGATTTCATTCATGGATTCAGTGAGGGTAAGTCCTTACAAGTTACACTTGAAAAAAGCATGTGTAAAGTTGTTCCAAGGCTGCGGAGGAAGATATATTTTATCGTGGAGCTTCTGAAAGGCAATATTTTTGTTTGGGAAAGGGAGGGAAGTTATTTTAAGAAATCTTAAGTAAGTTTTAAAGTTTAAATTTTTTTTTTTAAACGGGTTTTCAGAATGGTAGGTAGAAGGAGCAATTGTGGCTGTGTGAATTGAATGTGAAAATGAGTGTTCTAAAATGAGTAATGTAACATTTCCAGCACTTTTAAGAAAGAAACTTTTCATCAGTAATAAGTAATTATGTATGTATGTCCGCATATATTCCTTTACGTATATGTATGTATGTTTTATATTCCTTTACTTATGTGTATGAATGTATGTTTTTAATTATGATTTTCCAATAAGTTACTTTCTCTGAAAGTCATAATTAAATAATACATTCATACACATAAGTAAAGGAATATATACATAACACGCAAAGGAATATATACAGACATACATACTTTCAGAAGCTCCACGATAAGAAATATCTTCCTCCGCAGCCTCTGGAGCAACTGTACCCATGCTTTTTTCATGTGTAAGTTGTAAGGACTTGACCTCACTGAAAGCATGAATGAAAGCGGCGAATTTTACTGCGCACGCGCTGCCTGTTCAGTCGCACGCGTTCTGCCTCTGAACCCCTTCGTTCAGAGGACAGGAAATGCCGGTTTTCCCCAAAAGCACTGTGCATGCTGAAAACCGGCATTTCCTCCAGCCAGACGCGTAAGTACCCTGACCGTACTCGCGTATTTGGAAGGGAATTACTGGGCCAACATTTTACATGTCAATAAAATGAAAAATTTAACAATTGCACGATTTGCCCCCTCGCATCTGTGACTGAGGGTCCAAGGAGGTGCATTGCGCAAGAGGTCATCATCGTACGTATCCTCACACTGTTCCCTTTCGGGAACTGTATGAAGTGGTGGAAGGATTTATGGCCGTGATTAACGCTCATTCCGTGACCGTAACCATCTTTGAACCAGCCATTAGGGTGGTTAGCCCTATGGCGTGAGGGTTTTACGGGCTCCCACAAGCTATACAAGGAGGGGGGGCCACCCACACCCACGGACGCAAGTATCCCGCTGGATGTCCACCCAGAATTTATAGTTGGAGCTCCGACTCCACTTGCCGGGACTGTCTGGAGTGGGGTTCGAAACCCTACTCCTTCTGGCCCAGCGGCGGGGATGCTTACTGCTACGCAAAAGGCCCACTCCGCACACAAGGTGACACCCATACGTTTCCTGCGCCTTCTCCCTCCCCGTGACTGGAGCCCTATGCTGCCACTTGAAAGACCAAGCTATCATCTGCCCTTTTTGCGGCGCCTTTGACTTCTCATTACCAATGATGAGCAGGCGCTGCGCCTCTACCTCCTTGAGGAGATTGCTGAGGTCATCATCAGTTCAATTGTGAGTTCTTTTAATGCCGTGAATTGTGCTCATTCCAGCCATTTCACGTTGCTAATCGGATTGGGCCTTTGGCATAGCGGTAGGATCCCTGCCGCTGGGCCAGATCAGGGTAGGGTTTCGAACCCCGCTCCAGACAGTCCCGGCAAGTGGAGTCGGAGCTCCGGCTCTAAATTCTGGGTTGACATCCAGTGGGATATTTGCTTCCGTGGGTGTGGGTGGCCCCCCCTCCTTGTATAGCTTGTGGGAGCCCGTAAAACCCTCCCGCCATAGGACTAACCGCCCTAATGGCTGGTTCAAAGATGGTTACGGTCACGGAATGAGCATTAATCATGGCCATAAATCCTTCCACCACTTCATACAGTTCCCCAAAGGGAACAGTGTGAAGACACGTATGGCGACGACATTGCTAAATAAATAAATGGAATTTAAAAAAATCTTTTAGTGCTTTTAAAAGTCTTTAAATTGCTTTAATTCTGTTTAAAACTACTTCAGATTCTTCAAAATAATGTAAACGTTTTTAAAAGTTTATAAAAGTTACCAAAAGCTTCAAAAAACTTCCAAAAACCTATTTAAACTGCTGCTTTGCATGTAAAAATGCTTAGCAGCTTGGCAGAAACATTGGGGGCGTGTCCTGTTAAACTGAGACCTCAAGGGGCGTGTCTCAGTTGCACAGCGCGCTCCAGGCTTCTCGCTGGCTGCACTCCTGGGCGGCGTGACGTCAAACGCTGCCCGGGATTCTTCAGATTCAAAATGGAATTCCAGGCGTCCCTGGAGGTGATCGGCAGGCGCGTCGGGTAAGTGAAAATCAGGACCTTGCACGCGCGGCAAGCCCCGTTCACGAATTTCTGGCCCTTTATGTTGTAATTTTTGAGGTACCACCACCCTGGCTCCGTACATCAATGTGCCCCGGCAGACGGACAACTGGTCCTTCCTTGCCGAAAACGCCGGCAATGATGCGTCACCCTGCGCCGGCCAGCCTTTCACGGTTAATTCATAAACCCTTGCCAATGTCGGGTCGTTCCGTGTTTCCCGCTCGATACATTGGCTGGTGATGGGCAAGTGTTCCATAACAGCCGTATGATATATTTCCACGTGGTCCTGTACTATCTCTTCGATCTCGGCAGGCAAGGGTAGCCGCGACAGGCCATCCGCATTGCCATGCTGTTTGGTACCCTTATATTCGATAAGGTACTGGTGTGCTCCTAAGAACAGTGACCAGCTCTGTAGCATTTCGGCCGTCATCAGGGGCACCCCTTTTGTTGGATTAAATATCAACACCAACGGTTGATGATCCGTCAGTAGTGTGAAACGTTGCCCATGCAGGTAGTGGTGGAATTTTTTTACACCCCACACCAGACTGAGGGCCTCCCTGTCGATTTGCGCATAGTTTCTTTCGGCTGTAGTTAACGACCTTGAGGCAAATGCTATTGGCCTCTCCGTCCCGTTGGGAAATTCGTGTGACAACACTGCCCCTATACCGTACGGGGAGGCGTCACATGCCAACCTCATTGGCATTTTTGGGTCAAAGTGTGCGAGCACTTCCTTTGATATAATGAGTTGTTTACCCTTTTTAAAAGCAGCCTCACACGCTTCGTCCCAATTCCAGGAGACTCCCTTTTGCAGCAATGAATTTAGTGGATGTAAAATGGACGATAAGTTCGGGAGGAACTTATGGTAATAGTTTATAAGGCCTAAGAATGATCGTAACTGAGATACATTCTCAGGGGGCGGTTCCTTCACTACTGCCTTGATCTTTTCCGGGGACTTATGCAGGCCTTCCTTATCTATAATGTGACCACAGTATGAGATACATTCCTGGAAAAACTCACATTTCTGCTTGTTCGCCCTGAGTCCGTATTGTTGTAACCGCAGAAGTACTCGCTCCAGGTTAGCGAGGTGGTCGTTATCCGTTTGTCCTGTCACCAGGATGTCATCCAGGTAGCATTGCGTTCCTGGAATGCCCTGTAGGACCTGTTCCATGGTCCTCTGCCATATTGCCGGGGCGGACGCCACACCAAATACCAGGCGATTGTACTGGTACAATCCCTTGTGTGTGTTAATCGTTAGGAGCTTTTTCGAGTCCTGCTCCACCTCCATCTGTAAATAAGCTTGACAAAGGTCAATCTTCGTAAAGTGTCTACCCCCAGCTAACGATGCGAATATGTCCTCTATCCGCGGCAGCGGATACTGTACCGTGTGCAGGACTGGGTTAATAGTTATCTTAAAATCCCCGCAAATGCGAACCTTCTTTGGTTCCCCCGGTGTGTTATTTGCAGATTTCTTTATAACTGGGATGATGGGCGTGGCCCACTCGCTCCACTCAATCTTTGTAAGGACACCTGCACTCTCTAAGACATCCAGTTCTGCTTCCACCGCTGGCCGAATAGCATAAGGCACCGGTCTGGCCTTACAAAAGTTGGGGTTTGCGTCTTGAGCAATAGTTATTTTTGCTCTAATGTCCTTTAAGGTCCCCAGCCCTTGTTGGAACACCTCTGGCATTTTTGCCAATAGTTTCGACAGCCTGCTTGTAATGGTTGTATCATCCGTGGTGGTCTCTACTTTTAACTCGTGTATCGACTTCCAGTCGAAATGGATTTTTCTTATCCATTCCCTACCCAAAAGTGGTGGTCCACCATTTGGTAGGACGTATAAATAAAGTCCTGGCACTTTTCTGCTGTTGTATTTAACTGTTACTTGCATTTTTCCCTTCGGGTAAACTTTTTGTCCCGTATATGTTTTTAATTTAATTTCCGTATCCTGTAAGGGAATGCATTTGAACAGCCTGTTATAATCTTATTCATTAATTACTGATAGGGCTGAACCCGTGTCCAGCTCCATATTAACTTCGACGCCTGCTACCTTCATTTTAACCCACATTGTGCTGTGGTCCTCCGTTTTGTCTACACCATATAACTTGAGACATCCCAGACCTTTAGGCTCTGCTTTTGTGCCTTCCTGTGACTCGTCTGAGCTACTGTCAGACATCTTATGTATTTTCGTCCTTGCCTTGGTACTGCTCGGATTGCCCCCATGATTGGGTTTCGTACCAGACCGACAAACTTTCGCTATATGCCCCTTTTTCCCACACTGCCGGCATATTTTATCACGAAACCAACAATTACTTTGGTCGTGGGTGGTTTTGCCACAACGGTAGCATTTACCTTTGTGAAATGTCACCTCATGGGTGTCATAGCCGGTTGTGTTTTGTCATATTTGAGCAGCACCCTGTGCTGCTGCTTCGTGGCCAGATGCTATTTCAATCGCCTGATCTAGGCTGAGCTGTTTCTTGGCTAGCAACCGTTTACATGTATTCTCATTTAACATGCCACAGACAAATCTGTCTCTGATCGCGTCCGCCAATATGGCTCCAAACTGGCAATGTTTGGACAACCTTCTGAGCTCAGCTAAATAGGCTACCTGCGACTCATCATTCCTTTGGTCGCGTCTGTAGAAGCGGTACCTTTCCGCTATAAATGGTGGCTTAGGGTTTAAATGTTCCCTTAACGTATCAACAATTTGGGCGTACGTTTTGTCTGCTGGCCTTTCTGGAGTAAGAAGATTCCTCAGCAGACCATATGTTTTTGCCCCCATAAAATTTAATAAGGTTGCTACCTTTTGGTCATCGTCCACCTTGTTTACTATGCAATAACGTTCATGCCTTTTGATATAGGCACCCCACTCTTCTGTGTCCTCAACAAATGCTGACAAACAACCTTCTTTAGCCATTTTAAACTTTTGAAGAGAAAAAAAAACTTTTCCCGCTTTCTCCACTAGATGGCGTTATTCCCGCCTTTTCTCCCTCTGCTGTCAACGACCTCTCTCCAGCGTCGTTATTTTTGGCCCTTGCAGCTCCCGTTATTGCCACCGCTGCTATTAACAACGACCTTCCCCTCTCGTGGCCCGCTAGTCCTTGTGGCTCCGTTTGTTCCCCAGATCGCCTGCCCGTCCTGGCCCTTGCAGCTCCCGTTCCCCGGGAAGGATTTCAGTTTACCTGGCCCTGGGTGGACTTTTGCCCCATGGCTGGAGCGCCCGTTCAGCCTCTTCTCTCAGCTGCCGCAGCCTCCGCTGGAAACCTCTCTCTCTCGCTCCGTTGCTGCCGCTCCACCCGAACCCGGAGTGCTGGGCAGCCTCCTTCGGTCGACGCTGGACTCTGCAGGCTGGCTGGTAAGAAGCCTCTCTCCTTCTCTCTCCGTACTGCTACCGTTCCTTTGTTGCACCGTGTACTGGTGAGTTCGAACCTTACTCGTCGCCAGTATAAAGTATGTGTCTATACTTAATGCAATAATGACGAGACAGCTTGGAAGATTCAACGTAGGTCTTTACTTAATACCAACAGGCGGGAAACTGAGGGGAGATCAGTACCCACAGTACTATTTATACCCCTATGGCCAGGAGTGGTACTATGGTATCACTACGCCCTACAAAGTAGTGCTGCCCTGGCCATAGGTTTAAAGTAACATACCTATTACATACACAACAGTGTGAAGCATCACTAGATGCAAGTCCAGGTCAAAAACAAGGCTATAGTGCTATAGTTCTAGTTCTCCAACCTGCATTCATTACTAGCAAGGCTCCGCATCAACAGCACAGCCTTGTGAAATTACTCCTTCGCTGCCATGAATCAAATAAAGAATCGGCCTCTGAAGCCAGGTCAAGTGAGGAGGAGGCAGAAGGAGAGAGGAGAAAATTGGCAAGGACATTTTTTTGGTGAGATCAAACCTGTGCTTTGATCTGGAATGTAAGATTTAATTTATTCATGCAAGCCCGGGGTTATTTACTTTACAGCTTTGGTGAGCTGTAAAAGAAATCACTTTGCCATCTTATCCATCCAGTTCTCATCCTTCATAGTTTCTGTTGCTGCTTTCTTGCTGTATTTGATCCTTTGCTTTTGAAACTTTAATTTTTTTTAAACACAGTCAGTCAACTGCTGGACTTAGAGCCAGAAGGGCATGGGTTGAAATCCTAGCCCATTTCATTCAGCATATCATCCTTCTGTGGTGAGCAAAAGGAGTATCATCCCTCAATATAAGGGAATAACAAGAAACTGGAGGGACTGAGCAATGCTTGCCACACTGTTGCACTATCTCCATTGGCAATGAAATTGGGAGCTTAATGCTCTACCAATAGACAATTTATTTCTCTACAATTTATTCCTTTCATCAACAACTTTTGGTGCTAACTGATTGTAACTTGGAACTTTTTTTCCTGTTCTGGTCAGCATGAACTTTTCTACATGTATTGCCCCCCAAAAACTATTGGAAACTGCACCTTGGCAGAAGTACCTTTCCCAGTTCTCTGTTACCAACCCTGCCATAACAAATAGGGTCAGGTGGCAGTTCCTTCATTTGTGTACCTTTGGCGAGTGCCACCCCATCTCGGGCACGTCCCATTTCAACAATGCCAGAATTCTCAGTGTAGGTGGGCCAGCCGGGGGGAGGGAGCTAGGACTAGGGCCTAATGCACAGAACAATATTTAGTTTCCCCCTAAATGGGGTCACTTAGAAATTTAAAAAAAGAGATTTGCAGCCTGGACCTTGAGGTGGAACCCACATCCACAATATCAAAATACTGCGGATGTACAAAGGGTTTGACCCGAAACGTTGACTCTATTTTCCCTCCACGGATGTCGCCTGGCCTGCTGAGTTTTTCCAGCATTTTCTGTTGTTATTTCGAACCCACATCCACCCCTTGTTGCTGGTATGCCTGGACTCATCAGTCGTACCAACCATAGTAATCCCAGGAGCGGAAACTCCAATGATCTTCAGCTTTCTCCCAGTGGTTGAAGAGCTCCTCCCAGAGTCGCAATGCGGATTCCGCCCACTAAGGGGCACAATGGACATGATCTTCACTGCGCATCAACTACAAGAGAAATGCAGGGAATAGCACCAACTGCTCTACATGGCCTTCTTTGTCCTCACAAAGGCCTTCGACAGCATCAACCATGAGGGATTATGGAGTGTCCTCCTCAAATTTGGCTGCCCTCAAAAGTTTTTTCACCATCCTCCTCCTGCTTCATGATGACATGCAAGCCGTGATCCTGACCAATGGATCCACCACAGACCCAATCCACGTATGGACCAGGGTCAAGCAAGGATGTGTCATTGCACCTACGTTCTTCTCGATCATCCTGGCTGCAATGCTCCATCTCACCCTCAGTAGGCTCCCCGCAGGAGTGGAGCTAATCTACAGTACAAACGGAAAACTGTTCAACCTCCATCGACTCCAGTCCAGATCCAAGGCCGCCCCATCCTCTGTCATTGAATTACAGTATGCAGACAACGCTTGCGTCTGCGCACACTCTGAGGCCGAACTCCAAACTATCGCCAATACCTTTACCAAAGCATACGAGAACATCGGCCTTACACTAAACATCCGTAAGACAAAGGTCCTCTACTAACCTGCCCCCACCACACAGTACTGCCCTCTGATTATCAAAATCCATGATGAGGCCTTGGACAATGTGGACCACTTTCCATATCTTGTGATCCTACTGTCAACAAGGGCAGACGTCGATGACGAAGTCCAAATCTGCCTTCAATATGCGAGTACATTCTTCGGTCGCCTGAGGAAGAGAGTGCTTGAAGACCAGGACCTCAAACCCAGCACCAAGCTCATGGTCTACAGAGCAGTAGTGATACCCATCATCCTGTATGCTTCAGAGACATGGACCATGTACAGCTGGCACTTCAAAGCACTGGAGAGGTACCACAAATGCTGCCTCCGCAAGATCCTGCAAATCCATTGGCAGGATAGGCACACCAACGTCAGTGTTCTCGCTCAGGCCAACATCCCCAGCATCGAAGCTTTGACCACGCTCGATCAGCTCCGATGGATGGGCCACATCGTCCGCATGCCCGATACGAGACTCCCAAAACAAGCGCTCTACTCGGCGCTCCGACACGGCAAGAGAGCCCCAGGTGGACAGAGGAAATGCTTCAAGGACACCCTCAAAGCCTCCTTGAAAAAGTGCAACATCCCAACCGACACCTGAGAATCCCTGGCCCAAGACCACACAAAGGGGAGGAGAAGCATCCGAGAAGGCTCCGAACACATCAATCTCTTCGCTGGGAGCAAGTGGAAGCAAAGCGCAAACAGCAGAAGGAACGCACGTCCACCCAAGCACCCCACCCACCCGCCCCTTCAACCACCGCCTGCCCCACCTGTACTAGAGACTGTAGGTCCCACATTGGGCTCATCAGTCACCTGAGAACTCATTTTTAGTGTGGAATCAAGTCATCCTCAGTTCTGAGGGACTGCCAAAGAAGTAGAAGAAGAAGACTCTCTGATCTGATCCACTTACATTGATGACCTGGTAAGGGATGGGTTGAGGCTTTGTAAGGTGCTTGGTTTCTTCATCCTTACAAGGGTTCTTTGACTCTGGATTTTACAGGAACAAAATAGTAGATGACACAAAGGTTTAGGTTCAACCCAAAACTGTTAGTTTATTAAAACCAACAAAACACAGACAAAAACCTATTGAGATTTGGCTGAAATTTACAATCACCCATATGCCCGGTCATTACCATTGTGAATTGTAGGCCTGGATCGGAGATGACCTGTCCCTGTCCTCCTTTATCTGACTGCAGCTGCCTATACAGCGCAAGCCACTTGTAGAGACAACTGATACTTACAATCACTTGTCTGGCTGGTCGTGGCCAATGTCGATTGCAGACTGGGAGCTGGAGATGACTGTCTTCCCTCCCTTCTTACACCTGGCACTTGCTGTAGTCAGAGCTAGCTTCCGAGAGAGAGCTTCTGAGCGAATGAGAGTGAGCTGTGGTGTGGTTCCTCTTTATAGTTCTTTTAGTCACCTGGCCCCATGCTGGGCTTCCCCCAACCAGTTTCGGTTGCGGTTTGCTGAACTGTCCCACATTTACACCTCGTTAACCTGTAATTCAATCACCGGAGGTGTACAGAGTTGTGAGATCGAAGATAACTCCTTATCTCCTCTCCCACTTTCTGTAATGCATATTCAATATGATTTCTATTACTGTTGATGGGCGGTTGGCTGATTGTCTGCTCGGGACTTGTGTATCTTCCATTCATGTCAGGAAGTCGGTCATGACCCCCATTGTTTTAGTTAAACTCAGAGCATTGTCCAGATGTTAATTTTTCCCATCAAAACCAATCATGATTCAAGGCCTCACAGTTAAGTGTCAATGTCCTTTTCAGAGTTAATCATGAGTCAAAGCTTTCATTGTCCAGTATCAATGTGTTCTCCAAGAACTGCAGACTTTGATGACTGGCACCTTTTCTGTGCCTCAAAGTTTAACCGTTTCATGCCCTTACCACTGGGCCAAAAAGGCTTTCAGCATTTTACAGGGTTTTCTTGAAATCTACAGCTTTGCCTCCACAAGGATATCCTGGATTGATTGGACCTAGGGCAGGACCTGGTGTATCTGGGCCCCAATTTTAATTTGGCCTGGTGTTCTCCCACCAAAGATACAGTGGAATTACATTGGAACACTGGATTTTCAAACCCATTCTTCTATTATTTTAGGAACTGCACAATCCCCTCCCCAGTAATATTTAGTTTAAGTCAATTTCATATGGGATGGACAATTGATTTGAATTCAGAAATCCAAGAATCTGGATTTTCTAAATTCAAATTCAAAGTTCAAAACCAAGGTTGGCTACAAGAGCAAGGAAAGAACCTCACTGTTCTGCAACATCATTTATTCACATAAAAAGCCACTAACAGACAGTGTGGAACAGCAGATGCTGCACTTCAACAGACTACCAGAACCATCATGGAATACAGACCTAGTCCTCTTCAACTGGAATTCCAGGCTTTAAAAAAATATATTCATTTTATGGGATTGTGGGTGTCGCTGGCAAGGCCAGCATTTATTGTCCATCCCTAATTGCCCTTGAGAAGGTAATGGTGAGCCGCCTTCTTGAACTGTTGCAGTCCGTGTGGTGAAGATACTCCCACAGTGCTGTTAGGTAGGGAGTTCCAGGATTTTGACCCAGCGACGATGAAGGATCGGCGATATACCTCTACGTCAGGATGGTGTGTGACTTGGAGGGGAACTTGGAGGTAGTGGTGTTCCCATGCGCCTGCTGCCCTTATCCTTCTAGGTGGAAGAGGTCGTGGGTTTGGGAGTTGCTGCAGTGCATCTTGTAGATGGCGCACACTGCAGCCACGGTACGCTGGTGGTGGAGGGAGTGAATGTTTAAGGTGGTGGATGGGGTACCAATCAAGAGGGCTGCTTTGTCCTGGATGGTGTCGCGCTTCTTGAGTGTTGTTGGAGCTGCACTCATCCAGGCAAGTGGAGAGTATTCCATCACACTCCTGACTTGTGCCTTGTAGATGGTGGAAAGGTTTCAACTAGAATTCCAGATATATATATATATATATGCCTCAGTGCACTATTAGGGAGTTGAATGCTAGATGACCATAAGAAAAAACAATGAGAAGGAGTGAAAATAGCATTTATCCTCACAGTCGGTCTCAGCCACCAACATTCATCATGATGAAGGTACAAGATGCTTGATACATCAGGAACTAACAATGATGTACTCCAGAATGGATCAGAACAAGTAAAAGGACAGCATCAATAATAGCAGACAATTATTTGAATTCTGAAGGGCCTAAATTTGACCAGACATTGGGGTAGATTTTTCTCTTCACCGTCTATTCGGTAATCTGTTGTATTAGATCGTCAGCTCTTTATAGAACCTGCTTGATTTTTGTTCTATTGATTTCAATTGAATAAAAATCAGGGGGATTCTATAAAGGGCGGATCATCTGTTCCACCAGATTGCCACCTAGGAGTTGAAGAGAAAAATCTGCCTCATTGTATTTAACTGATTTAATCTGAATTGACTCAATTCAGGCACTTCAGATTAATTTCAAATAATAATAGTGGTGAATTGGAACAAATTGCAGGCAGATATTCTTAGAACCATGTCCCAAGGTTTTAGATTTTAATCTTATGAAGTTAAAGTATGTTGAAGGGAGGATTCTGAAATCTTCTGTGCTGTCCAATCTAGGCTATGGCCTCAGATATGGGTGGCTATGTCTGTTGACAGCTGCCAGCTGTTTATGCGCATGGATTGTAAATTTACATTACATTACATGGCCTTCAGGCCAACCTGTCATTTCTTGCTGGTGTTGCAGCTTCTGATAATTTTGACATACTGTACTGGCTATCTGTGAATCATAATTTTAAGAGTATAACTCCTTCTATTTTCTCATCAGTCTTTCTTGCTCTCCCTGGGCCACAAAGTGATTGCAGATGCCTTGTACCCAGGCCACGAGGAATTATGTGAGAGTGGAATGGCATTGATGCTCCTTATAATTGTTTCTTTACCCCTCTTCCTGGTACATGTCTCAAGCTGGCTGGCTGCAGGCAGGAAACCAAGGCCTCACATTCAAATAAGGCCTTGCTGGTAAAATCGGCAGGGCCTGCGGGAAACCCAAACTCCCGGGTTTCCCACCCACCTTGGAGCAGCCCCCCACCGCCAACCTGCCTTCCCGAACAAAATTCCACCCATTTTTTTTCTGTTAGAAAAAAGTTTTAACACCCCTAATTATTGTGCTCCATCTTCAACCTCTCTTCAGGTGCCAGTGACATAATTTGATCATCTTCCCCTAGATAGAACGTTTTTCTGTTTGGCAGCTAAAAAATCCTGCCATGAGTTTTTTTTTTAACCAGGTCATTCTACCCCGTCCTTTGCAGTCCCTAATGTGCTTGTCAACCTGGTTTTCTCTGCAACTATAGATAATGCTTGCTTAGATCTAGTGTTGAAATCTAGTGCTCACATCAACCAGATTGTACTTCATGCTCAGAATGCCAAATACAAAGCAGTATAAGACATTCAGAAGGAGATTATACCAAAATGGTTGTGGTGATTAGTGTAATGTATGTACCTTTAAGGGGAGAACTACTTTTTACAGCTCCTGTATACTGTAGTACCGGCAGTGACCACAGCTGTATATAAACCCTGAGTAGTGATCTGTATAGTTAGTTCTAGAGCAACCCTCATTCAGTAAACACCTGTGGAATCGTTCCCTGCAGTCATTGTCTGATTATTGAAGGACACAACATTAAGATACACGGATCTAACAGTGGCGACGAGGATGGGATCTGAACCCACGCGTGCAAGCAAATGAAATGTCATACGGAACAGTGGAGTGCTATCGCTGCGGCAGAACAACACACGACTATAATGATTGCTGGTTCAAGGACAAAGTGTGCAGACAGTGTGGAAAAGTAGGACACATAGCAAGAGTCTGCAGGTCGGGAAAGAAAACCAGCAGCAAGAAATCTCCACAGGAGAAGTACAAGAAGGTACATAAGGTAATGTAGATTAGTTCAGACGAACAGAAGAGTGATATAGACTCCGGAAGCAAGGAGCTGGGTTGTCTGAAACTACATAATGTGATCAAAACGGAGGATCACCAAACTATCTGGGTCACGCTCAAGATAGCAGGAGTCCAAGTGAAAATGGAATTGGACACAGGATCAGCCCTAACAGTCATAAACCGAAGGGACTACAAGCGGCTATTCTCACATATACCCTTGAGAGATACAAAGATTGTCTTGAAGATGTACATGGGGCAAAAAGTCTACCCCAAAGGAAAAATAAGGGTGAACGTTATCTTTAACGGCAAGGAAACACCAAAAATGGACCTATATGTATTGCCAGATGGAGGACCACCACTACTAGGACGTGAATGGATCCGGAAGATACAGCTAGATTGGCATTCCATACAGGCACTGACTGTGGCTGACAAAAAGGATGACAACGTCACGCCTGGGTGACTGTGAAAGATCCTAACTGACGCGAAAGAAGTGTTCCAGCAAGGACTTGGAACACTAAAAGGCATGACAGCGATGATTAAAATTGAAGAAAATGCAAGCCCAAAATTTTTTAAGGCCAGACCGGTACCTTATGCGATCCGCCCAGCCGTCGAAGCAGAGCTGCAGAGTCTGGAATGTTCAGGTGTACTGTCCAAGGTAGACTGGAGCGAGTGGGCTACACCCATCGTCCCTGTGATGAAAAAGTCATTGAGCAGCATGCCTGGGGAACCAAGGAAGGTTCGCATCTGTGGGGACTGTAAGGTAACATTGAACCCAGTCCTTCACACCGTACAATATCCACTTCTGCGGATTGAAGATATTTTCGCCTCGCTACCTGGAGGGAAATGCTTCACTAAGGCTGATCTGGCCCAGACGTATCTGCAAATGGAGTTAGAAGAAGCATCAAAAAAATACCTCACAATCAACACCCATAAAGGTCTCTACCAATACAACCGGCTGGTATTCGGGGTAGCATCAGCTCCGGCTATTTGGCAGAGGGCAATGGAACAAGTCCTGCAAGGGATCCCAGGGACCCAGTGTTATTTGGATGACACCCTGGTCACGGAGAAAACTATTGCAGTCCTACGGACCATTTTTGCCAGGAACGGCTTGCCAGAGCAGATTTGCTCTGATAACGGACCACAGTTTGTGTCCGAAGAGTTTCGAAGATTTATGAAAAGGAATGGGGTAAGGCATTACACATCCGCCCCGTATCATCCAGCCACAAATGGATTGGCTGAGAGGTTCGTACAAACCTTTAAGAAAGCAATAAAGGCTATGTACAATGACAACATTCCACTGCAGCACAAGGTGGACAATTTCCTGATCGCCTACCGGAATGCGACACATGCTGTCACCAACCAGGCCCCAGCCATTATGTTCTTTAACCGAAGGTTAAGATCTCGCCTGGATTTGCTCAGACCAAACGTACGAAGAGATGTTGAGAGTAAGCAATTCCAGCACATCCATGAGAAGCCAACAAGGAGCTTCAATGTAGGGCAACCAGTTTTGGCCCGCGACTACCGAAAAGAAAAATGGCAGCCAGGAACGATATGCACACGGCAGGGCCCACTAATGTACACAGTGGACGTTGGGGAGAGCATCGTGAGACGCCATGCTGACCAGATCCTAGAGTCACAGGAACAAGTCAACCCCATGCCTCGCCCATACATACCTGGTGATGAACCCGACGTACAGGTAGCATCTACCCCAGAAACAGTAGCATCGGAAGCTGATGAACCAACCAACGACAGGGGGCCAGAATCGCCTCCACACCAAGAGCAAGACACTCGGGAAAGGCACTATCCAGAAAGGATCAGGAAGCCTCCCCAAAGACTGAATTTATAAATAGACTATTTTCAACTAATGTTGCATGTTAAAAGTGTTAATTGTCATTAGTTTGATATTTAATTGTTAAATGAGTGTTATGGTACTGTTAATCTAAAAGGGGAGGAATTTTAATGTATGTACCTTTAAGGGGAGAACTACTTTTTACAGCTCCTGTATACTGTAGTACCGGCAGTGACCACACCTGTATATAAACCCTGAGTAGTGATCTGTAAAGTTAGTTCTAGAGTAACCCTCATTCAGTAAACACCTGTTGAATCGTTCCCTGCAGTCGTTGTCTGATTATTGAAGGACACAACATTAAGATACACGGATCTAACAATTAGAGTTTTATTTAGTACAGAACAAAGCACAGTTAACAAGTCAGATTGCTAACACTGCAGGAAGGGAAACAGGATATAGTCTGGGAGAAAGATAGGGCTTATGGAAGAGCATGAAGGAAATTATGTGAGAGTGGAATGGCATTGATGCTCCTTATAATTGTTTCTTTACACCTCTTCCTGGTACATGTCTCAAGCTGGATGGCAGCAGGCAGGAAACCAAGGCATCACATTCAAATAAGGCCTTGCTGGTAAAATCGGAAGGTCATGCGGGAAACAATGGCCCTGAATTTGCGGTGGGAGGCTTCCCGCGGTGAAATGCCTTCGATCCACAAAGAAGATCCGTGCCTACCTGGGGCCTCGTGATCCATGGCAATTTGAATTCCTGGGCCTCTCCGGGTACCCGCGGGTAGAGGCCCATGTATCCCAGGGGAGCTTGCGGTTCACAAGTGCCCCTGGGATCACATGGGCCGGCCCAACAATGCAAAAAATACCTGTACACGTCAAATAAATTTTTCAAAATTACATATTGAAAATTAATTAAAATGCCATTTAATTAAATATTTAAAACAAAAATTAAATTAATTTTTTTAAAATGTTTTGAAAGTGCTAAAAATAACCTTACCTTATTGTACAGGTTTTTTAATGTTTAAATGATTTAAAAATATTATTTTTATGTTCAATTGAACTCTTATGCTGGTAAAAGGCATAAAAATTACATGGGCATTCGCTGGGCAGAAGTTGGGCAAATAACCCAATTCTCCGCCCGCGGATTCCCTATTCCCAGGGATACAGATGATCTGAGATCGCAAGCTCCTTTACGGCTGCGTACGCACCCATAGGGGCTGCAAATTATGGGCCCATAAAAACGGTATTACCTGCTCCTCTGGGTAGAAACATAACCCCTGCCTCTTTCTGGTATTTTTCCTTCATGCTCTTCCATGAGCCCTATCTTTCTCCCAGACTACATCCTGTTTCCCTTCTGTTGTGTATGTACCTTTAAGGGAATAACTGGTCTCAGACTGCAGTACCGGCAGTGACCACCCCTGTATAAAAGGCCCTAGCAAGCTTCTGTAGTTTCAGTTTCCAGGTTGTCTCCATTCAGTAAAGACTTGTTATAATCAACTCCTGCAGTCCATGTCTCAATTATACATGGACATAATACTGGCGACGAGTAAGAAACAAACTTACCTGCAACTCGGCAGCACCTCAGACAACGTTGTTGAAGGTCGAAGCCAGAAGAAAGAAAAAAATAATCCAAAGAAACTCGAGAAACGGGCGTCGACCATGGGCAACCGCCCTCCAAATCATCGAATTGAAAAGTGCAGGAGAGACTGTCGAGAGCCAGGCTTGGTTCTCCAGTCTGTGGTTTCCCAGCTAATCGGGCTGGTGGCAGGTAGTGCACTGATTCTTCCTGGGCTACGGCGGGCTAGAGCTCGATCGGGTGGCTCTGCAATGGGGCCGGGCAGCGAGTCTGGAAGCAAAGAGAGAGAGAGAGGGTGGAGCACACAGGGCGCGGCCGGTGCTTCGAAGCCTGGCAGCGTTCGGACCTAAGAAGAGGGAGGGAAGTGTCCCAGAGGGACCGCTCCACGACGGGAACGGCTCTTCAATTAACGGAGCAAATATTGAGTCGCGATAGAAAAATATAAATACCGCGGAGAGCGGCGTTGGCAGCAGCGATCGGGGAGGTGCGAAGACCATAGGGCGTCGCCATTACAGGATAATAAAATAAATATAATCGCCAGCAACAGCGTTGGCAGCAGCGGCAGCGGCGGGAAAGCGCAGGAGGCGCCATCTTAACTCGGTGGGGAAGAAGGAAAAGCGTGGGAGGCGCCATTTTGATCCATCGGGGATGAAGGCAAAGTGCGGGAGGCACCATCTTAGATTTTAAGATGCCAAAGATTGGCGATATCACTGCCTTCGATAATGCAATAGAAGACTGGACCACCTATGTGGAAAGAGTCGAGGTATATTGTGAGGCAAACGAAATAGCCGATGAGAAAAAGGCATCGGTATTGCTAAATTTAATGGGTGCAAGAACGTATGGCCTATTGCGGGACCTGATTACTCCAGCCAAATCGAAGGCGAAGAGTTTTAATGAAATTGTTGCTATCCTACAGGAACACCTAAATCCTACACCGCTGCTGATAGCAGAAAGTTTTAAATTCCACAGGAGAAATCAGCATAAAAATGAGAGCAATGCTGATTACCTTACAGAACTACGTAAGCTATCAAAGCACTGCCAGTTCAGAGCAGGACTGGCAGATACCTTACGGGACAAATTTGTCTGTGGACTCCTGAGTGAAGGAACACAGAAGAGGTTACTCTCAGAGAAAGTGCTGACGCTAGATAAGACTTTCAGCGTGGCAGTATAGTACGAAGCAGCAGCAAGGGGAGCTGCGGAAATACAACAAAAGCCACAGGAATACGGCACCCACGAAATGACACGGGGATTTGCAAAATGTTATCGCTGCGGCAGAACAAACCATGACCAGAAGGACTGCTGGTCCAAGGACAAAATATGCAGGCAATGTGGAAAGATGGGACACATTGCACGAGTTTGCAGGTCTGGGAAGAAGACCAATGACAGCAAAAAGGCTACTAAGGAAGCGTACAGGAAAGTACAAAAGATGACGGACAGTAGTTCCGAAGACCAGATGAGCGATAGTGAATCCGGGAACAAGAGACTAAGCTGTCTCAAACTTCACAACATAATCGCAAAAGAGGATCACTGAACCATTTGGGTCACCCTCACGATAGCAGGGTCCCAAGTCAAAATGGAATTGGATACAGGATCAGCTCTAACCGTCATGAATCGACGAGACTACGAGCGGCTATTCTCACACATACCCTTGAGAGAGACATCCATTGTCTTGAGGACGTATACGGGGCAAAAAGTATACCCCAGAGGAAAAATAAGGGTGCCTGTTGAATACAACGGCAAGAAAATACGGAAATTGTATCTCTACATTCTGCAAGATGGTGGATCACCGTTATTGGGACGTGAAAGGATCAGAAAGATAACTTTAGACTGGCACTTCATTCAGGCACTGACGGTGGCTGGTAAAAAGGATGACGACGTCACTCCTGGAAGATTGTCAACAATCTTAGCTGACGCCAAAGAGGTATTTCAACAAGAACTGGGCACTCTTAAAGGCGTAACCGCCTCGATAAAAATAGAGGAGAATGCAATTCCCAAGTTTTTCAAAGCAAGACCGGTACCATATGCAATTCGCCCAGCCGTCGAGGCAGAGCTGGAGAATCTGGAGAATGCAGGCGTGTTATCTAAGGTAGACTGGAGCGAGTGGGCGACACCCATCGTTCCTGTCATGAAGAAAACATTAAACAATAAGTCTGAGGAGCCAAGGAAGGTTCGCATCTGTGGGGACTTCAAGGTGACGGTGAACCCAGTCCTTCACACAGTACAATATCATCTTCCAAGGATAGAAGATATCTTCGCCTCACTATCTGGAGGGAAGCGTTTTACAAAAATTGACCTAGCACAAGCATATTTGCAGATGGAGGTTGAAGAACCCTCTAGGAAGTATCTCACGATAAACACTCACAAAGGTCTTTACCAGTGTAATCGACTGGTATTCGGAGGAGCATCAGCTCCGGCGATATGGCAAAGAGCAATGGAACAAGTCCTGCAAGGGATTCTGGGGACTCAGTGTTACTTGGGCGACATCCTAGTGACAGGTGAAGATGACAGTGAACTCCTTGCCAACCTAGAGCAGGTGCTCTCTAGACTACGTGAACATGGGCTATGAGCCAATCGCCCCAAGTGCGAGTTTTTTAAGAAACAGATATCGTATTGTGGCCACGTGATTGATGAAGAGGGGTTGCATAAGTCCCATGACAAAATTGAAGCGGTAGTTAAGGCTCCAGCGCCTGAAAATGTGTCGCAACTGAGGTCATTCCTCGGATTGGTGAATTATTACCATAAGTTTTTGCCGAATTTGTCCACAATTCTGCATCCACTGAACGCCCTACTACGAACGGGAGTAGCTTGGAAATGGAGCGATGAATGTAAGCGGGCCTTTCAGAAGAGTAAGGACCTAATCACTTGAAGAGAAGTATTGGCTCACTACAACCCATCACTACCGATAAGACTGGCGTGTGATGCGTCTCCCTACGGCATTGGGGCGGTACTGTCACGTAAATTTCTTGATGGTTCAGAGAGGCCGATAGCTTTTGCATCACGCTCGTTAACTGCAGCCGAGCGTAACTACACCCAGAATGACAGAGAGGCCCTCAGCCTGGTGTGGGGGGTGAAGAAGTTCAATCACTACCTGCACGGTCAGAAATTTACGCTACTAACTGATCATCAACCTCTCGTCTCCATTTTCAACCCTCAGAAGAGCGTACCGATAATGACAGCACAACGGCTACAGAGGTGATCCCTTTTCCTAGGGGCACACCAATATGACATCGAGTACAAAGGAACTAAACAGCATGGGAATGCTGATGGATTGTCGCGCCTACCGTTGCCGACGGTGGAAGAAGAACTGGCAGTGGATCCAGTGGAGTTATTCCATTCGACTATAGTCGAATGTCTCCCTGTGACGAATGCAAACATAGCAAAGGAAACACGAAATGACCCGACACTCTCCTGTGTCTATGATTTAACGGTGAAGGGATGGCCAGCACATGGCGAACCACTGCTGCCAGCATTCTCGCTGAGAAGAGAACAGCTGTCAGTGTGCAGAGGAACCTTGATGCGTGGATCCAGATTAGTATTTCCACCCAAATTGAAGGATAGAGTGCTCAATGAGCTTCATGAGGGTCAACTGGGAGGGGTAAAAATGAAGAACCTAGCCAGAGCGTTTGTGTGGTGGCCAGGAATCGATAGAGAAATCGAAGAGATGACCAAGAGCTGTGCAGGATGCCAGAAGGTCCAAAACGCCCCACCACAAACCCCTCTACATCCATGGGAGTGGCCCTCATCTCCATGGCAAAGGGTGCACATTGATTTTGCTGGTCCCTTTATGGACTCGATGTTTTTAATTGCGGTGGATGCACATTCAAAGTGGCCAGAGGTAATAAAAATGTCCTCAACCACCACAGAAAAAACTATCACAGTCTTACGAACCATATTCGCCAGGAATGGGCTGCCTGAACAGATTTGCTCTGACAATGGACCACAGTTTGTGTCTGAAGAGTTATGGAGGTTCTTAAACAACAATGGTGTTATGAATTACATATCCGCCCCATATCATCCAGCCACTAATGGATTGGCCGAGAGGTTTGTTCAAACATTCAAGAAGGCTATCAAGGCAATGTGTAATGAAGATATACCCCTACAACACAAGATGGATAACTTCTTGTTTCCCTACCGGAATGTGACACATGCGGTTACCAACCAAACTCCAGCCATGATGTTCTTCAATCGAAGACTACGATGCCGCTTGGATTTGGTTAAGCCCAACGTCAGAAGAGATGTGGAGAACAGGCAGTTTCAGAATATGAATGAAAGGCCGACCAGGAGTTTTAAGATAGGTCAACCAGTTTTGGCCCGGGACTACCGCACAGAGAAAAGGCAGCCAGGAATGATCTGTACAAGGCAAGGACCTCTAATGTATACCATGGACATTGGAGAGAGCATTGTAAGATGCCATGCTGACCAGATTCTAGAGTCACTGGAAAACGGCAACTCCACACCACGATCTGATACACCTGGTGATGAAACCGAAGTACCAATTGCATCTACCGCAGAATCGGTGATATTGGAAGCAGATGAACCAAACAACGACATTGATCCCGACTCAACGTTGCCAGAAGAACCTGATATCCCAAAGAGGCGTTATCCAGACAGAATCAGGAAGCCTCCTCAAAGACTGAACTTATAATTGCTTAACTTCAACCAATTTATCTAGCAACCATAATTGTAATTGTAATTAGTTATTATTTAGTTGCTAAATGAATGTTATGTACTGTTTATCTAAAAGGGGAGGAATTGTTGTGTATGTACCTTTAAGGGATAACTGGTCTCAGACTGCAGTAGCGGCAGTGACCACCCCTGTATAAAAGGCCCTAGCAGGCTTCTGTAGTTTCAGTTTCCAGGTTGTCTCCATTCAGTAAAGACTTGTTATAATCAACTCCTGCAGTCGTGTCTCAATTATACACGGACATAATACCTTCCTGCTGTGTCAATTGGTCACCCTGTGATCCAGGTTCTGTGGCTCCATTATCATGTCTTTCTCGTATTGTTCACATTGTTTTGCATGCAAACCTAATTAATTAGTATGCAAACTCGCCTTTGGTTTGTATAAAGATTGTATTTTCACCATCTGCCCTTACTTCCCTTGATCAATAGCCCAAACAATGTAATCAAATGCTCCTCTTATCAGTACCTCACACAATATGATCAAACCAGTTTCAGTTTACTGTTGCATCATGCGAAACTCACTCTAGCTTGATGTTGTATCACCCAAAAATTTATAACCTCCTGTTTGAAGCTTATCATTACCACCCTGCTTGCTTTAAGCTAATGGCCCAGATTTTGCTGTAGTAATAACGGCGAGGATATCAGCGCTCGCCATTATTACAGGGTAAATCTAACAGTGACTTCTGGCTTCCGCACATCCAGAAGTTGCTGTCAGAGATACTCTGCTCCTCCACAGGGTGCGCTCTTTCAGTCCTCGTCGATAGACTTGGCACTGAAATCACTGAAGTGGTGTGAACTTTGGGTACTTATCCATTAGTTCTGCACTAAAAATGGCTGAAAAAGTTAGGGCTGGTGCATGCAGCAGTAAGTGAATTTTTAAATAGTGTAATAAGTGACAATTATTGCTGAACAACTTCCCTGGCCCTGCAAAATTAATTTTATAAGTGTGGAGTTTCATTCCCTCAGAAGAAAATTAATGTTGGAGATTTTTTAAAAAAATTAAATAATTTTATTTTAGTTATTCTGTTTTTCTCTTTTATCTCTCTTCCTTAATCCCATATGTATTTCCCAATTTTTATTTTGTTTCCTGTAAATGATTTATATTTCCTGTTTTTTACATCCTGGTTTGAACTCTGTGGGGGAAAAATTCAGTTGCTAGCGCCACCCATTAGCGCCTTAAGCGGGCGCTAAGTGGGGCACAAACCAACTAGCGCCTGGGCGTGGTGATATCTGTGCCTCTCGCGAAATTGACCAGACATTTTGCGGCGGCGCTAAACACTACCACCACGATCTCCTGCGCCAGCAGATCGTGACGTCAGTCGAGTGCGCAATGCCCCGGTAGCACCCTGGACTGGAAATTGAGTGGCGCCCCCTGCCTTAATGCCTGCCGCTAGCAACGACAGGTTGAGGGGAGCATTTTGCTGCCGGGAAGGGACTGGGGGAGCGCTATTTAAAGGCGACCGCTTCCTGCCTTTTTTTGTTGGTGACATTTTTGCACCACGCATTCTGAGAGAGAGAGAGAGAGACTTCTGGAGAGATTCTACACTGTGTGAAGGAGTTTTGCATAATGAGCAGCACTTTACAGGTTCATTTTGATTTGCCCTTCCTTGTATCTATTAAGAAGAGATTGTGGGGGCTGCACTCTGAGCACTTTCCCTGGGTCTCGCCATTGTTCTTTCCAGCAGATTTGATGTACAGGTCTCTCCAGGCCAAGACTCAAGGCTGCAATGAACAGGATGTAGATGGAGACCAAGATAAACCCTCCCCTTTAAGATAAAAACAGAAAATGCTGGAGAAACTCAGCAGGTCAAGCAGCATCTGTGAAGAGAGCAACAGAGTTAACGTTTCAGGTCGATGACCATTCATCAGAACTCCCCTTTAAGAATTGGCTGATGCCAGTGTGTCTGTGTTCCATTGCTGACTGACATCACATGAGCATCGCCAGCGCTGTGAGTTAGCGCCTCGCTCCTTGGCCTTTGTGCCTTAAGACAGATGTGAAGCACCTAATTTAGCGCTCCAATCACCTCCAGGGGCGATAAAAGCCAAGCGTGCAGTCAGAGGCGATAATTAGCGCCAGGCGCTAATCTTTGCACCCGGCCGATAATTGCACCCCAAATGGGGCGATACCGAATTTCTCCCCCTGTATGTCTTAGTGAGGATACTTCAATATGATTGGTTGAAGAGCCTCGCTGTTGCTTGTCTTGTTCACAGATCTGCTGTGGAGGGCGCCGGATTGAAACAGATGGTGGATGATTGGAAGACTCCGCTGAAAATCCTGCGAAAAATCTGTCAGCAACTGTACACGAGGTAAATGGTGAAAGCTGTTTCTTCGCTGCCGAGAGGAAAATCCGGGCCAATAATTCAAAAATATAATTCTACCATTACCCTGCTTCCTTACAGCAGCTAAGCAATACCAGTTTCATGATTGAGTAAAAGTTGTCTGCTGCATTACCCAAAAAGTAAAATTCCTTTGGTAGATGGGGATAATTGATAAACTGAAAGGCCAGGGAAGAGTATTTCAAGGAGAAGTCTCTATATCAAAAGACTCCATTGTCAAATCACCATAAGGTACAAGTCAAAGATCAGCTGCAAACCATATGATTATCAGAGATGTGCCAGGAATGATGGAAAGCAGTTTGCTCCAATTTGAACATTGAGGCAGACATTGAACCTCGTTGAGCAATTAGGACCAATTTTGGGGACCAGAAGAACATAAGAAAATAGCTGGGGATGCCCGGCGGTGCCGAGGCTTTTTTGAGGGCATGTTTTTGTTGGAAGAGCGAGAGAGAGCGAGTGGGGGGAAGAGAGAGAGCGAGTAGGGGGAAGAGAGAGAGCGAATGGGGGGAAGAGAGAGAGCGAGTGGGGGGAAGAGAGAGAGCGAATGGGGGGAAGAGAGAGAGTGAGTGGGGGGAAGAGAGAGAGCGAATGGGGGGAAGAGAGAGAGCGAGTGGGGGGAAGAGAGAGAGCGAATGGGGGGAAGAGAGAGAGCGAGTGGGGGGAAGAGAGAGAGCGAGTGGGGGGAAGAGAGCGAGCGAGTGGGGGGAAGAGAGAGAGCGAGTGGGGGAAGAGAGAGAGCGAGTGGGGGAAGAGAGAGAGCGAGTGGGGGGAAGAGAGAGAGCGAGTGAGGGAAGAGAGAGCGAGTGGGGGGAAGAGAGAGACTGAGTGGGGTGAAGAGAGAGAGCGAGTGGGGGGGAAGAGAGAGAGCGAGTGGGGGGAAGAGAGAGAGCGAGTGGGGGGGAAGAGAGAGAGCGAGTGGGGGGAAGAGAGAGAGCGAGGGGGGGAAGAGAGAGAGCGAGTGGGGGAAGAGAGAGCGAGTGGGGGAAGAGAGAGAGCGAGTGGGGGAAAGAGAGAAAGAGAGAGAGATTGGGGCAGACGAGAAAGAGACTGGGGGCAGAGAGAGACTGGGGAGCAGAGAGAGACTGGGGGGCAGAGAGAGACTGGGGACAGAGAGACTGGGGGGCAGAGAGAGACTGGGGAGCAGAGAAAGACTGGGGAGCAGAGAGAGACTGGGGGAGAGAGAGAGACTGGGGGAGAGAGAGAGACTGGGGAAGAGAGAGAGACTGGGGGAGAGAGAGACTGGGGGAGCGAGAGAGACTGGGGGAGAGAGAGACTGGGGGAGAGAGAGAGACTGGGGGAGAGAGAGAGACTGGGGGAGAGAGAGAGAGAGAGAGACTGGGGGAGAGAGAGAGAGAGACTGGGAGTGTGTGAGAGAGAGAGAGGGAAGCAGAGAGGGAAGGAGAGAGAGACAGAGGGAGAGAGGGAAGGAGAGAGAAGGAGAGAGAGAGGGAAGGAGAGAGAAGGAGAGAGAGAGGGAAGGAGAGAGAAGGAGAGAGAGAGGGAAGGAAGGAGAGAGAGACAGATTGCCAGAACATGAGGAAAAAACTCAGAAAAATATCAAACCAAAAACACAGACAGCCAGAAAATGAGGAATTACGCCTTACTTATTGTCAAGCACTAACACAATACAAAAAAACACTCAGAACCAAGAAAGAGCAGTATATTAAGAATACACTCAGCTCCATTGAGGAATCCATTGATTCCAATTGTTTCTGGGACAACTGGAATACATTACACAAAAAACAACACGATGAATTGGCCATTCAAAATGGAGACACATGGGAAAATCATTTTGAAAAATGATACAAGAAAAACACACTAAGCCCAGAGCAATACCAAATATGCAAAAAACTGGAAAAGCTCGAATTGGCCATAAAAGATAACCAAAACCCACTAGACCCCATAATAACTGAAAAAGAGCTAATTGAAAAACTCAAGGACCTGCGACCAGGAAAAGCTTGCGGTGCAGACGGCATCCTAAGCGAGATGATTAAACACACGGACGATAAAATGAAATTGGCTATCCTAAAACTCTTCAACTTGGTTCTGAGTGTCGGTTACTTCCCTGATATCTGGAACAAAGGACTCATAACGCCCATATACAAAAGTGGAGACAAAGCTGACCCAAATAACTATCGAGGCATCTGTGTAAACAGTAACCTGGGGAAGGTATTCTGTAGTATCATAAACAAAAGACTTATAAACTTCCTTGAGGAGCACAATGTCTTGAGTAAAAGCCAAATTGGATTCCTACCAAACTTTAGAACATCAGGTCATATCTTCACCCTACAGACCCTAATTGACAAACATGTTCATCAAAACAAAAGCAACATTTTTGCCTGCTTTATAGATTTCCAGAAGGCTTTCGATTCCATCTGGCACGATGGTCTATTCTTGAAACTTATTGAAAGTGGTGTAGGGGGAAAAACATATGATGTAATTAAATCAATGTATACAAACAATAAATGTGCAGTTAAAATTGGAGACAAACAAACAAAATACTTCCCACAGGGGCGTGGTGTGATGCAGGGCTCACCCATCTCACCGACACTCTTTAATATTAACATAAATGAACTGGCAAAACTACTTGAACAATCTACAACACCCGGCCTCACACTATATGAATCCAAGGTTAAATTCCTCCTCTATGCAGATGACCTGGTTCTGCTGTCACCAACTAAGGAGGGTCTACAGCAGAACCTGGATCTGCTAGAGTCATTCTGTCAGACCTGGGCCCTGACAATAAACCCCCAAAAAACCAAAGTCCTTGTGTTCCAGCAAAGATCCAGGCATCAGGGACCCAGAATAAATTTCACACTAGGAACAACTAAAATTGAACAAACCACTAACTACACATACTTGGGCTTAAAAATCAGCTCTATGGGAAATTTTCATCTGGCTGTGAATGAACTGAAAGAGAAAGCTAGAAGGGCTTTCTACGCCACTAAAAAATTAATCCAAATAGAAATCCCAATTAGCATTTGGCTCAAAATGTTTAAATCAGTAATTGAACCAATTGCACTCTATGGCAGTGAGGTGTGGGGACCGCTAACACAACAAGAATTTGCAAAATGGGACAAACACCCAATTGAGATCCTACATGCAGAATTCTGTAAAAGCATCCTCCGGACTCAAAGGAAAACCGTAAACAATGCATGCAGAGCAGAACTAGGCCAATATCCATTAATAATTAATATCCAAAAAAGAGCCACCAAATTTTGGAAACACCTAAAAATGAGCAACCATCACTGCTATCATTACGAAGCCCTGAAATGCCAAGAGAGGACCATAAAGAAGAATACCCTCAGTCAACTAGTCCAGGGACTCAGTGAAGTAACTACTAACACTACTAACAATAACCAGCCCCAGGACAGTGACATCGTAGCACAGAGAATTCAACCGAACACAATTGTCACTAAGCAAAAGGAAAAATATCTGTCATATTGGGCAGAAACAACATAAACCCAAAACAAACTCAATTGCTACTTGGCCCTAAACAGACAATACAACATGGCTGAATACCTGACCATGGTAAAGGATAGCAAACTGAGAAAAACCTTGACAACGTACAGACTTAGTGAACATAGCCTGGCCATCGAAAAAGGCAGACACAGACAGACCCGGCTGCCAAGAGAGGACAGGGAGTGGTGGAGACAGAGATGCACTTCCTCACAGCTTGTGGAAAATATCAGGGCATCAGGGAGAATTTCTACCCAAAATTCACAAAAATATGCCCTGAATTCAGAAATTTGAATGATGACCAAAAACTCCCATACCTACTAGGGGAACAGAGAAATTGTGTAACCTTAGCGGCACACTATGTTACAGCTTGCCATAAACAGAGGGACAACCATTAAATCTAAGAAAAGAGTATATACAAATTATACAAATGTATATTTATACACTCAGGGATATATCTGATTATACACTGTATGGATAGATCTGCGTTTATGTGTTCAACCATAAATGTTTCTCGATGCTTTGGCAACATAAGATGTAGCTTGTCATGCCAATAAAGTGATTTGAATTGAATTGAATTGAATTGAGAGAGAGAGGAAAGGAGAGAGAGAGAGAGAGAGGGAAGGAGAGAGAGAGGGAGAGTGAAGGAGAGAGAGAGAGAGGGAAGGAGAGAGAGAGAGAGGGAAGGAGAGAGAGAGAGAGGGAAGGAGAGAGAGAGAGAGGGAAGGAGAGAGAGACAGAAGGAGAGGCAGAGAGAGAGGGAAGGAGAGAGAGAGAGAGAGAGGGAAGGAGAGAGAGAGAGAGAGAGAGGGAAGGAGAGAGAGCGAGAGAGAGAGAGGGAAGGAGAGAGAGACAGAGAGAGAGGGGAGGGAGAGAGAGACAGAGAGAGAGGGAAGGAGAGAGAGAGACAGAGAGAGAGGGAAGGAGAGAAAGAGGTGGGGGGAAAGGGGTTTTGGGGGGGAAAGGGGGGGAAATGGGGGGGAAAGGGGGGGTGTGGGGGGAAAGGGGGGGTGTGGGGGGGGAAAGTGGGGGGGGGAAAGGGGGGGTGTAGGGGGAAAAGGGGGGTGTGGGGAGGAAAGGGGGGGGAGTTAGAAGTTGAGGCGCTAGATAAATGCAAGCTGTGTTAACGGCTTTTCTTGGAATCCCTCTGACATAGAAGATAGGAGCAGCAGTAGGCCATTCGGCCCTTTGAGCCTGCTCTGTTTTCCCCCCCCCTTTTTTTTCTCCCCCTCCTCCTCCCTCTTCACCCCCCTCCCCTTCCTCGCTCTTGACCCACTCCCCCTCCTCGCTCTCTCTCTCTCTCCCTCCCTCCCCGCTCTCTCTCCCTCTCCTCTCCCTCCCTCCCTCCGCCTCTCCCTCCCTCCCTCCCTCTCCCTCTCCCTCCTCTCCCTCCCTCCTCCCCCCCTCTCCCTCCCTCCCTCTCCCTCTTCCCCTACCCCTCTCCCTCCCTTCCTCCCTCCCCCCTCACCCCTCCCTCCCTCACCCTCTCCTCTCCTCTCCCTCCCTCCTCCCCCCCTGTCTCTCCCTCCATTCCGGTACCAGAACGGAGTCAGTCTGACATCGGGAGGCCGGGATGCCCATTGCTCCGAAGCGAGCCCGGGGTTGCTCATCGTGAACGCGGCGAGCCTTTGGAACCGTTGGCCGGGCAGCAGACAAACACCTTTCGCTGCGGTGGGGGGGAGAGGGCGATGCCGCCGCTCACCTGCTCTCTTCCGGGCCTTTGGAACCAGTTGGCTGGGCAGCAGACGAATGCCTTTCGCTGTGGTGGGGGGGGAGAGAGCGACGCCGCCGCTCACACTGCTCTCTTCCGGGCCTTTGGAACCAGTTGGCCGGGCGGCAGACGAACGCCTTTCGCTGCGGTGGGGGGGGTGAGAGAGACGCCGCCGCTCACCTGCTCTCTTCCCCCGGACTTTCGGGCTGCGCGGGGAAGAGGGAGAGACTGGGGGGGGGGAGAGTGAGACGCCGAGGGCCTTCAGTAGGTTCGACAGGTTCCGGGAGAGAGAGAGGCCGCCGCTCAGCTGCTCGCTTCCCTCTTCCCCTGGGCTTTCGGGCTGCGCGGGGAAGAGAGAGAGACAGACTGGGGGGGGAGGGCGGAGAGTGAGACGCCGAGGGCCTTCAGCAGGCTCGACAGGTTCCGGGTGTGCTGGGAATCCGCTGAACTCGAGGGCCCAGGCTTCCCGCACTGCTAGGCCGCGGCTCAACGCATCCACTACAATAAAGAGAGATTCCTAAATATCAAAGTTCAGGTTTTTAAGCACCCCTAGCTAAGAAGACAACTGCACAAAAGAACCTAACGGGGTACACACAGAAAGTGGGAAAAATAAACACAGAGAAAGTGGGAAAAACAATCGTTATGAATCAAGATGGCGGACACTCACCTCAGTTGAGAATGATTAGGCCCGCTGACACACACGCACCGATTGGTCAACCATCAGGTCACTGAAGTGTAGGATTGGTCAATCATCACGTCACTCAACTGTAGGATGGCCCTCCCGCACACGCAATGAACCCGCCCCCGTGATGCAGCGATTGGTCGACCGCCAGGTCGCTCGACTGTACGATTGGTCAACCTTCACATCACTCAATGCTAATGAGGGGATAATGAGCGGAATTTTGAAAGTTTTTTGTGTACCGTCAGCACAATTTTTGTCTCACCAAAAAGTAAGTATGCTTATGACCGTTCCGGAATCGTAAGCTTTCTTTTGATGTAACACACGTGTAGGTACACTCTATAACTTTTGAGTGTATAGAGGACGGACAGACATACAGACAGACAGACAGAAGAGCAATTATATATATACTACCTGGGGGGCCCCGGTGTTGCCAAGGCTTTTTTGTAAAACGGCAGTTTACAGGGCCGCGTGGTTTACGGCCGGCCGCTGCCGCTCCCCTGCTCTGTGTCTCGGGCCGAGCGGTTGTGAGGCCCGGCCCGAGTGACCCCAACTCACCTCCCGCTCCGGCGGGCCGGAGCGGGATTCTGTGCCAGAGCCGCACTGTGGGGGTTTGTTGTGCTGGTGCTGTCGCTGTCGGTATTAAAAAAATGGCGGCGACATTTCGGGAGGCTGCAGGATTAGGCCCGCCCACACATGGAATGTAACGCCCCCCGTGATGC